>NW_023276807.1:14849543-15174939 GCF_003668045.3 Cricetulus griseus | reverse complement strand
TCCCAATTAGCTCAGGAGTTCATGCCACTTCCCATTCCTAGGGTCTATTTATCCTGTAGAGTCCTTCATGTTTCCTAGTTTCCTTGGTGAAGAGGATTATAGGTTGGTAATCCTTTGCTCTATGTCTAAAATTCATGTATGAGTGAGTGTATACCATGTTTGTTTTTTTGTGACTGGGTTACCTCACTCAGGATGGTTTCTTCTAGTTCCATCCATTTGCCTGCGAATTTCAAGATTCCATTGCTTTTTTTCTGCTGAGTAGTACTCCACTGAATTCCACTTTGGTGAAATCGTCAACATTGTCTGACAGATGTGGCACTGGACTTACCCAGAGAACTCTCCAGAACTATTAAGGAGATCCTGAGTACTGCACAATATGGAAGCAGCAATGCAGATGGCCGTGACTCTCATGACATTATAGATGACATCAGCAGTGGTGCTGTGGAAGCTCAGCTAGTATAAAAGCAACATGAGAGAGAATTTCAATAAATGGTCATCTGACAAAGAAAAGATACAACCTTAGGCTTTTAAGAATTTGTTCTACTTTTTGTACATAGTCATGGGTAGGTGCTGACTTTATGGTGGTATACAAAGTAGATACTGTTTTTCCATGGCTCCTGTTACTTTCTGTTTAGAAATAGATGCACACACACACACACACACACACACACACACACACACACACATATAATATATATATATATATATATATATATATATATATATCCAGATTATAATCTTTTTGAGTTCAGAACCTAGAATTCAGAAACCAAGTGCTCCAAATTGGTATAGATCTGTACAAAGTTGTCAAACATTATTCGTTTAAAAATGCTTGTTGAGAGTCTATGAATTGTAAGTGTTGCTCTCAGTGGTGGGCATACAACAGTGAAAAGTCTCCTAGAGCTTCTTTTCTTCTTTTCTATTTTTTAATTGGAACTTTTCTTATTTGAATTAGAAACAAGATTGTTTTACATGTCAATTCCAGTTCCCTCTCCCTCCCCTCCTCTCCTGCCCCCCCCAACTAACACCCTATCTGTGCCATACCCTTTCTGCTCCTCAGGGAGGGTGAGGCCTTCCATAGGGGGTCATCAGAGTCTGTCATATCCTTTGGGATAGGGTCTAAGCCCATCCTGTGTGTCTAGGCTCAGGGAGTATTCCTCTATGTGGGATGGGCTCCCAAAGTGCACTCCTATGCTAGGGATAAGTACTGATCTACTACAAGGGCCCCATAGATTTCCAAGGTCTCCTCACTGACACCCACATTCCTGGGGTCTGGATCAGTCCCATGCTGGTTCCCAATCTATCAGTCTGGGGACCAAGACTTGTTCAGGTCAGCTGTTTCTGTGGGTTTCACCAGCCTAGTCTGGACCTCTTTACTCATCACTCCTCCATCTCTGCAACTGGATTACAGTTCAGTTCAGTGTTTAGCTGTGGGTGTCCTGGACCTTCTATCCTAATGGGGAGATATATTATTATTCATGAAACATCTTGAGATTTTCATCATAGTCATTATTTTCCATACTTGGTATGTCAGTTTGGGGAAATAGCTCCCATCTTCCCTTTATTGAATCACATGCCCCAGAATCAGTGCTGCATTTGGTGATGTACAGCAGTATGTTTTGTGAAAAAATGAAAAATTAAGTGCTAAGGCCAAAAAATATCAATCAGGGAATGGACCAATAAAATGAACAGACAGTTCTCAGAAGAAGAAATACAAATAGCCAATAAACACATGAAAAATTAATCAACATATTTATCCATCAGAAAAATGAAAATTGACAGTACTTTAAAATTCCATCCCACCCCTGTCAGAATGGGTGACATAAAGAAAAAATATGACAACAAATGCTAGTGAAGATGGGGAAAAGAAGAACTCTTATTCACTGCTGGAGATAGCATAAACTTCTCAAAAAGTGCAAACAGAACAGCTCAGTTTATATCATCCTGGAGTACATATCTACAGGACTCTGAGTCCTACCCCAGAGACACTTGAACATCAGTGTTATTGCTACCAGACTCACAACAGCTATAAATACAAGGCAGGAGTGGAAAGTGTGGCAAATATACACAGTGAAGTTGTTATTGGGCTGGAAAGAAAAATGAAGTCATAACATTCTCAGGAAATGGGTGGAACTGGACATTATATGAAGTAAAATAAGCTAAACTCACCAAGACAAATAGCCCATATTTTCTGACATGTGTGTAGCTGTGTTTTTAAGAGTATAAAGGGAACCATGAGAAAGGAGGAAGAGATCTTAAGTGGAGCAGATGAAGGGTGGAAAGAAAGGAATAGGATACATGGACATTAACACAGAGAGGGAAACTGTTGGGACTAGCAAGAGTTGGGGCCAAGGAAAGAGGTAAGGGATTAGGTGAGGAACCAATGGCAGTTATACATGAAGATGTCATCATGAAATCTACTACTTTCTATATCAAGTTAAAAAGCTAATTTAAAAAATATTTTTCTTCTCATTTTATATATATATATATATATATATATATATATATATATATATATATTCTCCCAGTTCTCTATCCCTAGGATTATACCATGGTAAATTTGGACTTTAATGTATTTCACGTGAATTAGAATAACTATTTATATGTTTCTTTGAAAATGATACACTCTTTTGCACAACCATAAACTATAGTGTTGTGAGATATTTGATTGCACTGGCCCAAAAGGAAGGTCAGCTGATTGGTTCTCAGCCTCTATGAGCTAACAGGTTTTCACACCAACATATGACTCTGGAGATTTTAGTAGCAAATAGAACAATAGAGACTTTGTTAAAAACTACATTTGGGGGCAGCAGCCAGGTCAGTGTCAGGAGGACCAGAAGTCCCACCAGGCTGAGGCCTGAGCAGTAGGACTCTATAGGGACACAGGGCAGCAGAGGGTAGTTAAATTATCAGTAGATTTAGTTGCAACAACTAAGCTTATGAAAAGTAACGATAAAGTACTTGTACATCAATCATATATTGTGAGAAGGAAGTTCTGAGCATTGTAATGTACTCATAATCTGTATAAGTGAAAACAAGACCCAAGAAATTATAAGAAATACAGGGAATCAGCATCATAATCTCATAGACTAAGTTACATACATCATCAAAATTTAGATTTTGGTATAAGACGTTATGATGGGTAATTAGGCTTATATAGGTAATAAGTGGCTTATCCTATGACAACCAAGCAGCAAGACAGTAATATGTTTTTCTGATGACACTTGCATCCTGATGATATTTTCTCATTTTTTATTACTGAAAATAATGTTTTCATGCAATACATTCTAATACACGTTCAACTCCTCATCTCCTCCTAGATCCTCTCTTCCTCCTCGCTCATCCAACTCCACTCATCTCTCTCTCTCTCTCTCTCTCTCTCTCTCTCTCTCTCTCTCTCCCTCTCTCTCTCTCTCTAGAAAACAAACAGGAACATAAAAACAACATTTTTTCTAATAAGAAAAATATCACAGTAAACACACACAAACCCATATAAACACAAAGTAAGATGGTAATATTTGCAAACATATAAGAAGGGCAATCTGAATGCCTTCCCACTCAAGTCAAACAGGAGATGACCTCACGTACACTATCATCTATTTTTATTTTCTAGTTGATGAACTGTAGATATTCTTGTAAGTTAATACTATTTGTTTCAAGTACATATGCTTCATTCCCTCCTCTGTCTTGAATTGTTAATTCTTCCCTCTTACATTTTGGTTTTGTGGTGAGTACAGATAATAAATTCTAGAACACTCCTGTGCCTAATCAGTAAAATGAGGAGACAGCAGTCAGTTGTCCAAGGTACCCCCAATTCTTGATGAGGATATTAGAAAGAACCAGAGAATTATGAGTGAGCATCAGAATCTTCTTCAGAAAGGATAGCCAGTCCTCTAGTCAAAAAATTCACAGATAGAATCTCTCTTATGGGCTTCATGTTCACACTTGGTTTGAAATCAGTAGTAGTATATATATACAATCCTTACATATGTCTCTTCATTAAAATCTTAATAGACTGTAAGTGTGCTTTGACTTGTGGTCGATATTTGGAATGCATGTATGTCATGATTTTGTTGTTGTTGTTTTGTGTGTGTGTGTGTGTGTGTGTGTGTGTGTGTGTGTGTGTGTGTGTGTGTGTGGTAACTGAATATTTACCAATTTACTCCATAACTTTAAGAAAGCAACATCATGCTACATTTTTCATGTCAGTTTTAAACTGTAAATTCAAGTAATTTTTCCCAGTTAAACTCTCAAGTATCTGGGCCTCCATTTTATAAAGTTTATTTTGTGTATCGTGAGATGAAAAGAATTTTTCTTTTTGGAGTTCATGTTTAATTGTTGAAGTAAGAAATATAAATTACATATTTGTAGATAACATTAAATATTAAATTCTTTCCTTGCAACACTATAATACTAAAATTTAAATGTAACTAAATATTTAAATATATCGATTATAAAGATCATTTAATATTTAGTGTGTTATTGGATACATTTTATTAAACTAACATTTATGACATTTTTAGAATGAATTTATTTTTAGAGAATGAATATTTGATTAGTAAGAATTTAAAATCAGTTTCTTCACATCTAAAATATTTTCTAATTAAATCAGAATTACTAAAATTATTTTGGATATATTTGAATAGCTCATAATTCAATGGAGATGTATTTTAATTACAGGCCAAGCATTAGCTTACCCAACCAAGGCTTCACATGAGAAACACCCTCTTCATTCTCTCTGAGATTGACAGCTATGAATGGACAGCAATATTATCTTCTCAGAGAAAAGAGCTGTTTATTAAAATGTATTTAATGTCTGAACCAGAGAGCTAATTATGCATACATTCGTTAGTGGCATTTTAAATGACAGCTGTGTGGAACCAAGAAGGATAATATTAATACACTGTCTTGAAATGAATGGAAGCAAAAAGAAATTGGGCACTGGATTTCAATCCAGGGCACCAGAGTACTGCACTTCAAGTAGACTGCAGAACACAAACGTCCTCATTTTTCGTTGAGGAGCTAGATGATTATTATCCCAGTGTGAAAATAAGCCTGCATTGATTAATCTGTGAAAACAGCAAAAGAAAATGAAGCCAACTTGCATTCATGCCAGCCCTGGGATTGAAGAACAAAGCCTGCTGTATTTAACAGTAAATAGAGATGTACATTTGAGAAACTGGTTTTACAAAAGATGAGTTTTCTAAAATTACCAAGAATATAAAAGTCATTGAAAAATAAAATACATGCAAACAATTTGTTTGTCCTAGGATTTAATATTGATTATTTTTTGTATTTCTGAGAATAATACCACATAAAGTAACAGACTTTCTCTGGGCTCCCCCCAGCTCTCAAATCATGACTTGGAGACTTATTATTAGTTATGAATGGTCATCCCTATCTGATGTTTGTCCACTAGCTCTTATAACTTAATTTAACCTCTTTCTCTTCATCTATATTTTGCCTCAGGGCTTTTTACCTTTCTTTCATTCTGTATGTCCTTCTGCTTCTGGCTAGCTGGCAGCTGCCTGCCTGACTGTGTCCTGGCTTCTCTTCCTCTTTCATTCTCTCTTCTCTCTGGAGCCTAGATTCCTCCCCCCACTTATTCTCTCTGCCCACCAGTGCCACCTATCTCTCAACTGCCTAGCTATTTTCCATTAAGCTTTTTATTAGACCAATCAGGTGCCTTAGGCAGGCAAAGTAACACATTTTTACATTGTTAAGCAAATGCAACATAAATAAAGGCAACACACCTTCACACCATTAAAGTAGTAACAATAACAACATTAACAAATGTAACACATCATCTGCTAGTTAAAGAAATATTCCACAACAAAAAGAGATAAGGATCTTCATGTAAAATTATAAATTTTATTTTTTTAACTTACAGACAACCTATTGGTATTGTGCTCCCAAAGTATCTTAAAATTCCTTTGTAAAATTAAGAAAAACTAATTTTCCCTCATACTGTTTCGGGGTTGCAATTAAATGGACATGTAATACAATTTGTCCTGATAATGCATGGACATCTTTGCCCCTAGGGGTGACACAATCTCTGGGGATGGGAAGATGGCTCAGTGAGTGAATGTGTTTGACACACAGGCCTGTAAACATGAGTCAGGATGCTCAGAACTCAAACGAAAGCTGGACACTGTAGCTGTCACACAGTTGCCTATGATCTAGGTGTCTCTTCTCCAGGAATGTGGGAAGCAGACTCAGAGGACTCTCCAGAGCCTAAGAGCCTGGTTTATTGAGGAGACCCTATCTCAAACAACATGAAAGATGAAGGCTAACACATAAAAGCTGATCTCAGCTCTTCATAGTTGCATACCCAGAAGTGAGTACACCACACACACACACACACACACACACACACACACACACACACACACACACACACACCAGAACCTTACTACTTCATTGCCCATTTGGTAATTTTTACATTAGGTATATTTAAGATTACAATTTGGACATCACAAGCTGGTTTGGGGCACTTAATGAGATGGTACTATTCTGTAGATGGTGAAGAATAGGATGCAAGAGTCCCGGAGCAACCAACAGAGAAACACAGAAGCCCAGTCCTTAAAGCAGATCATGGAGTTTAAGGCCTTGTTTTGGTTTGTTTGTTTCTTTGTTTACTAGTTGCCAGGCTGGAGTCTTTCTGAGACCAAACACTATATAATAATAGAAAAGAGACTTGAAGGAAGCTGGTAACTAGAAGTCGAGTTTCTTACTAATGAAGCAGTGTAGCCATGCTTACCTTCTTCACTGAACTAAAGGGAAAGAAATATAACTTAGTACTCTATATTACCATTTGATTCTCGCACGTGTTATTTGTCATACAGCCCTCATGTCCCTTTCAAGTCTATTGATGAATTCCTCAGCTTTTGATGAAACCCAAACCGACATAAAGTACAGTTCAGATTCAAGTGAGACAATCGTCTACATTGTGTTCAATTATCATTCACGGTTTGGTTGTCTATGTTCTGTAGTGCTAATCCTTTCTTCAGCTGGTTTCTTTGTCTCCCTTTTTTATTGAGATGAGATCTGAAATCTACAGTAAGAAAACAATTAATTAAAATCTTTAGGCCCTCCCCTTGTATAAGGTTAGGTCATAATAGACTCTTCAGTCACTGACATAGAAAGTTTGAGCTATGTAATTAATTTCAGGCAAATCTGAACTTCAAGGTGTGATACTTTCTTTATTTCCTTTTCTTTCTTGTTACCCTTCCATCATACCATGTCCCCCACCGACCCCCCCAACACCCCCTCACCCACTCCCCAAGGATAGTGAGGCCCCCCCCATCGGGGGTCATCAAAGTCCATCAATCACATCATTTGGGGTAGGGGCCTAGGCCCTCTTTCATGTATCTGGACTGAAACAGTATCCCTCCATAGGAAATGGGCTCCCAAAGTCCATTTGTGCTCTAGGAATAAACACTGGTTCCACTGCTAGAGGTCTCATAGACTGCCCAGGCCTCCTAGCTGGCACCCACATTCAGAGGGCTCATTAGCTTGCAAACAAGCCTTTAACTTTTAGGAAGACATTTAGGGGACACTTCATGTCCAAACTACAACCCTTACTTAGTTGTTTTAAATATAGATCTACAGTGTGCCACAAATTAACAGCAAGAGCAGCCATTTTTTATTGTGAGTTTAAAAAACATTCTACCCTCCCCAAATTCTTATGTGAGTTTCAGAAATGCAAAGCTGTATCTAGAATTACCAAAGCATGAACACGTTATATGATCACCCATGATAAAAATCTCCATGACATTTGCTCTTTGGACTGGTTCAAAACTAATGTACACTGAATGTGATGTTTTAAATCCACTTCCTGGAGCCCACATAATAAAACTTGACTTTCCCATGTACTTTAATAATACCAACCTTTTCTGAATTGGTCCCTTGTTCTTGTGCTTCGAGCATACCCAGAACCTAAATGTTTGAAGTATCCAGAAAAAAAGCCTGGGTTTGCTGCTTGAAAAATGGTCTAGATTTTTCTTTCCCATCATGAATGTTCCCCAAAGTATCCAGTTTCATTGCAGAAAGGAGAGCAGATTATAATCTGCATGGGATTTAGTGGGCCTGAATCTGTTGGGAGAGCATCTGAGACGGAGAAAGTGGTGGGGCATCTCAGTAACCTTCAGTGCACAGGAAGAGTAACCTGGATGACTTACACCCCAACCAAAGTAGAGTGTTTCTCCAGGACACCGACTCCCATGTGATTTACACAAACTCCAGGCATTCTGGGAAGCTCAATTTATGAGGTAATATGTTACTCACAAAGAAAATAAATAAAGAAAAGCAAGTAACTTTAAAAAGAAATATCACTATCTCTTTCTCATACACACATACACACACACACAAATCAAGATGTTAGCAGTGCCTCTGCTTGATTCCTTTTGCATAATTGGCTTAAAAATTCTTCCCTTGATTAGTAGCACCACTGGTTTTTATGAGGGTTACATTTATTCTGTTCCACTATGTGTTTGCCACTGTACAATGTCCCTTTCCTTATAGATCTCAAGGACCACAGTAGAAATAAGGCAAGATACAATATGATCAGTGTAGGAATGTCTTAGATAAAGAATGACCTGGGATAGGTTAAATTCCACCTGAGTTAAGAGTGAATTTGTGGATTTGCTCAGAACAGCCTCCTTTTCTAGATGACTACAGGTTAGGTTTCATTCTAGGTTCAGGTAAATGATGAAAGTTAGTGGCTCCCTCCTCCCTACTTGTCTGAACGTTTTCCTAAAAGACTGGCTATAAATGTGCTATAATCTTTGAAGTTTTACACACATCATTCTATGAGTTGTCCTTGACTGTGCTCAAATCAGAATATGGGCTAATGACATGCATCATAAAGAAAAAGGTTGATGATATTTTGTTATTCATAAATAAATATGAATTTGTTTCATATTCTTATATAAATTCTATGGTGTTCTAGTGATTTCACTGTGGTAGAAAGGTACTTAGCACCCTCTCTGAGAAGTAATTTGTTATTCATTTATTTTATAGTCCAACCAGTGTTTCCCATGCAACAATCCCCTAGATACTGAGCACGCCGTGTTTACTCTGTTACTCTGTTATTTACAAAAAGATAGTTTAAAGCTTCACTGGGAGGATATTTTTAAGTGACATCTTGCAATAGCATCATGGGACTAAGAATAATTGGCTATGAATCTAAACCTTATGCTAAATTTAAAATAGTTTTGAAACCCCTGGTGTCTGTTAAATAGAATCTTAAAGGAACAGCCAGCTAAACTCCAAATGGCTTTGTAAATTTTATACCTTTATCCTTCTCAAAACCTCCACCAAAAGGGACCCTATGATGATGCTTCCTCTCACTCTCTAGTTTCTGTTGTTGGCCACCTGAAAGTTCCATAGTTGACTCAGATTAAGATGCCTTTGGAGTCCTTAGGATCATGTTTATTTTAATTTGATTATAACAGTTGCATTAAAAACATAGGATCACAAAAAAGTTTGGGAAAACCATGAAAAGTTTGAAAACATAGTCTGTTGTGACAATGGGAAGCACCGACTGAGCCAGAACTCTTGAGAAGCCAAAGTTCTGCATAAATATGCACTGCTGCTGATTGCACAGTGTGGCAAATGTAAAAGGCAGCTACATCAAACATGGTCATAGTGAGACAGACACCAAGGAAGCAGAATGGACACAAAAAGAAATTATAATTCTCCAAACCTTGATTCGCTGTTGTTATTGAGCTTATGGAGAAGATAGAAGCAAGGTTGCAATTAAGAGGCATAATCTCTTGGATTCATCTGTCAACGGCAAGGAATCTTGGAAGGTCTAAAACTTGCATTTGCTGAATAAGAATTCATTTTTGCTGCTTGCCTAACTGCATAGTTTGAGTTATTGTCAGCTAATATTATTATTCATTTTCCCAGCTTAAAGAAGGGAGAAAAAAAGCATTGTGTTAATTCACACAGATTGAATACGTATTTTTGTGTGAAATGCAATGCAATGTTTATGGATAATACAACACAAAGTCGTCAAACTCTCAAAGCCACCCCAAGTGACATTTCCCTCCAACAAGACCAGCTCTCCTAAGCCTTCACAAAGAGCCTCGCCACCTGTTGCTCAAGGACTCAAATGCCTGAGACTATGGGGATCATCTCATTCAAACCACCATAGTCTTAAAGAGTGAACACAGACTACTTCAGTCTTGTGTATCATTTGTCATAATGATGTTCACATGATCATCTCAGAAACATCTACTTAAATGCAATCTTTGCCCAATATTGACACATGTTTGATTGTTTTTATAAAATTGAATGTTATCATCTTATATTGAAAATTAAAATTTCCATGTCCCTTTTTAGAAACTTTTCATAACTAATGGCAAGAAACCCCGCAGGGCAGGAGGCCTGCATCAGTTGCCCTCCGTGGGCATTCTCCAGTTGCTATTTTCATTGATTTATTTGTCTGGTTTTACAAGTGTGTCTTTCTGGTACTTGCCTTCTCCATGTCTGCTGTCTGTCTTTGAAGGAATAAATTGAGTGAAGGACCTAGATATGCTAGTTTCTGTAATCACATAGATTATCTTAATAAATCCACTATGGGAATAAGAAACTGCTTCCTTTTTCTGGGAATAGAGTCTCTATTTCCCACAGCTCTCAAATGCTCAAGTGGTTTTTGAGTTTTGGGGCTTTGTTCTGGAGGGGTAGGATAAGTTCCATGGCACAGAAGACTCTTCCTAGTATTGAAAGATTAAATGACCAGATTACATTTATACCCTTCTTGCAATGCTAAAGCATTGAAATCTAACACATAACAAATGTTCATTTTTCTTAATTCTTAAACTTTCTCTTCTTTGAATAATACCAGGGAAGTTTAATTTATATGGCTATTATATGCACATAGATATCCTTGGCACAGTCTCACCTTCTGAAACAATACTAGACTTTAGCTTTCATTGTTGAGATCATTTTATTATCTTTGCATCAGTCAACCATTTGTTTCTTGAATGACTTTATCTGTAATTGTGAAGTCATGTGTATGTCACTATCTTTCTCTTACTCATAGCACCAGAAGAATGGGCCACAACTCGTTCCAGCCTGAAGGCACCACCACCAAGGTCAGCCAGAGGGGGATACAGGGAACACCCCTATGGTAGATATTGAAGGTCCTTCACCCGTGACCTCCTCAAAGACAGTTCATAGCCTCTGGTCTCCACATAAACAGCAACAAGACAAGTAATAGTCCTTTTTTGTTAGTTTGTTTTTTCTATTCTAGGGATAACAGCTCATAATTACTCCCACCTATTTCTTGTATTCCCCCTATACTGTTGACGTGACTTTGACACTAGTATTATTTTACAAAACAGACTGAAAACAAAAAAAACATGGCAAGCATAGTTTATAAACCATTCAGTAGGATGTTATCTCTTGATTGTTTTTTTTAACTGTTGTGTGTAAAGCCCCTTTACCCCTTTTTGTTTTAGTATCATTTTTCCTTTTTCTTTTGTAATAACAGCATGAATCTGTTAGCAGATTTTGAGTCTCAACCAACTAGCAGAACCTTTGTTTAGGGTTGATAAAAGACTGTAATATGATTTTGAACTAGCTGATAATAAAGTTGTAGATAAGATGTTTTAACCTGTCTTTTAATATCTGTTAGTTAGATGGAGATGTTCAATATTAAGTTGTAAATTTAATTTTTAAATGCTGTTTTAATGGGATTGAAAACAAGCAGCTACTGTATGTATGTAGCTAACTGAATTTGTTCAGTGTTTTAACCTGTATTTGTTAAAAAAAAAAAGAAAAGAAAAAACACACATAAAGTTCCATGTGTAAGCCTCTCTAAATAGGAACCACAATTTGTCAAATATGTTTGCCATAATTTGTCAATAAAGCTGAAGGCTTTTGTAAAAACTAAATTTGGAATTACTTGTTTTCTAACTTTAAATGCCTGCTTTATTTCTTCTTCAAGAGATGCCTAAAATGTTTTCTATTTAAAAATTACAAAAATGAACCCAAGCCTGTTTTAAGATATCTGTGTAATACTTAAAATGTATTAATAACTTATGGTTGTTAAATAATTTAAAAGTTAACAAACTAAACTGTTACATGAATCATGGTTAGTAAACACTAATGTATAACATGTTAATGGAAGAAATGGATTTAGAATAATAAATGGATTTTAAACTATCCTCTAAGCTTTATCTTGCTAAACACAAATTCTGATTGACTTGTTTGCACTAGCATGTCTCTCGTGAGAAAGAGTAATGGAGTATAAAGAGGTAAGATGACCACTTACCACTGTCTAAATGCCTAGTTCTTCAACCTTTGAGTTTCCCCCGCACATTAAATATCCCATCCAACATGTAAGCATTGCGGAGATTCACTTTATTGTTTTCACTCAGAAGAGTGCGTGGACTTCATTTGCGTAGTTTATAACAGTTTGTTTGACAAACAAATCATCAGTGTCAATGGCTAGTTGTTGCTATTCAACCTCAAAAACTTTATTTGTAATTTTCAGTGCTAAATATCACCGCCCTTGAAGGCAGTTTAGAGGGCTGATATTTCTTTTGAGACTATCAGACTTGATGGCTGATGATTGTTAAGGAAATATGGTCGCAGGACTCACAGGATGACTAAACGTTAAACAGGTAACACTAATAGTAACTGTAAGTTTGCCTATGCAACAGTAATGTTAAATCTTCTCAGTTATTAAGTTCCTGATAGTTAAAAAAGTAAACCTACAAAAATATAACAAATAGGTCTATAGGCTATTAAAACAACTAATCAACATTAACTAGAGGCACCAAAATTATTTTACAATATATAACCCTCAAGGTAATAAACAGAACTAAAATTAGCAATAACAGTAATGCAACTCTTGCTAACATCAAACATTAAGCTAAATTTTGATGGAGAAAACAAAGTGGAAGACTTGATAGTAGGGATGGATGCCAAAACTGTTACTCCTTTAAACATAGTTTTTTTTGTTTAACGGTGGCTTTTTGTCAATGTGATTGGTTTACTTTTTTCGCTGCCTATCAGCTGAGGCATTTTGCTGTTTAGTTTTTGCAGCTGGAGTTGCATGCTAATAGTTTTATGAAGTGTGTGTCTGTCATCAATTAAAATTGGAAGTCTTTGCCTTTTAAAGATGCTGCTCAGTTTTTGTGTTCTATTCTTTCTTACTATTTCAGGTACTCACAAAGAGCACATAAATGGTAGCAGATGTGATGGGCTAAGGAGGATAAAGGTAAGCTGATGGTTGTCATTTTTGACATAATCTCTACCAAACTATAACAGAGCATGAAGCTATAGTTGTGAACTAAAACTCTAAATGCCACACTTTGGCATACTGAAAAAGCTGAGATTTTTTAAAGAGCTGAGTAATTTTTGTCTGTACATTAAAAATACAGCTTGTCAGTAAGGTGGCAAGGTTTTCTACAGTTGTTTAAGAACTTGTCAAATGAAATAAGAAGTAGTGATTAATATTTAGCCCTTTCCTTTGTAATGAACTCCTTCTCTACAAACTATCCTCCCACTTGGACAATCAATCACAGTATTAAAACTTTTAATACTCTGAAGATACAAAAGTAGGAAAACAAATTTTTTAAGAAAGGTTAAGCCAATGTCAGCATCCCTTCAGACCAGTCAAATAAATACCACCATAGCTTTCCCAGTTGGATCTCCTCAACTCATTGAAAAATTCCTTGTTTCTCGGCTTCCATTTTATTTGATTTAGCAAATAGTTATTGAGTAACAAGCACTCTAGGAAATTGAGGCCTAACTTCTATACACAAGGATCTGAAAATATTAGCCAATAAACTGAAAAGTAAAGTCAAAACACACACAGTTATGAAATACATGGACTGACCCGAGGCAAAGAAAAATGAAATGACTGTGTCCAATGTTTGATGAAGGATTAAAAACCCCAAGCTTTCTGTCTCTGATCATTTCTTTGTTTTGTATTTTATGACTATGTAAATATTCATTATTTGGGTTGAGCTTGAAATGGCTCTAGGACTTGTGACGGGCTCCAGAACTTGGATGCACCGGAAGGAACAGAGGAGAATTTATTCAGTAGGGAAGGAAGGGTCCTTGAGGAAGGAAATGCACTGTTGGAAATGCCTCTTCAACTCACAACCCTGGAGATTTTTATAAGCAGAACCTCTGCAGGGGTGCAGCTAGTAGGGAAAGGCATTAGAGAGAAAACATCCACAGGGAAACAAGGTAAAAGCCACGTGGAACCATTTGCAATTATTAAGCATGTGTTCGTGTAAGGTGGTTTCTCCAAATTCAAGTTATTCAGATAACTACAGAACACTGGGTTTTAGCTTCAGGACCTTTGTAGACTCAACTTCAAAGTTACAGAGAAAAAAAATCAGAAGTTAATTAGAATTGGCACTCTAAATGTTTTTATAAAGCCCATGGAAGCTCAGAATCAGAAGCTCTGCTTCTTTTAACCGGTAGCAGGCTTTAATAGCACAATGGAAAAAACCTAGCCATATCCTCTAGCCGTTTTTTATATAGTAGCCGTAATTTATGTTCATTATAATAGCATCATTGTTGTTGTGGATGTGTGATCTAGTCTGACTCACATGTTTTCCAAACAAGGACCACATAGGTTTGTCTGCTGGCAGTGTGTCTCCTAGAACTTCTCCCATGACATAGGACTCACTCACTGTCCTGTGGAAGAGACGATGGAATGTTCCCCATTGATAGATAATTATAGGGAGCAAGGGATAGGCTGTTTGAAAGAGCTATAGAAATGTGCAGGCCGTCTGCAGAAAGGCAAGAAGAGTCATACATACCTGTGGTCATCTGCAGAAAGTCAAGGAGAGTCATGCACACATGCAGTCATCTGCAGAAAGGCAAAGACCAGTGCTGGCTAGGATGCAGAAATACGATTGGACACAACCAAGTAGAAAAAAGACAACAGATGGTCCCTGCCACCCCAAGACTCAATTTTAAATCACAAAATGAAAAGAAGGAAAATAGTTTCTTGAGTTATACAGGAACTCATGGCCTAAATTACTCTGGATTGCCTAGGATTATTTTTGCCTACCTGGAAAAATAAACAGAGTAATATGAAAACAAATTTAGGAATAGGAAAACGTGATTTTATATATACAGAGCAAATTTTTTAACTGGATAATTTTTATCAAGTCTTCAAATAATTAGAAATGAATATAGTAGAATTCTCTGGAGCTGGGGAATGAAAATTCTCCCAAGTTAGAATGACAAACTTTCACCCAGTGTTCCTAACAAGATGCCTCTCCCGTAAGCAGCAGGAAGCTGTGCTGGGTTCCACTGCCAATGTCATATCTGCTCTCAGGAATTCAAAATGATGGGTCTGAAATATGGTGAACATTCTCATGTCTGAAGCCATCTCATGCAAGTGGTGGAATTTGCAAGGCATACTTTGTGTCAACCTCTGTGCATTCTGTTGACATACATTCTGAAGCTCTGGGACTTCCTACAGATTCCTTCAGACAATGACGTTTCCATTAGTCAACTGATAATCCCATGACAACTGGGAACTCACTGAAATACCAAATCTGAGCCCTTAACAAATATTAATATTTAAAATAATATTTAAAATAATAATAGCATTAGTAATTAAGCAAGTTTTATGCCTTCATTTGTCCAAGTTTTATTGTATTCAAGCTTGGTTAAAATAGGATCAATTTGCTTGCATTTGAGAATCTAGTCATTGATTCCAAGTCTTTTAATATTTAGATAGAATTCACCCTTTAGTTTATTAATGGATCCAAAGCCAATTGGCTTGATAACAACTGAACTGCTAACCATTTTCAAATAAATATGGTATAAAATGACATATAAACATTTTTGAAAATTCAATGAAAGAAATCAATGTTTTAGAAATATGTTACTAAAATAACTGCCTTTACTTCTTTAGTGGTTCACTTAAAATCACTTGTGATTGTATTTTCAAAACCACATATGCCCTTGGAAAGACACCCTTCACAGCAATCTCTCTGCGTTCATGCAACATAGGCATATTTAGGATTTGGTTCTGTTCTGTTGATGGGAATACAGACCACTGGTCAGAAGTTGGAGCGGGGCAGAATATTAAATTTCAAGTTTGGATGTGCAACACCTGTTATTTAAAATGTTGTTTGCCATGCATGCAGGCTCCATGAGAAGGCTTAGTTCTTACTGAAAAAAAAAAAAAACTGCAGTAAATAGGCAATAGTAAGCAATTTATAAATTAATTATGTATAAATTAATATGTGATATAGGGCAAAACATCAAAAAAATAATAACAGTGATCATGATGCAACCTTTTGATTTTAGTCACACATGCCAAACATAGCACCAGAAGTTGTACATAAACACTACTATTAAACATATATAATTTTTTTTTTTTTGGTTTTTCAAGACAGAGTTTCTCTGTGGCTTTGGAGGCTGTTCTGGAACTAGCTCTTGTAGACCAGGCTGGTCTCGAAATCACAGAGATCCGCCGCCTGCCTCTGTCTGTCTCCTGAGTGTTGGGATTAAAGGCGTGTGCCACCAACGCCCAGCACATATATAATATATATATATATATATATTATATATTATATATATATCACCTGGAGTAAAGCAAGCAGCTCCATTCTGAAGAAAAGACATTCATTTTATACTGCTAATAAGAAGCTAAGAAAATCTGGAAAACAGGTTTTCTTTTATGTATTGTTTTTGTTTTTGAGACAGGAGACAGGAGACAGGGTTTCTCTGTGGCTTTGGAGGCTGTCCTGGAACTCACGCTGTAGGCCAGACTGGTCTCAAACTCACAGAGATCCGCCTGCTTCTGCCTCCCAAGTGCTGGGATTAAAGGCGTGTGCCACCACCACCCGTCTGGAAAAGGTGGGTGTTTTTTGTTTTTACTCTTTTATTGTTTGAGAATTTATATTTTTAACAATTCCATGGAAAGGGGAAGGTGAGATGGCTCAGCTGTTAAGAACACTTGCTGTTCTTACAAAGAACTTGGCATTTGGATCCAGGCATCCAAGCAGGAGTTCTTCACAATCTCCTTTAACTACAGCTCCAGGGGATCCAAAGCCCTATTCTGGCCTCCATGAGAACCTGCACATTCACTCACATAGACACACACACAATCATAAATAAATTTAAAAATAATCATATAGAGATTGAAAAAATTTGATCGAAAATAAGGAAACCCCAAACAAATTTACCCTAATTTCTATCCTGTAGCAACAAAATGGATACTTTTTAAAAACACACTGTAGTGTGTTTCTTTTACTTTGAAATTCATTTTTACTTTTATATTTCTCCAAACACCATTCTTCTAAAATCTCTCACTTCATCACTGAAAGATGCTGGTGAAAGCGTCACAAGTTGTCACAAAGCATGACTGTAGCCTTTTGTAGAGCAAAAGATTTCATCTATAGTCTAAGCTCCATTTGACATTATGATAAAACACTCAGATAATTAAATGAGCAGGAAAACAATTGCAGGCTTTTGTTGTGCAATCAAAGATCAGAACTCTGTTAAAAAAAAATAAGATCAGTTTCAACACAGAAATATTTCTGTGTAGCCATGCAGCCACGAGTTAAGAGCACAAAAGAAGGAAATAGCGCATCTTAAATGCTTTAAAATCTCTGCTGCCAGGGTAATATGTTCATTTGTCTGGATATTCTGGTGTCCTGACGAATAGCTGATTTAACAAACAGTGGCATCATTGACTGACAGACACTAGTCTTCTACATGGAGCTTGGAGATTAATTTCCAGGCTCCTTATGCAGAATGTATTAATTGATTCTTGAAATATTGTTTACAGTGAGAGAGAAAAGGTCACTGTACTTAATATGCATTTTACATCTGAGTGTTTTGTACTTGGTAGGGAGATGGATTGAAAGGAAATAAGATGTCTGGTTCACACACTACATATCTTAAGAGATTCTGGTATATCTTATTTATATGAGAGAGAGAGAGAGAGAGAGAGAGAGAGAGAGAGAGAGAGAGAGAGAGAGACCTTCTTTCAACTTGGTTAACTAGCTACACATCAATAATGTTTTATTTCTGATCCACTGTGTCTCCATTTCACAGTGGTATATGATGAATTATTTATTTACAAGAGAGACTTGGAAGCAGATGACTCCCCTTCTCAGCTTCTTCCTTGAGATAGGTTTCCCCACTAGTTTCCTGCCACCTTAGTGTCTCTTAAGGTGACTTCGACTGGTGAGAATGCTCTTTCTCCCACATCTCACTCTGTCTGCCTCACTTGGGAATATCACATCCCCTGTCCCGTAACCTCGTAGGCCACCCTTGTGATGTTATGCACATTCTTGGAGGCCATGGTGACACCCCTTTCCTAATGGCTCCTATCACTTTCTCAGTAACATATGACATAATCAAAGGACAAGAGAGAAGCTCAAGTTCTCTTCTGGGAAAAGGGTTTGTGAGGTCATGTGCCAACTATCATTATTGTCTTCTATTCAAATTTATTCTAACCACAAAATAAACACATATTTTTACATATTAATGGGGAATCCTGTGATAAATTGGTGCATGTTTTAGTGTGCAGTGTTTAAAACAGGGAAAACGTATCTATCAGCTCAACTATCTTCTCTTCCAGATTTTAGAAACACTCAGTAGCACAGCTGTTGTCTGTAGTCACTCCACTGAACTGTAACAGCAGAGCATTTTGCTCCAATCTATACGTAACAGCACACATTGATTAATTTCCCCAACCCTCTCTTACCTCGATTCAACTCTCAGTTTCTATGAGATCAACATTTTTGCATTCTACATTCTGCGCCTGTCTTATTTCACTTCACATAATAATCTCTAATCACATTTATTTTGTTTCAAATGACAGGACTTCATTCCTTTGTATGGCTGAATAGTATTCTGCTATGCATATGGACTACATTTACGTCCCGTTCATCAGTTGATGGCCATTTTGGTAATTCCATGTCTTGATTACTGTGAAGAGAGCCACGATGAACACAGGAATGTAGGTATTTCCTCATCATACCCATTTCATTTCCTTTGGGTCTACCTCCTAGTAGGATTACTAAACTGTACCATTGTTTTATTCTTAGTTTGAGTTCAACTTTCATAGTATTTTATATAATGGCTGTATGAACTCATATTCTATAAAAGGGTCCAAGAGTTATTTGTTATCATAATCATTCTTATTGTGGGGTGGTAAGTAGTTCATTGGGAATTTCATTTGCATTTTCCTGATGAAATAGTGACGGTGAGCTTTTTGTCATATATCTGTCAGATATATGAACAATGTTTTGTTTAAGATCTGGTTTCTTTTTTAAATTATGTGGACATATGCAAGGAAGTACAGGTATACACAGAAGCCTGAAGCATCATAGCTCTCTGGAACTGGAGTTAGAGGTGGCTGTAAGCCACCAGAGTTGGTTGCTGGAACTTGAACTTAGATCCTCTGAAAGAGCAGTAAGTGTTCTTAATGGCTGAACAATCTGTCAGTCCACCCCCAAATGGGCAATAACATTTAAAGCACATATTACACACCTTCTTAGAAACATCTCTGGGATTCCTTTATCATTGATAACCTCTTAGTATAAATTGATTGAATTATTAGCTGTTTTGACCACTAAAAATTATTGTCTCCAAATAGGACAGATTTGATAGTGAATAGGTAATTTTCAGGAGGGCTTGGTTTTGTTTTACACTGCTTTAAATGATTCAATTTTTTTTTTTTTTTTTTGGTTTTTCGAGACAGGGTTTCTCTGTGTAGCTTTGGAGCCTATCTTGGCACTCAATCTGGAGACCAGGTTGGCCTCGAACTCACAGAGATCCACCTGCCTCTGCCTCCCGAGTGCTGGGATTAAAGGTGTGCGCCACCAACGCCCGGCTTAAATGATTCAATTTTATAATTGCTAAAATAGCATGTAACAGAGTGCCTAAGGTAAAATTCAAGTGTATAATACCACTTCTTAGAGATAATTTTTGTACTTTATTTCTTTACCTTCATTCTTTTTTCCCCTCTTCATTAGCTCCTGTCTATTTATCATAAATAAGATGCCAGTGGATAAGTATAGTCAACATTCTAGGAGTTTGGATTTGGTATTTTTATATGTTTGTGGCAGTTCACATTGTGAAGAAAAGGCTTCTCTCAAATTCCTATTGGGCTTAGGCTGGTTGCAAAATCATGATGCTCCTGCCTCAGTATCACATATGCTTGGACTACAGCTGTGCACGACCACAAATCGATTAAACACATGGGACTTTAACTTTCAAAAGTGAGCCGACTTTCAGGTTTGGTGGAGCAAAGTAAAGTCTGCTAAGGCAAATGTGTATGTAAGGATGAAAGCTATTTCAACCATCTGGGGAACAAGGAATGAACTGGAGTGTGAACAAAATTATTTTAACTTTCTTAGCTGCAGTTTTGTCAAAGGTAAAATAGTCATAATAATAGCGCTAGCTCATAGCATCCTGAGATGAAATAAAATGATAGAGGTTATTGTATTTCCTCCCAAATTTAGTAGCTATGCCTGCAAATTGGTTATATTTCCCTGTCAACAAATTCTAAATGTCTGACATCTTCATAGTATGTTTCAAGTGTGTAAAATAATTATCCTATCAGAAAGGCTTAGAATCCAAATCAATTTTCTGCTAGAAATATTTCATATACTTTTAAAAATATTCTAATTTAAATCGTATTAATAGTCATGTAGTGTATGTCTTAGAACAGAATGAAATATTCATTATCATATTTATTCTTTATCCACATATGTCAAATAAGTAATGGGAATTATAAGATATTTATATTCACAAAATCCTATAAAATAACTTATGTACAGATTTATAAATATGTAATACGTGTTAAAATGAAGGTAATTCCAGCAGGAATTTAGTAAAATTGTGATATGACTACTGTAGAGAAAATGGCTGATGCAATAATGGGTTACATAATACATGCTATGGTTTATGTGCCTAGAAACAGCTTCACTTATTTTCCCAATATCCTTACATAAGGTACAGATAACTTCGTGTGGATGTATTTACTTTATACAAACCTATAAATTCTGGGTATCATTGCATCTGAGTGCCAGCCACCAGAAAGAACCTATATGGAGCTAAGTGCACAAGCATTCTTGATATAGGTATGTATGTAATAAATAACCAAGTAACATAAAGCTTCAATAAAAAGGAAAGTAAACTAGGAAATCATGTGTGTCAAATAACAACCATGGTCACTTGTAACTGAAGACATGCTTTCTTGTATTGGTGTGTCTCTATGTATATTCCTGCAAAATGGGACACAACTTCTGGATGTTATCCCTTATTCTATCAGATAATACAACTGAAATGTACATCATCTTTTGTTATCATTAAGATACCAAATAAACTGAACATGTAAATAGAGAGCAAGCTAGATTATGAGAGAGAAGTAATAAGAGTCCATTACAAGTGGAAGGGCATGAGAAACAAGAGGGAGTTTTCTCCTACATCCTCAGAGCTGGCATCGTCTCCAGTCTCACTACATGCAGTTTTTCATTAAAGACCATATCAGAATGTCCTGTGTTACCTCAGCTGGCCTTATACTATTGGCCATAAGAGCTCACACTCCTGCCAAGTGGCTGGGGCTCCATTTGTGTGTCACGGTGCCCAGGATGGTACAACTCTTTACCACTGTTTTCTTAAATCATCGAACTTTCCCTTGTGACATTTTTACAAATATGACATTTTTCTGTGACAAATTTACAATATTGAGTAAACAATGCAAATTGGTGCCAGCTTCTCACAGTTTTTTTGGTAATTAAACTCTCATTTTAGAAAATTACAAATAACATACATCACAACTCTGGGATGGTTCAAAGATTTTTTAAAAAGAAAAAAATTAAATCTAGACCTGGAGAGACAGCTCAGCAGTTCAGAGCACTGGATGCTCTTTCAGAGGTCCTAGGTTTGAACCTAAGGTCCCACTTAGTGTCTCTAAACCCTCTGTAACTCCAGTTTCAGGAGATCTAATACCCCTCCAAGCCTCTGTGGGCACTGAACAGGCATCCATGGTGCACAGATACCATGTAGGCAATACACTAATACACATAAATGGCTATTTTTAAGAAACAAGTACAGAAACAATGAGTACTGATTCTACAGGTATCTTACCACACTGTCTTATAATACAATACTCATGATATTTCCGAGTATCAGTGTCCATCCATTTGTGTTTTCAGAGTCCTGTAACTTGGTACGGTGTACGGGGTTACCAAAATCTTTGAGGATTAAAAGGGTTTTAATAAGAATTCGTGGCTTATGTAATGCATTTATATCATTGATAACGTTTTTAGATTATTATGGTAAAAGGTTAATTGCTATAAAGTTTCTTGATGAGTTAACTTGGTATCAGGTTGTGGGACTGTTAATTATCCAGAGTTTAACCCTAAGTTCTTTGTATATATTAATATCTAAGTGACTTACAGAATCGGTGATTGACTACCAGTAACTGTGTGATTTCAACACAATCACTACAGGAAATAAGGGCAAATAATATTCTATTGTCAACCTGTGACTAATGAAGAACCCTTCTTAAAGAGTAATCTTGTAAAAATTTACAGCTGAAACATATTCAGTGGAAGCTGAATTTGCTAAGCTGGTTAAATCCTTAGCTACCACACCCACTGAAGAGTAGCATCAAGGGCTAGATCTCTGTTTAAATATCTCCAATGATTATTTGGAAAGAACAGCCTGACTTAGACTTCCTCCTCGAAAGAATCAGAATCTCCCAGGAAAAAGTACAACTTTTAAATCTAAGCCAGGATACTAGTCTAGGAGGCCATTATCAAATGAATACTGACACTTAATTTTCATGTTTTATATTTTTTATGTAGTATCTACAATTTCTGCATATCAGTTTGTGTGTAAAATATTAATAGTGTTCTATTGTCATTATGTATACAAGAATATATTAACCAATGTAGGGCTTAATACTTTAAAATACTTCCAAGATAATGCAGTGTGTCTTGGTTGGTTTTTGTCAACAACCTGGACATATGGGAGGAGGAAATCTCATTTGAGGAAGCGCCACTTTCAGAATGGCCTACAGATAAGACTATGGATATTTTCTTGATTAATTGTTAATGTGGAGGGCTCATTGCCCATATCTCTGTGGGCAATGCCATCCCTGGGAAGGTGGCTACTGGGTGTATAAGAGAGCAGGCTGAAAAAGCCACAAAGAACAAACCAAGAAGCAGCATTCCTCTATGGCCTCAGCTTCAGTTCCTGCCTCCACATTTCTGCCTTGAGTTCCTGCCATAACTTCCTTCCATGATGGACTATAAATTATAACCTGAAATAAACCCCTTTCCACTCAAATTGCTTTCTTATGATGTTTATCACAGCAATAATAATGAAGGGGACATTGAGACAAGAGGGGCAAATAGTCTCTTATCAAAAGATTCCATATGTATTACAAATTATATTTTTTACATTTATTTATTTGAGGGAGCACATATAACATCATGCATTGAGAGACAAGGAGTGAGTTTTCTTCACCTGCCATGGAACACAAGCCATCGCACTTGGCAGCAAATAACTTTACCCACTGAACTGTTGCACTGGCCTGCAAGACATTATTTTTAATCTTCATTGTTAAACAAAAAAAAATAAGATTTGATTAAATTAAAGGTTTCTGCAATAAAACTCACATAAATTCTACATGTTGAGACTTGGTGTGAAACATCTTCTCTCTAAGATAATTAACCTTGTCCTTTTTTCAGTGATAGTGTTTTGCCTGCACATATGTCTGCTGTGGGCAGATGGCTTCTTTCCTTTTCTGTTTTAAAAGAAAAGTATAATATGTAAGAATTTTGAACTTTCTCAGGCTTCAGGAGAAAACTCATTTCTGAACTGGAAACACATTCTTGAATTTTACTCATTTTACACAGCTTAGGTGAGCTACACACTTCAGGGCCTGGAGTCTCTGGCCCTCACAGATTTCTGGCTTACCACTGAAGTCAGGAAATGTACTTTTGTGACATCTGCACATGGCGACACAGATTCATACATTAGTAATGAGATGGCCCTATGACTTTCTCTACACCCCTAATGCAAGGGAAAGTGGCATCTAAGAATAAATGAGAGAGAATTTCATTACCTGGCCAGTGTCCACAGCAGAAAGAATACATAAACAAAGTGTTTAAGATAGTGTCTGAAGCACAAATGTACATAGAAAGATAAAACATTTCATAATAACATTTAGTAACTATGTAATTAGATACTGTTTCCTTCTTTACTGAGGCTGATTTATTTTTGTTAATATGATATGTGGCAAACACTTTATATTTTCTATGTAGTTGTTGTCTAATAGAAAATAATGTACCTATTAGTTATCTGATCAGAATTTCTTCCACTGGGAGGGTACATTTTATCTCCTTAAATAACTGAGTGATAATACTAAGCTGTAAATGGAGTTAATTTAATGGACTTATCAGGTAATACATATGAATGGCAGATCACTTCTCAAGTGATCTGTATATTATAGCATAGTTCTATTTTTAATAAGACAACAGAAGATGATAACTTAGCTAATTGAATGTTCCTAAACACAGTTATTATTTATCTGTAATTGCCTGCAACATGTAAATAGGAAAACATGATTTAAAAGTTCAAGTTTTAGGACTAGACTGGCTGTTAATTTGTCAATAGGTATGCATTCTGGTGAAATTAAATTGTAAAGTCAAATTATTAAAGTAAAACAATGAGCTACTAAGCTGAGTGTGATGACATATACTTATAATCTCAGCACATGGAAACCTGGGGCAGAAAAAGTATGACTTTTGGACCAGCAATGGATATACAATAAAATATTGTCTCAAAAAACAAATATATTTTATAGTTAAAACTAAAAACTTGGAAGGTCCAATGCACTATCCATTGTTCGACAGAGCCACATAGCTCAGTGGTTAAAAGCAGTGGCTGTACTTCCTGAGGACTTGGGATCAATCTCATGACCCACATGTCAGCTCATAACCATCTGTAATTCTATTTTGGGTGGTTATAATGCCCTCTCCTGGCCTTCACTGGCACTAAACACACATATGGTGCACATATGTATATATGTGCCAGCAAAGCACTCATATACATAAGATAAAAATATCAATAAGGACCAGGAAGATTGCTCAGAGAGTAAAGGCACTTGCTATCCAACCTGTCTAAAAAAATCTTATGGACCCACATGGTGGAAAGTTCTCTCACAAGCCACCCTCTGTGCACACATACAAAATATTAATAGTGTAAGGCAAAAACACAAACAACAACTTGTACTGCCCAGAGTATTGTTTTGTTATGTCATTCAGAGGATACAGGTCTTGTCAGAGTTTACCTAAGTAAATAAGATTCTTACTTCAGATTTAAACTGAACAGTTTTTGTATAAAATTTCTAATTTACACATCAGGAATTTATATGACTCAGACTTTATTGCTAACCCAGAATTCTACTTTAAACAGCGAAATTCGGAAAAAAAATTTCTAAATTAGTTGTCCATCATAATAAATAAGACATTTGCCAAATAGTCAAAATTGAACCATTTTTCAAACTTTTCAGTTACAGAATTAGCATTACTTACAGGTGTCATATTTCAAACATTACACATACAGTATTTTAAAGAATACATTCATATTTGCAGAATGTTTATAACATAAAACACTTTAATATTTCCCAACAATTCTAGTTACAGTTAACAATAACTTATGGCTTATGTTAGAATAATAAAACTTAAAGTTTATCCCCAGTGTATTTTATAAAATATCTTTTGGACTTACTTGTTAATTTACAAAAAAAATTATAAAATATTTGTGGTAACATATTTATTAATTTTAATTGGAGGCAAGATTAAGGATTTATTTTTTTGATTGAAGTATAATTATATATATATATATAATTTTTATATATATATACTAAAATTTGAACACAAAGTCAGAAAATTTGAACACAAAGTCAGAAAAATCAAAATATCAACAACCACAAAAAGAAAACACCATGGGAAATAAAATTTTCAAAGTAATCATTACTGATTCAAACTGGGTCAAAAAGTCCTTGAATGTGAAATGTTGAATTTATCATGGTGGTCCTTCATCAAATAGTCACTTGCTTTCAGATATGATTTAACTGGTCTCTGTTCTTACACTTTGAATTCAAAAGGATTAGACAAACAGACAGACAATTAGCCCTTTTTATCCTTGAAGGAATATCTCATGTGCAATTTTCTGCAAAAGCCACCTATATTTATGAAGACTTGTCTCAATTTATGTTGTATCCCTTTTCTTCATTTCCCCTAATAACTTATCTATATCTTTTTAGTGACGTTATCAATCATTTCTTCCATGCAGAGGTCCTTGGCTTTCCGTTCTTCCCCAATCTAATCTTCAAGGATATTTTAGAAGACCAGTCAGTCCAAGTTGTTTCTCTTCTCTTTGTCATGGTAAACCGACAATCCATCACCCTACTATTTATTTATTTATATGTATGTAAATGAACAGACACATATATATTTAAATGTTTTGCAGAGGGCTATTGGCACAATACTACACTCAGACTCTCCTTTTATAATAGGAATCAGTGACACTGAATGAATCTACTGTAACAATGAGATAAACGTATAACCAGAATGGAAATAAAGAAAAGCAACAACATAAACTTGGAGAAGAAAGAAGTTAGTGAGAACCAGAAAGCTAAGACTCTAGTCTCTTGACTTGTGTAGACTTCAAGCCTATTAGCAATATTCTCCCTTGAATTATTTCACATATTGCCTATGTATACCACTCTGGTTGTAGAGAATTGCCTTAGCAAGCACAAAGACCTGGTTTTGTAATCACAGTATTTAGAAAATGTGGGCAAGAGAATGAAAAGTTCAAGGTCATTTTCAGCTACTAGTAGGCCTAAGAACAGCTTGAGCTACAGAAGCCACTCATTAAAAAAAAAAAATCTATAAAGGAATGTTCAGAGTTTCTAACATGTTAATCAAAAGGGAGCCACAAAAAATTTAGAGTCAGAAGTTCCCAGGAATTTTAAATTTGAGAAAAAAATCTATTTTACATTGAATAAAAATAGCATACAAATAGAAAATGACTACTTCTATAAGATATCAAAAACCACTTCTGCTTCTGAAGGGAAATTTGTCTTTTCTTCCTTCAATTACACTATCAACTTGAACAAAGAGCCTATAACTTGAAAATGTTTATTTTTTTATTTTTTATTTTTTAATTTATTTATTAGTTCAAGTTAGGGAACAAGCTTGTTTCACATGTAAGTCCCTGCTCCCTCTCCCTCCCCTCACCCCCATCCCTCCTCCCTCACCCCCAACCTACCCCCCACCCCATCCACCAACCACTCCCCAGGCAGGGTAGGGCCCTCAACGGGGGCTCTGCAGTGTCCTCCAAATCTTCCAGTCAAGCCGACTGTATTTCTCTTAGCAAAATCCAGCTGTTCGGAAGTAAAACACCTGTGTTTTATCATTAGCAGTGAGTCTTTTCTCTTAGAGTCTGCTCCAACCTCCTGATTTTCCATGAACTGGTTGGAGTGGAAAACTTTAAAAAGAAAAAGAAAACGGACAGATAGTGGTTGACAGATCTCCAGAGCTGTTTATGGTATCAGAGGTAACATCATCCTGCCGATCTAGCTCTCTTGCCTGTGTGGCTTGATGCTCCATCACCCCCAGACAGCAGCAGCCATGAGCACACCACACCCTTCTTCTCTGAGACTCCTTGACCCAAAATCCCAGACGGTCATCCTGTCTGTCAGCCCAGATTTCCTATGGGAAGTAGACTTGGAGTGTAAACACCAGGAGGCCTCACTGAGGGGAGCAGATTAAGGATTTATTATTTCATTTCTCATTAGTTTATATGTGAAATGCTCAAAGAACATGCTCATTTTTTGTTATGGATGTTCTATAGCTTTAAAAATAAACACATCAGTTAGTATATGAATTTATATACAGCAATATGCAGAGTTGGACAAAGTATCTTCAGTGGGGGTACAACAACTTGTTTTAACACACACACATAATTAAGAAAAAGGTAAATAAAAACAAGTCAATTGTTCAAGTATCATGTTCTTCAATTCTCTGTATGTAAGGTTGGCCAACTCATTTGTAATAGTACCAAATATAAACTGACCACTTGAACTGTTGAAAGCGGGCATTCTGTGTTAGAATGTTAACAGTGGGCAAATAATCAAAAAACAAAAAAATATAGAGCTGAAATGGTCAAATCCTAATCAATTCAACCGCATCTAAGACTATAGGTGATGATGTATAGTAGAAAGCCCAAATGCTGGCATAAATCTGACACTGGTTGTGTGGAGGGTCACTATTTCTAGCAATGAGGCGACCCCTTCACTATCCATTTGTGATTTCATTTATGAACTCTGTTTTTAAGATGATTATAAAGTGTTCATTGGGAACCCATGCAGAAATGTTTAAATAAGTGAAGCAGCTCTTTGCATCAGATGGAAGCTGAGTAGTGCATTAAATTATTGTCAAGCAAGTGAAAAACTCATGATTTTATTGTGCACTAAAGCAACATAACAGTAATGTATTGATTCTTATTTGCCCATGGCTTTTAAGTCTTATATCACTAGAATTTGAAGTTATGAATTCTTGAGTATTAGAGTAAAAAAGAAAACCAAAATAAGTCAACAAGGGTATGAATTTTGTTGAAAGAACATGATAAATGTTTGAACCATTTTTGACAATAAGTGGAACAGGAGACAAAAGTTCCTGTGGAGAAAAATGTCATCTATCATACCTGATAGACATTTATAGGGCTTCTGTTTAAAGAGTTATGTTGGTCATCTTTCCAAGTTTTACCTTTTTATGTTAGAGGGAAGTTCAGTTTTGTTGCAAAGAGCCAGCATGGAAGCATTCAGTAAATATCTGTGAGATAATATGAATTTCAGCAGAGTGGACAGAATGTGATAGAATAGGGCCATGAGTTCCCTCCTGAAATTCTAATTTTCTCTAAAGCAAAAGGAGAAATTAATGCATGCACTGTGAATAGAGTGTCCATGGGTCTTAGTTTACAGTTGTTGGTCTGTTGTAAATCTGACCAATAACACCTTTTCTTTTTCGAGGTTTTAGTATGCATAAGAAAGTATGGAACCCTTATCTATGAACAATAATAAGAGGCTATCATTATTTATTATCCATTTATTAGATGCTTGCCAATTGCTAGAGACCTTAAAATGCTCTCAGTGAATAATGAATTCTTTATAATAACCCAATAAGGCACTGGCTGGGGACATAGTGGTAGATCATTTGCATATTGCTATGTACAACATTTTGAAAAAAGGAGAAGCAATAATGAGTCAAGTATTTTATTATCCCCACATAACAGTTAAAGAAACAGAATTTGGGAAAATAAAACGGCTCACAGTGGGCAAGCCTAGATCTCAACCTGCAACAGAAGATGGCAAGTTCTTTTTCTAATTACCAGTTTGTATAATTATTTTTGCTTAACAGATTCAGATATTATCAATAGTTCTAATTTTATAATCCCTAGCTCTTATAACTGTGTTTCTTATAA
This sequence comes from Cricetulus griseus, assembly GCF_003668045.3. Classification (NCBI taxonomy): domain Eukaryota; kingdom Metazoa; phylum Chordata; class Mammalia; order Rodentia; family Cricetidae; genus Cricetulus; species Cricetulus griseus. The sequence goes on along the minus strand of NW_023276807.1, from coordinate 15,145,425 downwards.
GGCTAAGTGCTCTTTAAGATGAAGAAAAAGCCTGAACTCAACTGGGTAGTAGTTCAAGCTACTGATGTCTCTATAATAATGAAAAAGATTTGTACCAGGCACTGTAATTGTGAATTTCCCTATGTTAGATCACAACTTTGTAAAACAGTTCTACAAGACAAAATATATGACTCTTGTGAATACAAACATTGCTTCGGCTATTAATACTAAATGGGTTCACAGGCTAAAAATGAAGAATGAGGGATTATGTTGTTCCCATAGATTACTCACCTCTGGTATTTCTCTGCCTGGGCATCTAGGAGTAGCTGATTATCAGGATACTGAACACAGAATCTGAATAAAAGGAAAAGTTCTTAGGGGAAGAAGAACTCCCCAACTTTTTATATTTATAGTCACTGTCATGTACTGAATATGATGAGGACATGTACTCTACCTACTGTCTGTCTTTTGTTTTTCTCTTCACCATATCTCAAATAAGAAGAGATCTGTATTTGAACCAATGAAAGTTCAATTCTGCTATGCTATACAGGTTATTCATCTCTGAAATCTCTAGATATTGCCCTAATTTAGAAATATTTCTGATAAAAATAATCTTAAGCTGGGCGTTGGCGGAGCATGCCTTTAATCCCAGCACTCGGGAGGCAGAGGCAGGCGGATCTCTGGAAGTTCGAGGCCAGCTGGTCTCCAGAGCAAGTGCCAGGATAGGCTCCAAAGATACACAGAGAAACCCTGTATCAAAAAAAAAATAATAATCCTAAATAAGCATGAATAATATTTATTCATCATCAATTTATTGTACCACTGTGTAAACCATGTGAATATAAAACATATTATAGTAGTACAGAAATGCTATTATGTAAAAAGCCATCATTTTTAACAAAATGTGCAAATTCATATGAGTATACACTAACTTCTTTGTGTTATAGAAAGGCAAGTAAATACGACTAGGCTTATATACAATATGATTACAGTTCACTTGGTGATTCAAAATATGACTACAAATATGGACTGTGTGTTGTCATTGCAGACTAAAGAAGTTAATTTGGCCCAGGACTGAAAAAAAATGGCATCATAAAGGAGATAACATTGGATGGAATGGTCAGATGTGGAGAAAAAGTAAGTCAAAAGAAGCTTTGATTTTCTTCCTGAGCTAAAACTTCTTAGTTTCATTAGTTTATTGTATCTTGTCTTTAGTGCTTGAAAGATGGCTCAGTGGTTAAAAGCTCTATGTTGTTTTTTTCAGAGGACCTAAGTTCCATTCTCAGTACCCATGTTAGGTTACTCAAAGCCACCCATAACTCCAGTTCCTGGAGTATCCAATGCCTTTATACTACAGACATACATACCGCACTCACACACACACTCTCACACAAACACTCTCTCACACATCCTCTCATGCACACACATAACACTCATACACACACACACTTTAAGATTATAAAGGTAATTCTTTAATGTTAATGAAAGAGCTGTAATTGGCTTGAGATCTTATATCTAATTACATGTTCATATTAATATCTGTAATAAATTCATTCACAGCTAGTAAACCTAATTTAGACTGAAAACTAACAATGGCAGGATTTGTGTGCTCTTATTCAAAGCCTGATTTTTAGATTGTTAGCATAGTGGTCAGCATCTCCTCTTTGTATATCATAGTTACTTAGTGGATGAGACAGTTCAGACACTTGATGTATTCACCAACACCCTTCCTATGAGGCCAATTACAGCAGTCTCCTTGTAAAGATCGAGCGTTATAGCTGTGGCAGTCTGGGGCTGCTGCTGTTTGGTTTTGTTTGCATTTGCTTTTCTGTTGCTGTGGCTGTTGTTCTGGAACCAAAGACTTTCGCAATTATCATAACCTTCTGAAACAAGCTTTTAAGCTTTTTATTTCCAGGAAGAAAAGGTAGAAACAGCAAAGGGGATATAAACAAGTTAGCTTTTGAGAATACCTGCTGTATTGGCTACTTTTCTACAGCTGTGATAAAAACACAATGACTATGGCATATTATGGGGGGGGGAGAGTTTATTCGGTCTTATGATTCTGGGAGTTAGAGTCCTTGGTGATTGTATGGAGCCAGCAGGCAGCAGGCATGGCTGCTGAAGGAACATATGAGCTCACATCACTAACCACAAACAAGAAGCAGAGACAGCCCACTAGAAATAGCAGGAGTCCTTAAATTCTCAAAGTACAATTCCAGTGAGATACTTGTGCCAGCAAGCCACATTTCTTAAAACTCTCAGACAGTGTGGCAGTACCATGGCTTCCCAAGTTTTCTCAAGCACCATCTGTTGGTCCCTGTCTTTTTGTAAGAGATGTTTGTTTTCTCACTGTTTTGGTTGGGTCTGTTAAGAACACTTTTAATGTCATGGCCCAAAAGATAATCAAGAAACTCTATCTCACACTGCATATTGGCCACAGTAAGATCAAACATCTTTAGCATTGGTTTCTCCGATTGAGAATGGTTGGATGAATGTTCATATTCTCCTGATGGAATCTCAGGGGACATTTTGAAACAGGTCCAAAGGGAGAAGATAATAGGAAGAGTAAAGAATGAAAAGAATACAGAATACAGATGGGAAATATTGTGGTGAGCTGATGGCAGAAAGCTTTGATCATTCCAACAGTGTGTCCATCGCTTAGTAAAATACATTCACGGTGAAACAATTTTAGTAGCAAAGATGGCCACTTACTTTAGAATTAGGAGGCAAGAGCATGTAGGACTGGAAGGCAGAGCCTGGACAGAAGCTGTTGTCACAGCAGTAGGCCAAAGGAGGCCAAAACCTGAGGCCACCTGAAGAATTCTGGCTGAGTCTCCCCTTTGATTTATTTTGATCCGTTTGATCTTTCTATTTAAAACAGAATGGCTTTTAAAAAACAGTGACCTCCCACCCTAAAGCAATATTCAGTAAACTCTCAAGGTGACTATTCTCATAGGCACATGAAATTCAGAATTGAATGAAACCTCACAACATCAAATTGCTCAGCAGAATATTAGTTTTTACATTGGCTGCCAAACAGCCCCACTCAAAGCTTTGTTCTCCTGGCCTCCTTAGTGGCTGCCACTGCATTATCTCACCTTCTCCCCATCCTCATCCTAGAGAGACCTGATCATCATCACATAGACACTGGGAGGGAATCCATAATTACACAATTCATTATAGTAGTGACTGAAGAAGATCAGACCCCAAATAGTTCATTTGCCTTGGGCTGAGACAACAATGAATCCATGTATTAAGGATAATTCAAGCATGGACCATTACATCCTTGTTGTGATGACTATTGCTATTTGTCTACTTAACGCACCGGAATCTCAGTTAAGGAAATACTTCCATCTGATTCATCAGTGGGGCATTTTCTTGATAGCTAATTGTTGTAGGAGGGCCGAGAAAACTGTAGTAAGTAGGGAGGTCTGGGGCATGTAAGAAAGGTTTCTGAGATAGCTAAACATGTGTCTCTATAATTAGAGATATTGCTGGGTGAGCAAATATTTTAAAAAGGCATTGTGTAAGAGAAATCATTTTTTGTTAGGTTGCCTAGGTACGACTCTTTCATTTACTATCAGTTAATAGTGAGTAAAAGAACTCTGCCTTAGTCTCTCCTTCCTTAAATGAGAATAAAATATATCCTGTTTTATGATTCCTTTCCTGATGAAACAATCTATTTAATAAGCTACAATCATGTTGCCCTTTTAGAAATTCCCTGGCATGGAGAAGGTGCATGGGGAGTGTGTTCTGGCAAATAAGCAGAAGGTTAGACTAGGTAACTTTTTAGGCTCCTAAAGATTACAAAGTATCAGCTGAGCTTGTACATTGTCGAGAAGCCAATGCTCCATTTGAAGGAGTTTTGTAGAAATCCAAGATAAAAGCACATCAAAACAGCTTGAAATACCTAAAGTACTGTGTCAACGAAAGGTACAGTAATTATGTTAAAGGGATCATCTTGGATTCTGCTTATACTGCATCTTTTAAATGAGCATCAGATTTTTCCCTGGGCAGCTACTGTTCCTACAGAGGCAAACACAGATGGTACCAAAACTTCCTACTGTATCCTTCTTGGCAATGGTATTTATCAAAATGCCTCAGGTCAGTAAAGACTCAAAGCAAACCCACTATCTTAGTGTCATGCAGCATGGTAATTTAGGCAAATAATCCTTTGTTAACAAATTCAAGGAATTTCTGATGAATGAAATATACTAGTAACAAACAAATTCTAAGTTTGACGAATTTCTTTTAGAGAAAAAAAAGTCACTTTGTCTTTTCTAAGGAGAATCTCTAGACAAAGCAAAATCAAGATTTGGTAGCACATCTGTTTTGTAGTGCATGGGTACATCAGCGATGCCTCCTGACTTGGCCAAGCAAAGCAGAGCAGAGGATTCATCTTCCACATACTTACCTTATATGCACACATTTAAACAGTACAAGCTTCATTTCCGTGATTTGAACAGCTCAATCCTCTTCATTGGTTTTGCTGTTTCTAGGTCTGTTTGCCCTTGAACCCAGTCCTTGCCCTTTCTCTAGCTCAATAAGAAGGAATCTGTTCTCTTGGGCTCCTTTCCCTCAGAGTAGATCCAGCTGGTGCAGCTGGCTCTTTGAGGTGGAACTTCTGGAGACTAGAGATGAAAAAGGCAGAAGACAGAGCCTTTCTCTGAGATTCACTCTGTCTCCTTCCCACTCCTGCCTCAGCTTCATCTCTTACCTGATCCCTCTCAAGTGTGCCTGGATTCTGGCTCCCACCAGACAGCATCCAGCTCCCCATGCTGTGATAGGGCACTCTCCCTTGTGCTACTCTAGACTAATCTTGCTGTAACTTACTACTGGTACTAATTTCTGGTTCATGGCTTCTCTTAGGGTAATTATCAATATTCTGTTTTTCCCAGTACCTTCATGGCAGTTCCATTCAGATACTCCAAGTGAAACTTTATTGCCTAATTGGTCACTGACAGATTCCAGGTTGAGCTTGGACCACTTGCTCTTACTAAATTTCCAAGGAATAAGACTGTTGGCTGCAGCATCTTTCCTGTCATCACCACTCCAACTTCAGAGATGCTTCCAATCAGGATCACCTGCAGACAGTGTTCCCTTCACAGCTCTTCTCTTTTGCAAAGTGACTGTGCCCCCTGAGCTGTCTGTGCTCTCCCAGAGGTGGAGACAGAAAATATTACCTTAGTTTTTGCTAACTTTAGTGTCAGAACATACTCAAATGTAACCATAAACCTAGCCTATCCCTCCTTTCTACAGAGCACTCCTAGTATGTGACACAGGGGCTGATTTATGCTATCAAGAGTTGGTGTGTCACCTAGTACAGTGGTTCTCCACCTGTGGGTCTGTTGACCCCGTCATAGGGATTGCCTAATACCATCCAACAGCCCAGATATTTACATTACAATTCATAACAGTAATGAAATTATAGTTGTGAGGTAGCAATGAAAATAATGTTACAGTTGGAATTCACTACAGCATGATAGCATGAGGATCTATATTAAAGGACTACAGTACTGGGAAGGTTGAGAACCACTGGTATAGTAACTCACAAAGTTAACAAGGTTCCTAGACAGCCCTATATGCAAACAGCAGAATCAGAATATATTGTATTTTCGTTCCTATTCTAAAATCCTGCTCCTTGTGCTTCCCAATGAAAGAAATGTGGGCTACAAAGCATGACTATTTCAAAAGGTTTAAATTATAGTCTTAAATTCACCTGTCTTACACCAAAAGTGTCAAACTATTGGTCTGCAACCTTGGAGCTTGTTAAGCTTTCTTGGGAAGTTGAACATGGCAGTATATCCCAATGTCAAGTTCCTAAAAATAGTTGTGTGGGGGGATTTCCCGCACCCCTTTCTCACACACCATTCCATTGCACTGCTTCTTTTCCTCAAATGGCCTTTTCCCTCCCAGTTTCTCTAGTTAGGTTCTGTGACTCTTCCACTCACAGTTTGGGTGGTGTCACTTGCAGCCTCCTTCTTGTGCCTCAGGGGTGCATTAGCTGAAATGTAATATTTCCCTTTCCTGTCAAATTTGGGTCTTCATAATAAAAGGTCTGTCTCGATTTCCTCCATCTACTGCCCAGAAATTTCCCTGACCCTGAGGTGTCATTTACAACATGTTTGCTGAACTACTAAACAGTGCTGGAAGCTCTGGGGTCTTACATGCTAGGTCAAAATTACTATGAACTCTTGGCAAGAGAGTGTTTTGTTGCTCACTGTTCTTAGTTTTAGGTCATAATTTTAACAACAAACTGGTTATTTTTTTTCTAAGACCTGATGTTTGCTCCCTGCTCATAAAGACACTTATATCTTTGTTGAACAACAGTGACACAGGAAAGAAATGAAAGCTCTTTAACGACTTCAGATGAAAATTCTTAAATCTGTTCTGGCTGATATTCTGTCCCACCAGAAGCTGCATCCTCTCCCTGAGTCTGTCTGTCTAAATTTAAGCCTCATTTCCATGTCCATCTAAATATGTCCCCGCTGCCTCCACCATCAATTAAGTAAATGCCACATCTCTAACTCATTTCCTTTCAGAGGACCAGCTCAGCCGTGCTCTGTTTATTCAATTATAATGGCTGTCTCTGCACACAGTGGTCCATTGCCTCCAGTGCCATTTCTCATGCATTTGTTTATTCGCCCCAATTAGACTCGGAGCTTTACAAACAGAAGTATTTTTTTTCTTTTATTCTTCACTGCGTAGGCTTTTTTGAATTGAATGTCTTCTAGATTTTCCAGCCATCTGTGCTGGTGTCTTAGCTCTTTATCAAATAAACACACTGTGTACTCACACTATACATAGGTCCACTCTGAGTGGGTATTGGTGGCCTCCAGAGTGGTTCCTTGTCCAGATACCCTGTGGGCTAGGCCTGGCAGCCCAGGGACTGCAGGGACTGCAGGGACATTGCTGCTTGTGGCTTATGACTTTAATCAGGAGGCAAAGGTGACAGATATATGTGAGTGAGTCTGAGGACAGCCTGGTCTACATAGCGAGTTCCAGGACAGTCTGCACTATGTAGAGAGACCCTGTGTCAAAACAAAATAACAACAACAAAGATTAATAATAATAATAATAATAATAATAATAATAATAATACAAGGAGTATCCTTGAATTGCTCTCCCTGGGGTCTTGCCATTACCTTTCTAGCATTCCCATCATTGATAAGTTTCTTCAGAACACATAATGATAGTATACACATATTTTAAATCTGTAAATGTAATAAGCATAGAAAGAAAATATAGAATTTTAAAAATAAGTGTATAAAATATATAGTATACGTAAAGTATGTTTATGGGTAAATAGCATATTTAAAATACAGCCACATGCATATTTGTATAAATGTGGGTTTTATGTTGGATTTCTGTTTCCCACCATAGATTTTCTATACCTATGTTTCCATCACCAGTAAACACCAAGCCTAACACAGAGCCAGTCATTTTTGTCATTTTTATACTTAGTTTTGTCTGTTGCCATCCCCAAATTAAGAAAGGATTGCTGCTAATACATGATGATTACATTTTCACCAAGACTAAGTAAGTGGGGAAATGGAAAGCACACATAAGTAACAGCAAGAATTGAAAGGCAGCATTGCCAAACAAGTGGGTGAAACATAAAAAGGCACAGCAGGACAAAATCATTGGTGTTGTTCTCTTTAATTCCTGCCCGGGCAGAAAATGTGACTTCATATATCTGTCAAGAACCTAAAAAGACCTCACATCTCATCTCCCATGGTCTAAATAATTTGGAGAACAATCAAGCACCATCTACTCCACAGTCAGCTCAGCATTGTTAAGGACTCTCCACTGACTTATCTTGGTAGTTAGCAAACTTCTTTCTTTCATCCAAAAGGGTGTAATTTCATTCTCCTATACATAGTTATAAATAGCACCGTAAGTCCTTAAAATAAGAGACCCTCTCACATTTGTCTGTATTCTTTCCTTTGTTATTCTTTATGAATATGTGTGTGATTCATTTAATACATATTTAGTTAGGGTCTACTATGGACACAGTGCTGCATTAAATACCAGATCTAAAGACAAACATGAAGCACAAACCAAGCAGCAATGAACACATAGAGTCTGCTTCCACAAAGCCTATGTCTAACTACAACTCTCAACTGAAAATTGCCAGAAATTTATGGAGAAATACATTGAAAGCTTTAGATAATGTGAAGAGGCTGGGAAGTTTGAAGGCTGTCTTAGGCCAATACAATGACATTTAAACAACTTCTGAAGATAGAAAAGAAGCAAGCATTCAAGTTCCTGGGCAAGACTGCCATGGCACGCAGAAAGAAGAGCAGTGCAGGTGTCATGGTGTGGGGGAGCATGTGTGCATCCCAGCATCTGTAGTGGGGCATGGAGAGCCATGGCAGACTGGCCTGAGGACAGCACAGAGGAGCAAGTGACAGTCAGAGGATGCAGCTTCATGTGGATAAGTGTTCTTAATGCAGAACATGACACTATTCCAAGTTATTTAAACAGGCTAGTGTCGCTTAGCACATATTATAATAGATACCCCTGGCTGCTTTACAGAGAACTTAAAGGAAGAGGGTGAATAAAATAAGAAGACAATTAACAGAGCAGTGCATGCCAGACAAGATGCTTGTAGTTCAGACTTGGGGAGCTGGAGAGAAGACATTCCTAGGAGTGGTTGGATTGGAAAGGGAAGAACCATGTAAGAGCCTAAAGTGTCTGCTTCATATGTTGCGTGTCAGTCCGACTTGAAAGGAAAACGGGCGGGGCGTTGGTGGTGTCTTTAATCCCAGCACTCGGGAGGCAGAGACAGGTGGATCTCTGTGAGTTCAAGGCCAGCCTGGTCTCCAGAGCGAGTGCCAGGATAGGCTCCAAAGCTACACAGAGAAACCCCGTCTCGAAAAACCAAAAAAAAAAAAAAAGAAAAAGAAAGAAGGAAAGAAAGAAAGAAAGAAAGAAAGAAAGAAAGAAAGAAAGAAAGAAAGAAAGGAAAGAAGAAAGAAAGGAAAACAGTAGTAATACGATTTCTGTCTTGATCAGGTCTTTTCATGAGATGTTATGTAGCCATAGGATCACACTACATAGTGAGTTCCAGAATGGTCAGAGCTACATAGTGAGATGCTGTCTCAAAGAACAGCAACAATAATTATAAGTAAATGAGATGTACACAGGATCATTATGGCTAATTAAGTAATACAAAATTATTTACAAGGTCTCTAGACACATGAGAGCACAATGCTTCCTATTTCCTTAGCTGTGCCAAAAGTCTGAACAGAACATATGTTACATATTTAATGGAAACCTTTCAGTACAAAAGGAAAGATCAGCAAGTTTTGGACATTGTGTAAAGCAGCTGGATAAGAAATTTTAAAAATTTCACTAAGTGCATCTTAGAATTGCTTTTCTAATCCATTGTGTCACAACTAATAACTGAAGCCAATTCATCTCCAGGGCAGAGAGAAGCAGTTATCAAACACACGAGTCCATTTTAAGTATCACATTTATCCATAATTGCAGATAATTATGCATCAGTTTACATTTATGTCACATCTTTTAATTTTTGATACCTGTTTATGAAAAAACTGTTATTTATTCTTCATTTAAGATATAAAACAATTCAATTCCTTTTTTAGAATTTTGTACATGATTACTGTATTTATATCATTTCTACATTATCCTTTAAAACTCATCCAATTCCTCCAACTTTGCCCTGACTCCCTCTAAAATTCATGAATTCTTCAATTATATCGTGTGTGTGCATGCCTCTGTGTGTGTGTGTGTGTGCGCGCGCGTGCGTGCGTGCGTGCGTGTGTGTGTGTGTGTGTGTGTGTGTGTGTGTGTGTGTGTGTGTGTGTGTGTGTGTGAGTACAGTCTTCCAAACCCATTTAGTGTTGCTCATATGTGAATGTGCTTAGGGCTGCACACTTGGGAATAGATAACCTATCAGGAGCTCCATCACTGGTAGGGAAACATTCTTTCCCGGCAGCCACCTGTAGCTCTTCATCTAGGAGTAAGATGCAAGGTTTTCCCCACCTATTTTGGGATGACAAATGGTGTTGTCATTGTGCAGGTCTTGCTTAGGTGGCCAAATTGTTAAGATTTCAGGGGTACAACTCTCTGTAACAATATTTAGAAAAGACAGTTTTGTAGTAGAAGTCCTGGTCCTCTGACTCATAACTCTGCTCCCTCTTCTGCTGTGCCAGTTGAGACTTGGGTGAAAGGTTTCTGTTACTAGGGTATGAATTGGAGATGTATACCCCAAGGGTCAGTTCTGTTCACTTTGATCAGTTGTAGATTTCTATAATGGTCACTCAAGTAAAGAATCTACTCGAATGAGGAGTAACAGCATGAATACTGTATTAAGAATACAGTTGAGAGTCATACTGGTTTAGGAAAGTGGCAAATTCTCCTCTAAGGTCTGTGACATCACCAGGCATGGGAAGGGTAGGTTGGCTAGGGTTATAGCACCAGGCATGAGTTCGCTTCTACTGAACTGGTTTACATCCAACTAAAGAGCTGTTGGTGCTCACCATGATGCAAGCACTACCATTGCAACATTGGAGGTATCATTCCATGCTGGTCATTTGGTAACTCATGGGCTTTATAACTGGGTGGGACTCGTGATTCTTTTTTCATTTTTCTCCCTAGGAAGCTTGTATAGCATCTTCAGCTAGGAGAGTTAGCGCCCAGGGAGGAGACTTCCAGGACAGTTCCAGCTTGAGTCCTCCAAGTCATGTGTCTTTAGCAATAGTTTCTTACCTTCAGTTTATGGAAGAAAACCAAGGGCAATAGAAATAGCCTACATTATTTAAAGAGTCTTTTTATTCCTTTGACCAAGAACTAGAAGAGAGGTTTCCTATGGCACTAGGATTTGCATTAGTCTAGGGCACGTGGGGGTGGTGGTATTATTACCCCAAGTGGGTACACACACACACACACACACACACACACACACACACACACACACACACACACATATATATATATATAATATATATATATGTTTATATATATGTGAATTAATTTTTTTAAATAAGCACAAAATAATGTTACCTTTTGGTCTTTTCAATCACCATTAATGTTTCTTTTTCCTCTTTCTCTGGATTTCCCTCCATGTCTCCTCTCTAGTTAAATTTTAAGCTTAAATATCAAAATTCCCTCATACAAGTTCCTGCCTTTGCCATAAATGTTTTCATAATGATTTGCTACTTACAGAATAGCTTCATAATTATTTCTTAACAATCTTGTTTTACCTTTAGAGACCTAAAATTTAAGGTAATAAATGCATACTTAATACCCAGTGTATGAATTCATATTCTGGCTGTCTGGTCAAAACCCTGTATTCCATTACTTTACAATGTAAATAAAACAGAATAGTGGTCTATTCTAGTAGTCAAATTAGTCTTGCATGGTGGTGCATACCTTTAATCCTATCACTGAAGAGGCTGGTATCAGAGAACTGTGAGACCAAGGTCAACTTAAGTTACATACAGATGCTCATGATCATAGAATATAAAAAAGGGCAATGAGTAATATGTTCTGAAGTATTTCCCTATGATTACCAGATGCTCCTTCTCTACCTTCCTCTTCTCCTCCAAGGCCTCTCACCTACTCCTGTGTATCTAGGAAGCAAGGGTTCAGGACAGCTCTACTTTAAATTACTTGGTAATCTCAGAGCTTATATAGTGTTTACGGCTGGGAAAGCACTTTACAGCAACAGGTGCCCATTTATGTACATTTCTGTAACTCCTGTAGGGAAGATTATAGCTACAAAAATAGTAATGTTTCCCACTGAGCTACTGGAATTGTCCAAGACCACACTGGTGATAAGCCAAACATCTTTCTAAGCATATTGCACACTACTGATTTTCAAATAACTATTAATAGATATAAGGTTATCTCTATTTTATACATAAGGGAGCTTACACTCATGGTGATTTGAAAGTATGCCACAGAAATACAAGTTACATTAGAAAAAGGTATTGGTCCATTTATGTGTACACATATACATATGTAGAAAAATAATTTTCTGGGTCTGGAGAGATGGCTCAGCAGATTAAGAACACTAACTGCTCTTCCAGAGGTCCTGAGTTCAATTCCCGGCAATCACATGGTGGCTCACAACCACCTTGAATGAGATCTGGTGCCCTCTGCTGGCATGCAGGCAGAAGACTGTATACATAATAAATAAATAAAATCTTAAAAAAAGAAAAATAATTTTCTAATACTGAATATTTAAATTGATAACATTCTTATGTGAATAAACTCAGGTTAGTAATAAAACAGGATTTAACCTATTGTCATCAATAAAAATATTACAGCGTAAAAATCAGTAAATAAAATACAAATATGTAATTGTACTGGAACTACCTTATCAGGAAGTCTAAAAGTAGACTCATCTATCATTATAATTTTCTAATTCTCACTAATGATTAAGTAGAAACCATTAGGAACCTGTACGCTATTCTAAAAACAAAAGCAAGAAGCAGGGTTGACTAACTTTCGAATAGTATATTTCTGTTTGACAAATACAGAGTTTATGGTGATGCTTTTTCAAAAAGATTCAATGTCTTTTCCTCTGAAGTGGTCCTTTCAGGAAACATAGTTCTATTATGTTCACACAAAAGGTGTATCAGGTGATCTTAGTGAACGAGATTATGGAGCTCCACTTAGACTTACTCTTTTGCATTCTAAGATCAATATGAAAACCTAGTCTTCTGGTCAGGAATGACTTCTGCTTTTGAGTCCTAACTATCTTTTCTGAGGCTTTACTTGTTGGAGGTCTAAGGCAATGCACTGGCTGGATTACAGCTATGACCATTTCATCAAGGAAAATTCTTTTCTTGATTCAATAAATCCTTCAAGAAACTTAAAAAAAAAAAAAAGAAATACAAGTTACAAAAGAGAAGCTCAATAAAAGCCCTGAAAACTAATCAAAACACAAAACTGTGTGTGTTGATTGGAAAGAATAAGAGGGGTGCATTATTAGCATCTGCACCACCATTCCAGCTGTCACCCTACCTACCATGCATCTACTTAAACTAGACCATGGGGTCTCACTAAAGTTTATGTGGATATGCAGGGGCTGCAGAGATAGCTCATAGGTTAAGAACATTTGTCAACTGGGCAGAGGACTCTTGTTCTAGCCACTCACACAGTGCTAACAACTATCCAACTCTAGCTCCAGACAATATGATGTTCTCTTCTGGAGTCTGAAGGTACTGTGCATACTTCACGCACAGACATGCATGCAGGACAAACAACCATACACATAAAATAGAAATATATCATTAAAAGAGGAAAGCAAGAGGCATCCATTATATTATATATTGGAGACTTAATGAAATATTTTTGTCTAGACAAATATCTCAGAGACTTTAATAAGGCAATCATGCTCCACAAGACATCCCTTCTGAACACCGAAGTGTGCTATGCATCTAACAGTCCTGGAAATACTTGAAAATGACTTACCTGAATATTCAGAAGGAATCCATCTGTCTATGCCAAAGCTCCCTGGACCCTTCACACAGACATTGCCAACAATCATTTCAAGAGAACTTCTATTTTTTACATGTCTAATATTGAGTAAATTTATGATAGTTAGTACGTAACCTATGGAAATATAGATACATAATCCAATGCATACACATGTGTAGATATAGACATATCAGAGAATGTATGCAGATATATGAACACATTTATAGTATCATTTACATAATCAAAATAGTCCCCTTAAATGACCAACTGAGGGAGCCATGTATTTCCCCCAAAATTTTTTTTTTCAAAAACACAATTTTGGAGTTGATTTAGAGGAACTACATTTTAAGTGTTCTCACATTATTTCATCTTTCCAGGGAGGATTTTTTTCTGGAAATAAATAAAACTATTTAAAGCAAGTGGGATCTGAAACTATCAAGAAATGACATTAATTTTCTTATGAAATTTGAAACTGGTTCTGAGAGCAATTACAGAAGAGGGTAAGAGAAATGTTGACTCATAGGCCCATGGGCATAAACCTGTGTTAGGACAGTACTTGCAATTTCTGATTTTCAGATTAAAGTAACTCGTGACCATATCAATAGGGGATATCATCATGCATTCAAACAATATGCATACATTGAATCCTTATGTAAAAGACAATGGAAAATGATTTCAAATATAAAAGTGGGTGTTACATCTTTTTATTCAGAGCAAAAAAAAAGCAACTTTAAATCATTGCATAAAACCAATTAAAGAGAAGCTAGTTACTGTTGTAGGGAGAGAAGGACAATGCCATCTGTTTACATTCTGCTTAATCTTATGAATAGCTCTTTAGTTATGTCCTCAGACCACAGACTTCTCATACACAGAAAAATAAATAAATAAAAAATAAGTTACTAGGGGTGACTTCAAGAAGATGTGGATTTGAACTCAGATGAACTCTATACATGGAGGTTACCTAATAAGACCAAGTCTCATTCCTCATGTATACAATAACAGAATTAAGAAGAGCATATGCGGTAGTGAAAATACTGTACTTGCCCCAATGCCTGGTACTTTGCAATAATGACAATCATTTCACTACTAAATTTTAAAGTCATGGTTTTTTATAGTTATGAGGATCCTGCTTTTTTTAATCTCAAACTATCATTGCTTATGACTATTGGTATTCTCCCACCCACCTGTTAACCAGTATTTGTTAACTATAACTTACACACAGATCTGTGTCAGAGAGGTTATGTTCAAGTTCAGAGGTGAAGGTTATACTGCATCATAATACAAGATAGAACCATATCCAAGAAAAGCACACACAGGGTATGTGAGCACCCTATAGAGAAACAGGCTCATCCTGGCAGAACTGGAAATGCTTCAAGCTTAGGGGCATGAAAGGGAGAATGGGAGGGTATCTTATGTAGAAAAGTTCAGAACACCTTAAATCAAAGCAGAAAGACCCTAATGTGTGGTGTCTTCAAGGAAATGCAGCTATTTCAGCTAACTTAGTGTTTAAAGGAAGTCTCAAAATGTAGACACTACAGGGATCTGATTTCTGAGTTGCTAAGAGAATAACAATGGATTTTACTTAGTAGGTGGTAATGAACCGACAAAAACTTTTGAATGTAGGGGACCATGGTGGATGCTCAATTTCTCAGGAAGTCTAAGCTTGAAGTTACACATACTGAATGCTGTAGAGAGAAAAGTTTGGGAGTAAAAAGACCAAAGAAAAGTCATTGAAGTTATTACAACATGCAACTGTTTTGACCTGTATTGTCTATAGTACAAGGAACAGCATATCACCTTCACTGTGCCAGTAATGATCAATTTTTGTCTAAAATAAATGACAGATTTATTCCATCATGATTTTTATTGGAATGTTTAAAGCAAATATCATCATGTTATTTAAAAATAATTATCTATTTACCTATTACAAGGACCACTTTTGATAAAGTATGCATCCTTTCTTATACCATAGGTCCTTAATGTTATCATTTACACATTTGTATTCGTATTTCTCCAGCTACATCAAATATGACCCTCTATAATTTGTTCAAATCCAGGTCCAAATAAGATCTACACTTTACCTTTGGCTATCACATAACATATTGTGGTCATGTTATTTGGTGCTTATTTCATCTTCTACAATCATTTGTTGGCTGATATTACTTCATGTTTTGTAATTGGGCTGATGCACTATTTTCTACCCCTAAGGTAAAACTATGACTCATCTAATCTTCATTCAGCTGATGGATGCTAAGTGTGAATCACAGATGTCTGTAAATCAGGTCCCCACCTCCAGGGCTGCAGAATCTGGAGGAAAACTAAAGATTAAAGTGCACAAAGGTAAGGATAAATGATGGTTATATAAAATAGTTAAGAAGGAAATGTTACAGTGTTTTAAGTGCAAGGGTGAAGTAGGAGATGAACTGAGCAATAGGAGGAATTTAGCAAATCAGATAGACAGGATTAGATAATCAGTAATTTAAGAGGAAGTTAGGTTAGGATGAAATCAAAAGAATGAGTACACTGTGTAATTTCAAACAGGCAGAAGCAAAGTTCACTCTATAAGTGAAAATGTAGGGCATAGAGACAAAATATCACATGGAGAAAATGAACAATGTTCTCAAGGGATCTGAATAAGTGAGTCAGTCAATGCAGACCATATGTGAAAGGTTTGCCTAAAAACCAAAGTAAGGTCTAGTGTGGGGGAATATTAAATGGCAAGCAAAGTAATTTGAATATTGTCTTCTAGGACAAGGGACTTCAACATCCCATATATAGGAACTGTTGGATATTATGTAAAATTAGATATTTCATTAATAGGTAAAATACATCAACTCATTTCACAAGGAACTTTAAAGTGGTTTATACATTCCAATAGCAATAATTTTAAATATTTATGATAAATTTGCAAGAAAACTTAATGTTTTATTTTGCCCAACAGCTAGATGCTCCATTTTTAGAAAATCTAAACAAATTGGGGCTGATTTAATGAACACCACTACAGCAGACCACAGAGACCTTCTCAAGCAAGAATTAACTGTAGCTTGGTATAAAATAAAAACTTGACAAATTTATCATAAGAAAAACTAGTAAACACAGATGGGCCAGAATCAACTTTTCATCTATTATTAAAGTGTGTGTTTTCTTTCCATTGATGACAAATATGAACTGACTCGTAATATTTTTCTTTACCAGAACAATACTGATTTTCATTATTGAAATATTCAAATGGCAACTGAGCTATCCAATTCATCAAAGAAATTATATGTTGAACATGACACAGATTTATTGGTAAGTAATTTCTTCCTGCATGTTTATTCTTTGTAAAATTATGAATAAGATTGTCTATGTAATTTTACATTTTAAAATATTTTAGAGTATCTATACATGTCGGGATTTCTGCTAGGCTTTGGAGATAATAAAATCATATAAAAAGTCATAGTATTCCAATGGTATACAGTCAAGAATAGATTATCACAAACTACACACAAAACACAAACTATGCACACCATAACATGCATGCACACACAAACATACACACACCTTACAATAATAAGCACATGCACACACATGCATGCACACACTACATACATTGCCACCACTAAGTAAAAATATTAAAATAAAGAAATCATTTGCTTTAGGCTAGGGTCCCTCATCAGTGAAACTATTAACATTTGGGATAAAATACTTTCCTAGGACTGCAGAGCTGTCGCCTCTTCAGTTGTGACAACCGCAACTGTTTCCTGTTGGCAGATACTGCCAGGAGTCCAGTGTGAATTGAGGATAAAATCCCTTGCAGCTTGAAGTACTGGATTAGAAGGAAAATTCTAAATGCAATCTGCTAATGGAAACAACACACTGCTGAGGAAATCAAGGGAAATTCATAGTGTTTGGTGGCTGATACAACTATCTTGAAGCATTTTCGGAGCACAAAATAATGAAAAGGTGATAAAAACTTAAATTTGTAAGAGACATAGTTAAATACTAGTTGTGTTTAGGGTCTATATAGCTTTCAGTGTTTGGGCTATAGTTAATAAAGATATATAAAGGACAACGCAAACTCTGGCACTATAGAAATCAATCAGATTATTGAGATCTTTAAATAAAAGGCTTTTTTTGTTTTTCATTTTGTAGAAATGCTATTTGAATATATAAATGAAAGTAATAAAACATGCGTTTGGAAATGTCAGTGTGGTATTATTCCATATAAGAGACTGCTTGAGGTATGTGTTTCAGTAAAGGATATATCCTGGGAGAAATTGGAGAACCTGGGGACAGGTGTCCCAGTGGGTGATGAGAGGGAAGAACAAGTATACATCTCAGGCCTGTGTGTGTGTGTGCGTGTGTGTGTGTGTGTGTGTGTGTGTGTGTGTGTGTGTGTGTGTATGTGTGTGCTTGTAAATTGTTGAGATTGTCTCATAGAGTTGACACCATGGTAAGTGTTGGTCAACAGATTTTTCTTAGTCACTCTGGGACTCTGTGGAAAGTTGCAGCTGATGTTGAAGAATATTGAGGTTAAGATGGTGTGATTGCAAACAGCAGCTCTACAGTGGCACAGAAATTATGCATCTGGGCTTTTGAATGGTCTTGATGAAGAAAAAATAAATTTTAAAGCCTTACACAGAACAAGTGTTCAGTATTTACCCACTTAGTGAAAATGTTTATTGCATGTGTTTGTCTCTGTATTTCTGTGTGTATAACTGTGTCTGTGGTATGTTCCTGTGTGACTATAAGAGTACAGGTTTACAAATGGGTTCAAAAGTCAGAGGTCAGTGCCAGGTGATTTCCTCAGTCACTTTTCACCTTAGTTTTTGACACAGGTTCTCTCTCACTGAACCTAGAGTTCACCAATTAAATGAGGCAGGTGTTCAACAAGCCTGAAGGGTTCCCACCCCACCTTCCAGAATGAGGTTACAATGTCCAGCCCTTTGTGTGGATGTTGGGGATTTGAACTCAGGTCCTCACGCTTGCATAGCAAGCACTTTACCAACTGAGCCATCTCCCTGGCTCCTAATGAAGATTTCTGCAATGAGTATTAGTTTTTGTTAACGTCCTCACCCTGCAAGCAGGCAGTGTCAAGGCCACATCTCTCCAAGACTTTGAGAGCATCAGCTGAAGATTATGTTCATTTTCTCATTTTCAGTGTGAATTATTAGGCCAAGACAGGATTCAATACCATTTATGGACTCTACAACTAAGCGGTGAAGACCCCTTGGAGTCCCTGCTTGCACATCTATACCACATAGTTGAACTAATCTGCCCTTGGTTAGTAACTTCACTATTCTCTTTCTGTTAGCAGAGTTATATTGTGTATAGATATAAACCTTCCTCTGTGAAGATGATATGGTATTAACACAGGAAAAGAAAATCAAGCAGAGACACAGGCACTAGACCCTTCCCTCTCTCACCTTCCATTCTGCCCAAGACATGAGCCTGTTTTGTGTTCACCCATGCACTAGTATATACAGATTTTGGAAATTCTTAAAACTTGCATTTTTGAGATTATAAATATATTTGATTAGGTAGTCACAAAAATATTTAGGTATACTTGTTAAAATATAAAGACAAGGTAAAGTAAGAAAAGATCATCTAGACAATAGACTTGAGACCATAGGAGCTTAGTGGGAAAAAAAAGCCACTTTAGGCACAAGTAGTTTTGATTGTTACGTAACAAACTTGTTTCATTATTGGGAAAAATACATGTGGTGATAAAATCAGATTTTTCTTTCTGGAACTTAGATATAAAATAGAGGAAAGTTGAGTTAGAGAAGTTAAGAGGGTATTACAATAATATAAATGTTTATCAAAAGCAATATTTAAGATTCTACAGCATTAATAATGCCTTTTTGACACAAATTAATGTTTACTAGGGCAGTGGCTACAGAATGCAAAGGATGCTGTTGAATATTAACAAGATGATTAAACCAGTTCAGGATGCACATTTACTTGAGCCTGTTAGGGCTACACTACCTCACTTTGCATATTTGAAGATGATCCACAGTTTTGCGGGGATCCCCAAATTAATAACAAGAAGAACTATGAGGGGAATTCAGCTAACAGTTGCAGATCTGCTGTATGCCAGTCTGTGCCCAAGTGCCCTATGCTTCTGACAGAACAACAGGCAGCTGGGAGAGGAAGGCTGGGCAGAGGGAAGCCATGCAAGCTGCTCAGAGTTTTACCAAAGGCTCCATGTCTTCAGTCTAGAGAACCAATATCCATCCCAGTCTTCTTGCAAAGTATCAGAGAGT
Source organism: Cricetulus griseus (assembly GCF_003668045.3). NCBI lineage: Eukaryota > Metazoa > Chordata > Mammalia > Rodentia > Cricetidae > Cricetulus > Cricetulus griseus. The sequence continues at coordinate 15,125,743 of NW_023276807.1, read as the reverse complement.
ATGAGAGTGCTCCATAAAAGCAATGAATGAAACCACGTGGCCCTATTATTGGTCATATCTGCTCTTGTGGCTTTACATGGAAGGTGATTGTCTAGAGTCTCAAAAGCTATCCCATTTTTTCTTTTTTTTTTCATTTTTTCTTAATTAAATCAGTAATATTCAGGAAGGAAACTATCAAGCCATTGCAGTGATTGTCAGTGAATACGGGAACTTATTTGAAAGTCATTTTTAATACTTCTATATAAATTTACACCTCTACTGACTTTTTTTTTCTAAAAATGATGCAAAACCCAAATTGTCAGACACCCCCCCTTTTTTTTGGTTTTTTGAGACAGGGTTTCTCTGTGTAGCTTTGGAGCATATCCTGGATCTCGCTCTGGAGACAAGGTTGGCCTCGAACTCACAGAGATCCGCCTGCCTCTGCCTCCCGAGTGCTGGGATTAGAGGCGTGCACCACCAATGCCCAGCGAAAACTCCCATTTTTTTCCAACTTTTTTATTTGAATTAGAAACAGCATTGATTTACGTGACAATCCCAGTTCCCTTCTCCCACCTGTCCTCCCCTATCACCACCACCCCCCAAATAAAACTCTATCTATCACATATCCTTTCTGCACTCCATGGACGATGAGGCCTTCCATTGGGTGTCATCAGTGTCTATTGTATCCTTTGGGATAGGGCCTAGGCCCACCCCCGTGTGTCTTGGCTCAGGGAGTATTCCTCTATGTGGAATGGGCTCCCAAAGTCCACACCTATGCTAGGGATAAGTACTGCACTTCTACAGGAGGTCCCGTAGATTTCCGAGGCTTCCTCACAGAAACCCATGTTCCTGGGGTCTTGATCAGTCCCATGCTGGTATCCCAGCTATCAGTCTGGGGACCAAGAGCTCCCTGATGTTCAGGTCAGCTGTTTCTGTGGGTTTCACCAGCCTGGTCTGGACCCCTGTGCTCTTCACTCGTCCTCTGAATCTGGGTTTCAATTCAGTTCAGTGATTAGTTGTGGGTGTCTGCTTCTACTTCCACCAGCTGCTGAATGAAGGCTAAAGGATAAGACAGTCATCAGTCTCATTATCAGGGGAGGGAATTTAAGGTAGCCTCTCCTCTGTTGCTTAGATTGTTAGCTGGTGTCATCTTTGTAGATCTCCAGACATTTCCCTAGTGCCTGATTTCTCCCATTTTTATGTCCAAACTTTATTTTGGCTTAATTTCTGGATCACCATAAGATGAAAGAAGTGGTTGAGAATGACCTGATTCTGTGATTGTTGTAGTTTGTTGGTAAAAGTGGCACAACCTGGAATTCCTAAGAAGTAGCATGTATTATATAACTCCTTATAACGCATCTTATACAACTCATATTTATTATGACAATTTTTATTGGTATTTGTTATATAAGAGAATTTTCTTTTGTGTAACTTCCTGGCAGGACTTTGGAAATATGTTGCTCTTATTGAAAATGTGAGTATAAAAAGGGTATTTGTACCTTCATGGAAAGGTATGGTTTTAGTTTGTTTTGCTCGAAGGCACAAAAATTCTACACTGAAACATACAGCAAGGCATCAGCACTTTTTATCTATATTTCATAATTCGGGGTTAGAATTTGTTTTTTATTTAATTTACATTATGTGTTACTAATACATAAAATCATAAATTTGCATATGTTAATGACATAATGGCATTTTGATACATATATGCATTGTATGATGTTTCTATTACCTTAAAGAGTTCTGGTGCCTCAAATTTATTTTGGGTAAAAACTTAGAAAGCAATTCATTCTCTTACTTGAAATGTGATAAACATTGTCATCATAATGTTTCTCTTTTATGGGAAATTGCTGAAGGGCAATTTCATCATTGTATTTGGTCTAGTAAGAGAGGCAATTAAATCAGTATATGTAAATCATGCTACCACTGCCATGAAAAATACTTAGCCAGAGTGCACATGAGGTTCCTTCATGTTGCTTATTCTTCCTCTAGTGTGTTTAAAATTCTAACCCCGAATCTCAGAAGTTTCTTGTGAAACATAGGCATGACTTGTGGCTTCTGTAAACTGTTCACAGTATTTAAAGACCCCAGGAGAGCTACCACGATTATTCACATCTATTCGGCAAATGCTCCCTATATTTTGACAATCCCAGGAAATACTTAAATTCTGCATGTTTGTATCTTGGGAAAACTTTCTCAATCAACTTTTTAAAATTTTCCCTTTTATTCTCCTCCCACTTTTCCCATCAGTCAGCCCAGAGGCAGTTCTCTTTAGCTGCTAAATGTGATTTATCTGCTTCTGAAATTATAAAAAAAAGAAAAGAAAAGAAAGAAAGAAACAATGCAAAGTCTGTGGTGGATTTTCTGCTTTGGTAAATAGGTCACAGCTTGTCAAATCTGGAATATATTAAGGGCCTTGTGGAGTTCTGTTTTTCTCAAATGCTAGGCTACTGAACTGGATATCAAAGGGTAATTTATTTTGTTGTAAGTAGGCTTTTACTATTTTTTTTTAGCTCAAAGCATGAGTACTTCAAAGCAGATAACTAGGAGATAAATTAGAATAGCTAAGGAAGGGGGGTTACTGGTTTTCATTTTTGCTTGTCCTTCTGTGTGCACAGACAATGGTCATGACCTGAGATCTGTAGGATATTTGCTTTGTTAATTGTCTGTGGCAGTGATGAATTTAAAGTGATCCATCACTGAGAAAAATGTGCAAATGATCCTGTCACAGAGTTGCTTCTACCTACAGTGTAAGCAAAATGGCTGTCTTCTTAGGGCCAGAACCTAAACCACAGTCATTAAAAAAAGTAGAAAGTATATGTGCTCAGGAATACCCAATTGGCAACCAATTACCTAAACTCTGAGTTTTACCTGGATTTTTTTTTGTGATTTCTAATTTATTTTTCAAATTGGGATGTGTTAGAATTTTATGTGTTTAATAAACTAATGTCATTCTACTGACCTTCTCAACCAAATGACAAAATATAATATGTACATGTGCTAACTCAGGAAATACTACTAGTCTAAAAGTGACTACCACAGAGTCTGGAAGGTAAACACTTGGTGAGATTGTTTGCATTCTCTGTCACGTCATTACCTTGGTCATGCGTTATTCTCAGATGGTGAAATTCTCATACCAAGACTGTTCAACATGCCATTTATTATTTTTTCCTTAAAATCTTTTGGCCTGGAAATAATATTTAGGTATATTAAAAGCTGTTTTAATTGACACATTTCTAGTATCCGTATTCAAATTTGATGCAATCCTCTCACATACTTACTCCAATCTTCTATTTAAATTTATTTTGTGACAATATAGTAATTATGCAAAACAATTATGAGCAACCCATTCATCTTCATCCCCTCTCATCCTCTCTTGTGTGCATCACTGGCTCCATTTCTTTTCCAAAACAATCACTCTTCTACTCTCATTTCTTTAAAAGAAAAACCTAGATTCATTATATTACAAAATAACCATATTTATATGTCTTTCTTCATTTGAGCTACAATTATCATTATGCTGAAAACCATATGATTTCATTCTTCTTTCTGGCTAAAGTGTGTGTGTGTGTGTGTGTGTGTGTGTGTGTGTGTGTGTGTGTGTGTGTGTGTGTGTTGGTGTGCTACTGTGAGCATCTGGGTGTCTATTAGGGAGACTGAGCACCGGGGAGATGGGGGCACTAGGAAGAGTGAGCACTATGGAGGATAGGTGCCTGGCAGAGAAATCATGGTGGAGATTGGTTATAGAGAGAATGGGCACCTGAAAGAATGGGCACTGGGGAGAGCTCCAGTGAGACTGAGGACTGGAGATATTGAACCCTTGGGAGAGTGGAAACTGATGATAAGAGCACTGAGGAGAATTTGCACTGGGGAAATTGGGCACTGAGGAGATTAAACACAATAGTCACTGGGGTAATGGCACTGGAGGTGGGGGCATTGGGCAGTGTAAGTACTGTGGAGATTGGCCAATGGGGCAAATGGGCACTTGTCTGACCAGAGATGCTTTCTGATGCAGCCTTATCCCTAAGTAGACACTCTGAACTCTGAAATAGTGTCTCTGGGACTATAACCTCCCCATAGTTCTAGCCCAAACTTCACATCCCCTGTTGGTAGAATGAAATCTGCATTCTATTCTCCACCCAGGCTTCTGTATCCTTGTTACTCTGTCCCTGCCCCATCTACTGGGGATGGGATTCTTAGGAGATGGAATTGCCCTGTTGGGAGCCTTTCCTTGTTTTCTCATTTCAGAACTGGTGCTAGAATTTGCTCCTCCCACACAGCATAGACTGTGTGGTTAGTGTAACATGAACCTTTCATTTTCTATGAGAACTTCCCCAAGCAGGGCTTCTCAATTTATGTGTGTCTGCTTTGCTGCGTTTGCAGTTTAAGTTCTTCCTTCTCACCAGTGGGGGCTCTGGAACATCCAGTAATTAGAACTGAATCTTCCCCAACAAAGAAAATCATCCCTTTATCTTTCTATCTGAATAAGGTGTGCCTTGACTCTAACGCAACTTTCCATATTAGATCGTATCTGTGAATTTTTAAAATAAACAGGGACCAAAATATGTGCATGTGTACATTTCTGCTACTATTGACTTTTGTCAAGTCAATATAATAACTGATTTAAGAGGCAGAATTCAAAAGCAAAAATCATTGAACTTTTCAGTCACTATGCCATTTCAGAGACTATTTTATCAGTACAAAGTTTAACCATCCCTTTGAACAGATAGGAATTAATTTGAATTTTTTCCCACTGGCCAATTTAAAATGTGTATTGACCCATAAAGGTGTAAATGATTGAAAGTACTATTTGAGAGAAACCACTAACTTAGGTGTAGGAATACAAAGCAATTGCAAAATTATATTTGACAAAACAAGATCTTTAAAAATGTATGTTCACGGACAGTAAGTGAAAGTAATGTGGACTCATAAGAAATTTGAAATGTATCACATACGGCTTTCATAGAAGTAAATGTTCACTGTTCACTTCATCTTTATTTCCAAATGCACTTATTTTTGTCCAGACATTATACACTGAACCATAAATCTCAGCTTTATAAAATTCTGTTTCTTTCAGCATTTCTATTAATCATGTAAGTCCAGAACATTCAAACCTGTTTTAAACAACTGTAGATGTTCTTTCTCAGAACCATTTGAACAAAAAGCTCATCAGTAAATTCCCTGTAGCCACCTCCAGTATTTGATATTTAAAAAAGAAAAAAAAATGATGCTATTGACCACAAAGCTATTCTTCCCAAGGTAGATATCTGGTGAGTGAACACTAAATTATTATGTACCCTCCATCATTAGTGAAGCTAGACTTGTTTTCTTTTCTTTTCATGAGGAGAAACCTACAGAATGCCAAGTGTGTGGTCTTCAGCTACTTGTAAGTGTATGAGTAGAATAAGCACTAATGCCAAAGTAAGACTCACAACACTATCTGAACATGCTGTGTTTCTCAAATAACTCATGGGACAGAGCTGTTTCTCTGTTTAGGAGGAGCAAAGGCAACCCCTTCACGCATCCCATTTATGGCTGCATGTTTCTGTAGTGAGAGAGGGGAAACTTGTTGACTTTGGGCCTTCAGTGAGGAGAAAATTTTGATTACTACAAATAAATGAAAAGAATCACATGCACACACTCAATTGAATAATGACATATAAATATCCACTTATCTATAACTATAACTACACATAACATAATATGACAACACTATGCTTAAAACTTTAAGGACATTTAAATTAATGAATCAACTAGAAACTCTGCAGAATTAGTAATTACATTACTGTTCCCACCTTGTTGATAAAGCTCAGATGACTGCTGCTGCAAATTAGATAAACAGACAACTGTAAACTGGGTGGGACATGCCTTCAATCCCAGCCCTTGAAGAGGCAGGCAGATCTCCATAAGTTCAAGGCCAGCCTGGTCTACAGAGTTAGTGCCAGGACAGGCTCCAATCTGCAACACAGAGAAACCCTGTCTGGAAAAAATTAAAATAATAAAAAAATACCAGACAATTGTAACTATAACAAGTGTAATAAAACTCAAAGAAATATCAACATCTCACATATCCATGAATATTATGTGTATTTATAAAGTCCTTGGTTTAGCTCTCAAAAGGATATGGAACAAGAAAAAGTGAATAAGATTTCAAGGTGCTCCAGACTAGCAGCCAATGAGAATTGCAGTCATCATAGACAACATGCACAAAATATGTGCTGCAGGATTTAAGAGGTAATTGGGCTGGGAAGATGGCTCAATGGGAAAGATCAAAGAGCACTTCTTGTGCAGGTATGGGGATCTGAGTTCAAATCCCCAACACCCCCACACATACCCACCCCCCACACATACTATAGTGAGAGAAAAATCTGAGAAATGGGAAAATCCAAAGACACCCAGAGGGGATTCATTTTGGTTCAGAACACATGTTTGTACTAGTTATTCTTGTATATCTGTGCAGAATCAGCTTGTGGGGCTCATGGAGATGGGTATTTAACAAATAAATGATTATCTGCTGATTAGGATATGTTTTCAATCAACTATAACAGATGTCTTTGAAAATGAAATTTCAGCCTGAATGGTGGGTACAAGACATTTGAGTAAGAAATGCATGATCAGTTAAAATGAAGACAAACCACCTTGTATAGAATTGAAACATTCCAGAAAAAAAAGGAGTTAATGTATGTAAGGCTAGACTGAAGGAGATACTTGTGAAGTTTGGAAAAGAAGAGGAAATTGAATTAAATGACTGATAGGTGGGGAAAGAGACACAAAGTTTGGTAGGTAAGATGGTGGGACTCATGGGGGGAAATGCTTCAGGAAGGAAAGCAATGGGGTCCTCAAGCCAACAAGTTAGGTCCGACTTGCATGTAGGGAAAAGTTAAGTTACAGGCACAAACATACAAGACAGCCCTTGCTTCACATTCTAGGCACAAGGTTTGGGAATCCAGATGCCCACAAGAAGGGAAAATTGGCTAAACTTTCTGAAGCTTCCGAAGTTAGTTCCGAGAATTTACTAAATAAATCCAGAGCTTGAGACAGCACCAAGTTGATCACTTTTATATAAGGGGGAGGGAAACAAGACCAGACAAAGAAATACAAAGAACAGGACCAAGAATATTGTGAAACATGAAGTTTTGCATCCCAAACAAAAGCATAAACTGTCTAAGCCTGAGAGATGGTGACTCACTGGGGGCACTGCTTTCATTTATGTTGCTGTGATAAAACATTCTGACCAAAAGCAACTTAGTGAAGAAAGGATTTTGTCTAGCTTATAATTCCAGATCTCAGTCTATTACCGAGAGGAAGTCAAGGCAGGATCTTATAGCAGCCAGTTACATCACATCCACAGTCCAAACTAGAAAGAGATGAATGTGTCCACACTGTTGCTTATTCTGTCATGTATAGTTCAGGACACCCTGTCCAGAGAATGGTGCTACCCACAGTAGACTGGCTCTTCTTATGTCAATTAATGATCAAGATAATCCCCTGTAGATATGCCAACTTGTTCTAGACAAACCTTCAGCCAGAGCTTTCTTCTTATGTTTTTCTAGTTATGGAAAGTTGACATTTGAAACTAATCATCACAGTGGCTAAAAACAATTGCGACCAATCATGATGAAATGAGTTCTAGTCCTAGGACCTACATAGTGGAAGAAGAGAACCGACTCCTATGAGTTGTCCTATGACCACATCCACACAATGAGTTGTGTGTACTCAAACTTCCAAGTACACACACACACACACACACACACACACACACACACACACACACACACACACACACACACCTCATTACAAGAAATATTCTTTCTAGAATTACCAGTCTTTATCCTGACTCATATCACTAGAATGAACAATCTAGTAGGACTCATCTTCTTAGTATAAACTGGTGTAGTCACTAGGACTACCATGAATATCAAACATATCATTTGGAAAGTCAGAGGATTTAGAGACTGCCTCCAAATGACAAAGAAAGGGCAAGCTAAATTCCTTATTATTAAACAGCAGAATGAATTTGATATGGCAACCAGGGCCACTCGGGTGCAAACTCCAACAGAGAGCTGAAAGAAGGAAAAATGGGAACCAGACCTATGCTGTTGGCTACCAAATAGGCAGTCAGGTGGAGAAGTTCAATGTCAGCTGAAACACATCTCCTCCACAAGGGCTGAATATCTCAGCACATTGGCAGGAGGGTATACATGGGAAAAGACACCTAAACATAAATAGCATGCATTTTAAAAATTTAGCCTGATACAGATATTACCTTTAATAGAAACAATCATTTTTCCATCTTGTCTTTTTTGTTGTCTTCCTTCTTGTGTTAAATTTATTCTTCTATCATACAATAGATCCCAACTGCAGCCTCCCTTCCCTCCACTCCACCCAGTTCCCTCCACACACCTCCCCTCTCCTCAGATCCACTGCTCTTCCTCTTCCCATCAGAAAAGAGCAGGGCTCCCAGGGATATCAAATGAACATGACATAACAATGTGCAATGGGACTACGCACAAATCCTCATATAAGCAACCCAGTAGGAGCTAAACAGCCACAATATCTCCTCTTAATTAGATGCCTGAGGTGTAAAAACCTTTCCACCCAGATTAATCAGTGAACAAAGAAATTGTGATCTAAAATATATATAACTCTAAAGTTGACAAAATAGTAACTGAAACATTTTATTCTCATTTGATAAATTAAAAGTGAATTTCTCTCAACTGATTGTTCACAGATTGCTGAAATGTAGTTAAGAAGATCAACCACACCACTCTCCTTGCCTACAAAAATATAGATGAGTAGTTCTCATTTTTATTTAATAAATATAATCATTTGCTAAGGGATGGTTATATCCTTCTGTCATCAGACCTGTGTCCATGCAAAATAGTCATAGATCTACTGGCTAAAGAAATATAGATGTTTTGGCTTTAGTTACAATGATGAGACTTCTTGGTCATTATGCAGTGTGTCAGTTTGAATCCTGCAAGAAGCAGACTTCGAGACAATTAGATACACCAGTGATTTGCTGCAAGGATAAAGGAGGGATTCTACATAGAAAAGGATTCTCTATCTGAGGGAAGTCTGGTGTCCCTGACAATAAAAAGAGAAGGAAGGCAGCTATCATCCTGAACAGTGTGCAGTACAGTCCTGAAACAGTTTGTCTATCAACAGAGCATGTCATAGGACCGAAGTCACCTGATTCTAGTGGTTTTGTTCCATTCAGTTATGGGCAGAAAACTGCTGTGGAAGAATGCATGGCCTTTCAAGGAAACCTTTGTTGAATCTCAAAAGTGTAGCAACTGTGGACTATTTGACAACCACTTCTGCAGCAGCTTCTTCTGCAAGCCACCACAGCTACTCTCCACATGTCTCCAAGAATCTGAATCTATGTTTTTAAGACATAGTCACTCATTCCCATGGGCCTCTAGTCTTGAGAGAAACTTAAAAATAGAAATAGTAGAATAGATAACAATCCTGTCTCATCCCTGGCCCTTTGTAAACATAACACACTAGGACAACAGTATTTGTCTAGTTACTACTAACTGATTCAGAGGTTACTCTAAGGCCTCTATGAGACTTACCTAAAATCCACATATTATCTCTCTCTTGTGGTAAAATTAGCTATATTTTACTGTGGATCAGTTACTGCTGCCTGTAATCTACTTTATTAAATAACACCTCCTGAACTGCAGGTCACTTATTACCCAATAGAGACAATAGTTTGTTTCTACCAAGGGTCAGTAACAGCAGAAACTGTTTTATTGAAAGGAATATAGTATTCTAGACATTGGTGTTGTAATTTTCCCACTAGGGCTGATAAAATCCACATTCTGCCTCATTAACCCCAAATGACATATCCAGCACTGCAGGGTGACCACAGGACTGAGGGATTCAGGAAACCTGGACATGCTATACTGTGAAAGTACCTTTTGTCTACAGCCCACATGTCTTAGTCAGTCTTTTTTATATCATAAAATTTATACAGGAGCTAAACAAGAGATAATTACCTTTAGTATGGAAGACTACCTGCAGTTGATGTTTCCCAAAGGTGCCTTGTTCTGTGAATAGATATTAAGCAACACCTTTACTGGCTATCATCATTTTCTCTAGAGATGCCATAATTACCTGCAATTGCTTGCAAAACAATTCTCTATGATTGTTCCTCCAACCTTGCTGGCCATTGTAACTGAGATCTCATGACATTAGTCAAGAAAGCATCACCAAATGGCTTTTATTAATTTGGGCCTCATGATTCCCTTCTCTGCTAATGAACCCAGTGCTGTGAACACTTCAGCCATCATGTCTGACCTAGAGAATAAAAGTGCTACCACTGTATTTCAAGGATGCTATTGACGCCCCCTTCCTCTTGCTGTTGTTAAATTCATGATAAATGTGTTTCCCCTGAATTCTTCCATGGAACATAGTCCCTTGGCTGATCTTCTGGTCTCAGATGATATACCCATCCCAGCAAGCCCACTTTACTTCATCTAACAAATCCCAGACATTTTCTACTCTGTTTAGCATAGGCCATCATTCTCCTCAGTTCTATTTGCTGCTCTTTCACTCTGAGTTTTTCTTGTTGTGTCGGGGGTTATTGCTACAGTGTTGAAGCCTCTATTGCAATGAAAAACACCTGAGCAATTGCAGTCTTGTTTGTTTAGAATTACATTCTGGCTGACTTGACCAAATACCCATAAATCATAAATAACCTTGGATCTAACTGGTTCATGTTTACTACTTTTTGCAGCTCCTTTTGCTTTAATCTCTGTCCATTATGAAATTCAGCTTATCTCCAGTCAAGCAATACTGAGCTTTCATGTTAGTTATCAGCCTACTTAGAGGAGGTGGGACTACTCCTAGCCAATGAAGTAATGACTTTGTTGCTTTGCAGAGACCTTATAATTTTACTGGTATTCCTTGGTAAAGAAGGGGGGCACCTATGCAAACAATTAAGGATGCTATAGACATCTACTGAGTTAAAATAGTTTTTATTGTTGTGTCACAAATTACCCCAAGCTTAGTAACTTGAAGCAACACATATTTATTATATTTAACTTTCTGTAGGTCAAAAGTCCAGGCATAGCTTATAGATTTTCTGGATCCTCTGCTTAGGCTCACACAAGTTTACAATCAAAGGGCAACTTAGCTGTGTTCTCAATCAGGGGGCTTGCCTGGCAAAACTTTCAAACCCACTTAAGCAGTCAAGAATTAGCTTTTAAGACTGTGTGACTGATGTTTCACGTTTCCTTCTGGTTCTCAGTGATAACCTCCTTCCAGTCCTAAAGGAGATGTAAATTGTATGGTGTGACCCTCTCCATAAATAGGCTCAAAAGCGAGAAGTGTCTTCATTCTTCTAGTATAGAGTATTATATAATGAGGCAAAAACTCAAATTTGGCATCTCACTTCCACTGTGGTGTGGTGCGTGTGTGTGTGTGTGTGTGTGTGTGTGTGTGTGTGTGTGTGTGTGTGTGTGTGTGTGTTGGTGGGCTAGAATTCTGGGTCTCATGGGTTATAAACAATCTACTGCTGACATGCTCTTAATTCTTCTCACTACATTTAGTCGCTGGAAAGAGATCACACAAAAATATAGATCTTTCAGGGTCACTTTGTGGCTTGTTCATCACAAATGAAACGAATCTTTGGGGTTATCTACATAGAGGATTATAACTGATACTTCAACAAATCAGATTTTCCTAAGTGTAACACAAATAATAAAAACCCAGAGACAAATATTGGGGTTTAAGCTAGAAATCAAAAAGCAAAGCAGCCACCCAGTAGCTCTTAACTTTTACCAAGGACTGGGGAGATCCTGCCCTCACCATGACTGGAAACTAAATCTCAGAGTAGAGCAATAGACACTTGGCTCCTGTCTTTTATATACATCCTAGGGCAGGGATTAAAGGCAATGAGCTCTGTTTCTCCTTTAGACTGATTCACTCTTATGTAACTTTAGGTGGCCTTGAACTCACAATGATCCATCTGCCTCTGTCTCCTGATTAAAGGTATGTGTCACCATTGCCAAGCTTCTGTGGCTGTGGCTAGCTTTACATTCTCATCCTTCAGGTAAGCTTTATTAAATCATAAACAACATATCACCACAATTCCCCTTTTTTGTCTAATACAAAAAGGAAGGCTACAACTAACATAAGAAAAACTGTATACAATAAGTACAATAACTATATACAATACCTAAGCAGGGTCCTCGCCTTATTAGAACAGGCCTTCCTTGACTGTGAATCTAAATGTTTTGAGAGCTATAAACTACAAATCTTCAGCTTCTTTAAAACCATTACAGCTTTCGTTAAATGAGGTGAAGGTCATCTAAGCCACTAAAGAGGTTGTCTTAGTCAGTGTTCTATTGCTGTGAAGAAAAACCAGGACCAAGGCAGGTAAGGCATTTAATTGGGGCTTGCTTACAGTTTAGCAGTTTAGTTCATTACCATCATGATGTGGGGGAACATGGTGGCATGCAGACAGACACGGTGCTGGAGAAGCAGTAGAGAGTTTTACATCTGATCCTCAGGCAGTAAGAAGAGGGAAACACTGAGCTTGGCTTGGATTGTGCTTTTGAAACCTCAAAGCCAGTGATACACTTCCTCCAACAAGATCACACATTGCAATAAGGCCACACCTCCTAATCCTTCTCAAATAATGAAACTCTTGGATGCCAAAGCATTCAAATATCTGAGTCTGTGGGGACCATTCTTATTCAAACCACCACAGGTGTTCTTTAGTTTCCTGCCTAAATAAAAACTAGTTGCCACCCTCCCTTAGTTTCTAGTTTTTTTTCTTTGTAGACAATGCTACAAATTAGTAATGAACTGACAACTCCACCATCGTTACAGGCATCATTCTCTCAATAGATTTCAAATGCCTGGATCACTGTACTGGCAAGGGCATGCGTCACATGGAATGGCTGTCCTAAGCTATCCGTAGACAATCTGCAGCAACTAGTCCTCTACCTGCATGCCCCACATTCTTCTCAAGTAGATGTGCCTACATAGCTGGTCCAAGCAATGCTGCCCCTAAAGTACATTTACTGCATGCCTTTTGAAACCACTTCTGCAGCAACTGGATTAGTTTAAGTCCTATGAGAAGCAGACACCTAGGTAAATTTACAAAGGCTTTATTTAGGGTAAGTAGTAGGGCTACACATCTGGTGCGGAAGAAGGAATATGATTTTGAGACTGCAATGAAGACCTGACACCCATGAAATTAATGAGGAAAGAAAGGAGAACTAAGGAGTCGACGCTTCTGAGAAATGTTTGAACCATCAAGGTGAAGTGCTCAAAGCAAAGACGGTTTGTCCCAAACTCCAGCACTAGCCCTTCTGAGCTAAGGTACCAGTTAGCTACAGGGTCCTAGGATGACTGTGGCCTCTGAGTGAAGCTGAGCATGGGGTACAGCTGGGTCTGAAGAAGGGAGGATGCTCCAAAGTCTGTGCTCCCTGCCCAGAAGGTCATTATTCCCTCTGGTTTGCATGAATCACAAACATTAGTGATTCATTGGTAAACTCAAAGTTACCAAAAATGCATCTATGTCACATTAAAGAAAGAAACAAATCACTTCCCCTTGGAGTTGTTGAACCAAGAGCCAGTCCAGATTTTAATTCCCTGTTACTTGTTCTCTATGTCTTCCGCCTTCTGCTTGTTCATTGTGTGAGTCTGAATCTGGACCTACCTGAAGGATATCTTGTGAATCTATTTGTCCCTGTGTCTATCTATCACTGTTTGTCTGTCTGCCTGTTTCTGTCTCTAATAAAGTGTTTCACTCTATTTATTGAACAGCACAGAAAGTAGCATATGGGTAAGAAAACTCTTTAACAGAGTTTTACAAGTCATCCAGTCACTGACTCCAAATGAAAACAATGGACCCAGACAAAAACATCATTTTTATCGACCAAAGACCTGTGGCTGCTTTCAACCTTCATGGTAGATTTTAGAAAGTTGCTTCCAAAATACAAAAGTATTTTCTGCTTTCAGCAAACAATACACATGCATTATCTGGGCTAGGAACATAAAAGAGCAGATGATTTGAAATTGCAGTTCTGCATTAGTTTAGATTGTAAACGTGGATTACATGGGAAATTCAAGGCAAGTAAGGTTGATGGTACATTGTTCTCTTAGGGACAAATTAAACAAACAGGTTGACTACACACTGCAATATTAAGTCTTAGTAACCTCAAGAAGTATTATTAACCCTGGCTGTGAGGTCCAGAAAAGTTCCATTCTCTTATAATGTAAGAGATAGTTTCAGAATACTGCATTTTCATATTGGCTCAGGAAATGGATTTTGGAAATCACTGCTTTAAACACATAACATATTAAAAGTACCAGCTTTGATAATCATGTATAATAATATTGATAAGGTAATACTCAAGAAATAATCCTCTCTGAGACCATTTACTTAAAGTGATGCTTGTAGGTGAAACATGAAATTTTTTAAATGATGGCCAAAGTATCAAAGTGCAAAGGACAGAGTGAAGGCAGAAAGTAAAATGTGCTCATTGGACCTGAACTTTATAGTTTTACCTTTTAAATTATATCACTATTATGTGTGCTTTACAAATACAATGAATCTCTTTAAAAAATTAAAAGTCCTTCAAACAAACAGAAAAATACGTCCAGATTGTGTGGGAATAACCAATAGAAGTGGAGAAATTATCATGGGGCAAGCATTTTGCTGAGCAATACAGAATGGTTCTTCATTCCAAACTCAGCAAATAATCTATTAAATAAAATGGAGTTCCTAATGCAAAATGACTGATTTTAATTATGGCTTAGATTTTTTAAAAAAACATTAATCTCACAAAACTGAGCTCACTTACTCTTTAGCATCATAGCAGGAAAATATCTAAGGTCTGCAAGGACAGAGGAAGTATTTTGCTCACTATTCTAGCAGGAGAAGCAACAATAACATAGAAACAGGTAAGTTCTAAGTTCCACACATTTTGGAAAGCAATCTGTAAGGAAACTATTAAGACAATACAGGTTCTGAGGCCAATCTGGCTGCAACATCTGTCACCCCACTGAATACTCTCACTGATCTGGCTGGATAGGAGAGTACTCACTTCCTCCCTTATCATCCCATGTGTATCCTTCCCAAAGCTGTGTACTTGGTCATCGTCTTCAACAGAGCAGGACTGGTCTTATGTCATGGGTATAGCAGCTGAGTGCCCCAGCTAGAACACCCAAATGGCTCTTAACGGCCAGATACATAAACAGCAGCAGATGCCTATTTAAAGAGCTCCAAAGGGTAGTGCACAAATAAACCATTAATTGTTTAATTAAAACGTGCCAGGCAGAAATTACAGCATTTTTAAAAGTCCTTTAAAAGTGTCCTCTCCAGCAAGATGGCTTGCCTGGTAAAGTTACTTGCTACAACCCCCGATGACAGGTGTTCTATTCTTGGAATGATATGGTGGAAGAAGAGCATTTACTGGTGCAAATCATCTTTTCAACTCAGCATGCAGGCTATGCCACTTGTGCATACACACATTTGTGCACGAGTGTGTGCTCGTGAGGACACACATGCACACACAAGTAAATAAATAAATGTAATTGAAGATCCAGCAATTCCACTCTTAGGCATATACCCAAAAGAAGAACATTCATACAACAAGGACATCTGTTCAACGATGTTCATAGCAGCACTATTTGTAATAGCCAGAAAATGGAAGCAACTTAGATGCCCTCAACCAAAGAATGGATAGAGAAAATGTGGTACATTTACACAATGGAGGGCTACTCAGCAGAAAAAAACAATGGAATCTTGAAATTTGCAGGAAAATGGATGGAACTAGAAGAAACCATTCTGAGCGAGGTAACCCAATCACAAAAAGACAAACATGATATATACTCACTCATATGTGGATTTTAGACATAGAGTAAAGGATTACCAGCCTACAATCCACACTGCTAGAGATGCTAGTAAACAAGGAGGACCCTAAGAGAGGAATACATGGTCTCCTGGAGAAGGGGAAAGGGACAAGATCCCCTGTGCAAATTGGGAGCACGGGAAGAGGAGGGAGGGAGCTACGAGAATGAGAAAGGAAGAAGAGGAAGGATGCAGAAGTAATGAGGGAGCAGAAAGGTTGAGTCAGGGGAAGAATAGAAGAAAGGGTATTGTTACGATAAATCTTTCTGCCAAAAGCCGCCTGAGCCCCACCACCACATGTGAGCTTTACGCCAGCCGCCCTCCCGAGTTAGGCCCAAATGAATACACAGAAACTTGTATGAGGTACAATGCTGCTTGGCCAATGACTAGGATTCTCATCTGTTAGTTCAGCCTTAACTATCATAAACCTATATATATTCTATAAGACTTATTTTATCGGACACCTTATTGGCGTCCCTCCTTGCTGGTGGATCACATTGTGCCACTGGAGCAGGAGCGGAGGGAGAAAGAGGGATGCTTCCTGTTTCTCCTTCTTTAAATATGAGTCTCCTTGCTATGTCACTTCCTGTCTGGAACATTACTTCTCTACTACATTTCCCAGAATCCTCTTTGACTCCTAGTCCTGCCTAACTTGCCATTTCATTGGCCAAGCAGAACTTTATTAAACAATCAATAAGATAAACATATACAGAAGTACTTCCCCCATCAGGGTATGTGATACAGAGGGTTTTAGTTGGGGGGGGGGTGTTAGGAAAGGACAGGAGGGAGAAGGGATGTGGGATTGTCATGTAAAACAATCTTGTTTCTAATTCAAATTAAAAAATGATAAAAAAAGAAAATTTCTAAAGAACTATATTCTCCCCCAAAATTAACAAAACCAGTTGCACTAAACATCGTCCACATATACTACTAGGCTTTAAATCTAATGGTGGTCACTATCTAAAAGACCATCAGGAGAGGAGAGCCATTTAGCAGAGGTGAAACCCCTGCTGTACAAGTTTGTTCAAAGCAGTGACTAACAAATGTCAGGGTCACAACTTGTTGGCTGATGGATGGACTCTAGGGTCTCTGGAAAGATTTGTCTTTTCAAATTAATCTCATCTGCTTATCATGATAACACATGCCTGGGATCTTGAGCACTCAGGAGGCTAACCTGGGAGGATGGAGACAAAAGAAGCAAATGGTTATTGTTGCTCACTAAGTCATTACCAACTCAAGCAGTTTTTCTGCTTAGGCCCAAACCTCTTCCTAATTAATTTATAGGCACATGGAGAGCAACTATACATGAAACATTATGAGAAGAAAAGAAAGAATTTGGAAATGAATGGCACACTGAGTTAAAATAGTGTTAATTTCCTGGGAAAGTGAACAACAGAATAAATAGGATTTATTTCTTCGTGAATTCAATGATACTCTTTAAAACTTTTAAAATTGGGAATGAGGAGATTCTCGATGTCTTGAACATCGGTTGAAAATAACTCCTGCATTAGTATCTAAGCATACAAAAGAAAAGAATAATTTCTCGTACAAATTCAATTTTACCAGTGTCTTCAGAAGTTATTAGAATTCATTTGGACACTGTTTTGTTAATTAGTTTATTTAATGGGGTGTACCGTGAGCATGGCGCTGCTGACATGAGATACACAAAATAGATTTTTAAAAAAATCAGAGCCTTCTTCTTGACTTAATAAGCTTTTGGAGCAAAATTAATTAATATTTTTCACAATTTATATTTTTAATATCCAGTTCTAATCACATACTCTGGGCAATTTACATGTCAAAATAAATACTGCCTACAGGAATTGGAATGACGCAGCCATGCTGCCATGAAATAATCATTGGTAATGGCTTTACTAACAGGTAGTATTTTAGCAGGAAGATAAGTAAAACAAGATAACTAGGAAAACGAGACAAGTAAGCTGAATGAATCTGCAGCTGTCCTAAAAAATGGATACCCAAAACCAAGCATGGTGGTTCATGCTTGGAATCCCCAGCACTCAGGAAACAGGTGGGGGCAGGAGGATTACTATGAGTTTGACGCTAGTCTGGTTTATGAAGTGAGTTTCAGGCTAAGACCCTGCCAAAAACAAAACAATGAAACCAGATACCTGGAACGCCATTCTGGCAGCTGAATTAACTGCTCTATTAAGTAGTCTGAAGTGGATTTGCTGTTGTTGTTGTTGTTATTATTATTATTATTATTATTATTATTAACCAGTCTTCAAACTACAGGTGTATAGACTGTAGAGAAAATGCAGTTCATAGAGTGATATGAAATTAGTTAATGATTCTAAATTTAAGGTTTAAGATCCAGCAAGTACACATATCAAACTAGATCGGTTACATCCTAGACACATTTTAAAGTCCCAGTAGTTCAATTATTTCTCTGCAAATGCTTAATTGCCTTTCATCTGCATCGAAATTCTTGTTTCTTTTGTTTTTGAAATCTGTCTCAACTGGCACTTAGTGTAGTTTGTGATCTCATTCCAATTTTTTTTTACATATAAGAAAGGAAAAGAGGTACTCAAATAAAGTTATTCCTGAAAATTAAAATAGTCATCTCAACATTTCTGCTTTTAGCACATTCAGATATAGTCTTACAAAAAAAGAGAGAGAAGTTTTTCTTGAATTAAAAAACTAAAATTTGCTTGAGCTGGGACATCAGGGAAAAATAAAATCCTCAACTAGCAAGAGGGGAATCTGAGTCTGTTCTACATTTTAATGATTTTATGTGGGCTCTGCAAGCCACTGGACCCCTTGGCATCCTGTATATTCTAGTTAAGATGCCTCTCACAGTATTGATTGATCTCACCATATGCAGTATATACAAGCTGCTCATTCATATTTGGCCTTAGCAAACGCAAAGGATCCATGCTAACAAACAGTCCAAATTAATGAAGTCACTTGATCATTGGAACTGGTATAAAATAGTTTCTGCTATAGATGATTTAGAAAGCCAATCAGGTAAGTGCTGTTCACTGTTACACAGGAAGAGTGGCCATAAAGATAACAGACCATGTGCTTCAGGAAGTGACTTTGGTTTTTGTTGTTGTTTTGTTTTGTTTTGTTTTGTTTTTGTTTGTTTGTTTGGTTGGTTGGTTGTTTTGGTTTTTTGAGACAGGGTTTCTCTGTGTAAGCTTTGGAGCCTATCCTAGCACTGGCTCTGGAGACCAGGCTGGCCTGGAACTCACAGATATCTATCTGTCTCTGCCTCCTGAGTGCTGGGATTAAAGGTGTGCACCGCCATCACCCCTCTGGAAAGCAAGTTTTAGGTAAAGGTTTTTAACATTATTGGTAAATGTTTGAGGAAATAAATATGTTTACCCTGATTTTGATACTGCATAATTGAAACATCCATCAGATTTTATCCTACAAATATGTACAAATACTATGTGTTATGTACCAGTGAAAACATTCCACTTAAAACAAAGAAGCACAGGGAGTGGGATATGTGTGTGTGGAGAGATGGTTCTGTGGTTAAGAGTTTGTTCATTCAAAAGCTCCAATTAGGTTCCCAAAGGATCTCATGCCCTCTTCAGTCCTTAATGGTATTGCATGGACATATTGCACAGACATTCATGAGACATGCAGGCAAAACACATAAAGTTAAATGTTAAAGAAGAAAACAGTAACATCATATAAATATTATTTTACTTTGTAAGAAAAATTTTGTGAGAAAATTTTTACTTTTGGACCATTTCATTTTGTTTTTGTTCCTCATTGCTCACTCGTCAGTCATTTCTCCTCTTCAACTTGTAGACAGAAGTTTCTGGTCCAAGCAGTCCTGCAGCCCTTTAGTCCCAAATAAACACAGAAGCTTATGTTAATTATAAACTATTTAGCAGATGGCTCAGGCTTCTTAATGATTAGCTCTTTCTTAATTATTAACCCATATCTATTAATCTATGTATCTCCATGTGGTCTTGACTTACCAAAGAATGCCCAGGCATCCTATCTTCCCTGTAGCTACATATCTCCTCAAAACACTCTCCATTTCTCTTCTTGGAATTCTTCTAGTCTGGTAGCCCCACCTATACTCCCTGCCTTCCAACATCCTGATTATCCATTGGCCAAAACAGCTTTATTCATCAATCAATAAGAGAAACATATATTCACAGCATACAGAAGGACACCCCCCATGATCAACTCCCACTTGCAGGGGTATCAGTCCCAAAGCAGAGACCTACCACAATACTATATCATAAATTCTATGCCCCCGCCTTCCAGACAAGCATTCTAACAGCACAATTCAATTAAATAGCTTGCTTTTTTTTTTAAAGCACACCCCTTTCCTGCTCTCCATCAAGTGAAGGAGACACAGAAATGTAGATATTTGTGTACAGTCAGTCTTTTTCAGGAAGAAAATACCACTTTGAAACTGTACTATAATCTCTTCAACTCAGGACTCTGTCTCTTAATGGAAATGAAAAGTGTCATTTCAAGGGGAAATAATTGGTTTTCTTTATAATATACTGAAACAGTCCTAATGGCCTTTTCATAGGCTTTTATGGATTGGTGAACTTGGAATGAATCTAGCTGCCATTACAAAGCTGAGGAGCTTTGGGTTGTACCTCTGATGTTTGACTCTGGCAAGAAATGCATGTAAAATATTATCAATCAACATCTAGAAGTTAGCACTTTTCCAGGTTAAAAAGAAGAATGTCTTTGACTCTACAAATGGGGGTAGAGTATGAAAAGAAACAACACATAACGTGGATACTCCTTCCTTCCTTTCTTTGGCATTTTTGCTCTATGTCATGGACAACATCTACTCACAATGTGAGCAAAGACCAGGAAAGCCTCAGCTACATTTTCACACGATAAATTGTACCAGGTATTTACTACATGCTTACTGAGTTAGACATTGTCATGTCATTTAATCTTGACATTAAACATCTGAATTGTTTTTTCTGTAATTTCCATGTTCCTTGAGATTCACTTGTGAAATTTCACAGAGATCCAGGCTCTCAAGGCTGAAGTAAGCCAAGGTCTCACTAACTTTAGAGCGAGAGCCCTTAACATGGTACAAAATCCCAAGCTCATAATGGTAACACCAAGAACAACATACTATATGAAGACAATTTTAACACCAGAGAAAAGGCAAAGACAAAAATCCTACTAATTTTCATGAATTAATTATTCCATGTTTGGAAATCTCTGAAAGTATTATTAATTCTAACAATAAAGTTGAAATAAACAAACTATAGGCTTGTTCTATTCATCAATATAGCAAGTAAATTAACAGAAGAGGAATCCTAACTGATTATTGACTCTATTACTAACCTTTGTAGTGAATTGGTAGTTGAGTATATCAGAAAGTCCCACAGCCAAAAACCTGAGGTGCATTATGTACATTCAAGTAAGGCTAATTCACACTGAGTGTCTATCAACCCTATTCCCACCCCTCAACTTTCCATCATCTGTCAGTTAAACAATCAAATAAATGATATCCCTGAGATCCTGTGTATGCACAAGACATTGTTTTTCATTAACTCTCTGGACTAGTTTGGATACTAAAAGTATCCAGGAAATAAATAATAATTTAGAAATAAATTAGATAGATAACTGGGAGATAACAGCCAGGAAGATCTCCAAGAGACAATCAGGAGCACAGAATAAAAGCTGTCTACTCCATTTTGCCTGAGGACTCTGGCTAGAACTTGTTTAGCATCTGGTAGTAGGTATATTAGTCTCTTTGACAATATGTTTAAAAATTAAAGTATGACCCCCATTTAAACAATTCCTATTTGTAAGAAATTTAAGCCAACCTGTACTAAATAGTACATCCCAAGTCAGGCTAGCCTACAACATGATACCCCGTTTCAAGAAAGTAATTCATAAACCTATCTGGAAATGTATCAGTGTCACATAATTAAAACACAGCACACATTTCATGGGCATAATACAGTATTATAAATAGTTTTGAAAAAGATATTAAACATAAGGCAGTAAAATAGAACCTGGTCTGAATATGGTTGCTTTACTATTTGGTAAATGACATAGCCATGCTTCTGAATCTATCTGCCTGATAGATTCAGGCAGATCTGAATCCTATTTATGTCAGATCCAAATTAATGCCTGTTTTTTTCAAATAGTCTCATGCTGAAGCTCTTCTGGCTTGGAGCATACTTGTATCCCAGTTGGCTCAAAATTCTTACAAGTAAGAATATTTAAATGAGGTCACACATGATATTCATATACCTCCTGACAGCCATTAACCATGCTCTAGCCAGAGTCCTCGGGGAAGAAGGACAAGATGGCCATTTCTCTGTGTCCCTAATGGTCTTTTTGGAGATTTTTTTCTGAGTTCTGGTTGTTTTTCTGAGTTCAGAGTTCAGTTGTCTGTGAATTTATGTTGCTGTAGATACTTTGAGGAGGTGGCACAGTACCCATGACAAAGTAGGTACTCAATAAATGATATGATTATCTGTTGATTGTTTTGTTAAATATTATTATATTTACAGACATTGTCTAATTTCCCATAGGTGCCAATGCTACAAGTGGACATGATTGGTCTCACAGACAGTAGCTGAACTTTTTGGAAAATCACTCTAAAGCTCATATTTTTTTCCAACAAACCACATGACCACTTCCAAAGTCCTATCATGGTACTTAGGCTGTAGTGCCCAACTCTTGTTTTATGACTAGATGCCATTTGAGCTCTGTAGTCAGTGTGGAAACACCTATGCAGAAACATGATCTGCATGGAAACATGATCTATGAGATCCAGGGGTTCTAAGGAATGTGTTGGTGAGTTTCACAAAGGCATGAGGATGTTTGCATGGACAGAATATTGTTAGGGGCTTTCCATCTGGAAAATTTTCTGAGGAAAAATTTATGCAGGAAATCTTGAAGATACTGCTTATATCTTTTCCCAGTCATTCCCCTTTTGTAAATGATCATGACAGAATGCATACATATTTTCCCACATCTTAAGTTTGATACACAATTACAGATAGACGTGCATTTGAAGTGATCTGATTCCTTTAAGTTTTCTCTATGTGGCTGATGCAAATCATTCCTGAATGGAGAATGGTACTTAAAATGCTTTAAAATAGAATAAAATGAGAGCACATAGGACTAACACAACGAATTCCCCCATGTATGCAAACTGCTAGCAAACTGGTTTGCTACTTCTAATAGGGATTTACTGTACCAGGATTCATATGTTTCAAAAGGCAAATTTAAGGTTTCATTTTAGATATTCCCTGGGCCTGAGAATTATCCATTCCTCTCCTCTGAAACCTTAGGTCTTCCTACTGTGAGTGTGATAAGTCATTTTAAAAGTGCTGAGCACAAAGTGTCAGAGTCAGAGGTCATGGATGAGTACAAAAAAAGAGTATTTTCCAGGCACAACAGGACAGCTGTACATATGAACTCACAGAGGTCGTAACTGCCTACTCAAGACTTCTACAAACTCAAGCCACAAAAAATTCCAGCATGGGAAAGAGAGATGGTCATGAAGTCCCATCCACCTCTATCAAAAACTATTGATAACAGCTAGGTTTTTTGGTTTTTTGGTTTTTTGTTTGATTGGTTGGGGATTTTTTTGTTTGTTTTTTGAGCATGGCTCCTGACAAGTCAATCACACTCCAGGGAAAGCTGCAAATATGGCCAAGAAAATTAGACTTTATGGTCAGAGACAGAAAGAAAGAAAGAAAAAGAAAGAAAGAAAGAAAGAAAGAAAGAAAGAAAGAAAGAAAGAAAGAAAGAAAGAAAGAAAGAGACAAAGAGTAGTAAAGTTGGGTGGGTAGGGAAGTCTGGGTGGATCTGGGAGGAGTTGGGGGTGGGTGCATATGATTAAAAGACACGGTATGAAATTCTCAAAGAACTAAGAAAAACGTTTTGTTTTTTATTTTAGATAGTGGCTCTTAGTTTTTTGTTTGTTTGATTTTGGTTTTTCTAGACAGGGTTTCTCTGTACTGTTTTGGAGGTTGTCCAGGAACAACTCTGTGGACCAAGCTTGCCTCGAACTCACAGAGATCTGCCTGTCTCTGCCTCTCTAGTGCTGGGATTAAAAGCTTGAGTCACCAACACCCAGCCAAAACTTTTTAAAAATAAAAATATATCAGAATAAATAAGAGGATGGAAATTTTAAGCCCATGAAGAAAACTCTCTTAAAACCCATACTAAAAAGATATTTTCCTGGAAATTTGAATGTTATTTAATGCTAAGTTAGTTAGCATAGTAGACATTGTTCTCTAAACTCTCTCTGAAATTTGAAGTATCTGAAAAAATGACATGAGTCAGAACATATTCTGGGAAAAGAATCTTAGAATATGATTACTCTCCTACCATGACCAGACGAATGGCTGCAGATTCCACAGTTTCCTCCTGGCTTTTAAATGTCACCTGTTTCCTACCTGGCACAGGCAAAGCCAACTCAAAGCCAACTAATCCTTCAGTGTTTTCCTGGTTTTGTGGCTGAGACTCCAGAGCACCCCTAAAAACAGTGACTTGTTTGTCTTAATGAACCTTAAGACTGTGTTCACCTTGACACAAGATGGCCTTGAAGCTACTTCATAAGAAACATGTGTGGCCTTAAAACAGTATCATTTTGACTGTGAAAATTATATGCATCAATGACAACCTCAGAAATGGATTTGTGCGTATATAAATAGCTTTGTAAAAGCAGTAGATGGAGAGATTAAGCATCATTACTGCTTTTAAAAACATCTTTACCATCTCTACAAAAATTATTCTTTAAAATTATTTCAGTTTTGAGAGAGACATTTGTCAATGAGTTCTGAGAAACTTCTGACAATGCTAATTTTTAACTACTTAAAACCATTCTTACTTTAAGATATAAAAATATACACAGGAGAAATTTTAAATCCTTTCTCAAAAAATTACCACTTGCACAATGGGAAGCAATTTGTCCAGTCATCAGTACGTTTTCCCTAGCAGTCTCATCTTCCATGCTTGACTAGTTTAGCCATATGGTCTCAAGATCCTTCCATATTAATCCATGTGCATTTACGGGCAAAAGTTTGAATCTTGACCCAGGCATGGTGATGCATCTCTAAATCCAGCACTCAGTCAGTAGACTGAGCCCAGAGGATTTCTGTAGGATGCTAGCCTGAGCTACATAAATAGATGCTACCAGACCAGCCAGGGCTATAGAACAAGACTATTTTACAAGAAAGGAAAACAAAGCTTGAATGTTTCTCAAAGCTTGTAATGTTGAAGACTTTGGCTTCCAACCTGTGGCACTACCAATAGGTAGTAGAGGCTTCAGATATGGGCCAAGTAGAAGAAAGTTGTGTATGACCTTTAAATTGCTATTAGGACTCTGGCCTCTGTGTGTGTGTGTGTGTGTGTGTGTGTGTGTGTGTGTGTGTGTGTGTGTGTGTGTGTGTGTGTGTGTGTGTGTGTGTGTGTGTGTGTGTGTGTGTGTGTGTGTGTGTGTGTGTGTGTGTGTTTCTGTCCCTTCTCTCTTTCCCTTCTCCCTCTCTCTTTGTTTCCCACTCATCATGGTATACTGCCTTTGTAACAGGACAATGGACCATGAACCAAAACTTTCAAAGCCCGGAGTGCCCCTAAAAACATTTCTCTCTTTCAGATTGCTACCTCAGGTATTTCAACATAGTAATGAAAGCTGACTATTGCATAAGCTCAGAATGATCTAGAAATTTAGCTTCAGGTTATTATTATTTTTTAATTAGAAACTAAGCTGTAATAATAAGTGTTTGTTCGGGTAGCTTGTTCACCAGTGCAAATTTTATTTGCAAAATGTTGTGGTTAAAGTGCCTGTGGATTTTTTAAAAAGCAATGAATAATAATTCCATATAAGTAAATGATTCATTTTAGTGGGTTGTAATCTTCACCAGGAAAATTTCTTTTTTATAATATAAAATTAAGTATACTCGCTTAAAGCTGCAACCTCTGAAAATTGTTTCATGAACTTTCAGCACTATAGGTGGAACATCTTGAACCTTAGACAAAGATTTGCTTATAAAACCTCAAGGTAAAAGTTCAAACTTTTCAATGTATAGCAGAGAATATCTGGAATTGGAAATCAAATAAATCAAATTTGAATTTCAGTGCTGCCAAGTAAGTGACTATACCTTGTTATCTCAGAGTTCTCACCTAAGAAAGCAGCATGGCGTTCTTCATTAGACATCAGAAAGAAAAGCCACAGGAGGTTCCATGTCCCAGAGTATAGTCACAGGATGCAACTTGCTTCAAAGACTAGAGGTGTGCTGTGAGAAGTGCTAAACATGTTTCATTGGTTTATGGTTTCTGGAGTCCTTGCAGTAATAGACAAGAGTCTTTTACAGTGGAATTTCATGTATGCAATGTATTTTCTTGACTCAATAAATCTTTTATTTAAAATACCTTATATACTTATTTCTTCCCACACGCCTTTGGGAAAAGACACAGTACATCAAGGCAAACACCACCTTGATGGTTCTGGGGAGAGCACAGGATGGTTATGCATCCAAGAGATATCCTAAGACATCTCTATTATATGATAGTTAATCAGATTTTAGGAGTTATAGCTTTCTAAAAGCTATACTTAATGCCAAGATTATGTGCTGTACAGGTGTGCTATACTTTTAATACTCTTTTTTTAACTACTCCACATTATTTTTTAATATTGTAGCATACCAATCCTTAAGATGAAAATAATAAATCCTGGAATGTAAAGATTACGGGAATTAAAAATTATGAACAGTTTAAACTGTAGGAATTCTGTCTTAGTTAGGGTTTCTCTTGCTGCAATGAAACACCATGACCAAAATGCAAATTTGGAGTGAAATAGTTTATTTGACTTACACTTATAAATCACCTTTATCATTGAAGGAAGTCAGGACAGGAACACAAGCAGGGCAGGAACCTGGAGGCAGGAGCTGATGCAGCGTCCGTTGAGGGATTCTGCTTACTGGTTTGTTCAACATGGCTTGTTCTGTCTGATTTCTTAGAGAACAAAGGACTACCACCAGCCCGAGCATAGGATCACCAAAGTGTGCTGGGCCCTCTGATATCAATAGCTAATTAAGAAAATGACTTATTATATTATGAGAGCAATTTCTTAATTGAGGTTCCCTCTTCTCAGATGACTCTAGCTTGGGTCAAGTTGACATAAAACTGTACAGCAAAATTTCCATGGGTAATGCTGGTCTCTGCTGTAGTTGGCATTTTGTTCATTAGCAGATGCTTCTTGGATACACAACGTGTTTACCACATCAAGAAGGAGAGACACCCAGTGGTAGTCCTTTCTTTTGTCCTTGTGGGGCTATTTCTGAGATGTTGAACATTTAGGAATTTGAACGGCTACCTTAAGGTGGCCTCATTCATCTGCTTGTAGCTAGCACTGACTATAAGCCCCATGGAGAATGTGGGAGTGGCTATTTATAGTCTCCTGTGGGGAAATAATACTCCAAGCAAAATGTAGCTGGAGAGATTATTTTTCCAACAACTACAAGCTTTCCCCTTCAGCAAGCAAATTCTTCCCCATTACCAAATACATGAAGACACAGGCCATGAAGACAAAGGATAAGAACAGCACCAAGATCAAGGGTCAGGAATTTTTTCTATTTTAATCCTTTCTTGCTCAGCTTATTATTTGTTGTGGAATTATATCTAACTGGTGAAGTGGTATAGTTTTGAATACATTTGCGTGGCATAGCTTGTTAGTTGTGCCATAGTATCCCAAGAAAACCTCACATAGAAGAAAGAAAATGAAAATCTATTAATGAGAAAATGTACTAGAATTTAGTTATTGGAGGACATGTTACTTCTGAATAGCAGAGTTAAAGTTGTGTTTTGTCCACAGAAAGGCAAAGTATCTCCTGAGATCCCCAGTGGTTCTATGTCTTTCTCAACTATGTAAGTTGAAGCCTAGAATTATCTAAATCAACTGCAATCATGAACCCAAGATATCTGTGAGGTTTCTGTATCTATTTTTTAAGTTATGTCTGAGTTTAATTTTGGAACATTTCAACTTAAGCATACAGAACAATATCATTGTCACATCTTCAGGCAATAAAGGGATAATCATTATGATTACAGTGACTTAGACAAAGACATTTTAATTTTCCTCAAATCTGAGAAACTTCAAAAGAAGAGCAAATGGAGACAAAGAAAGGAATACAGAGCCAGAAACACCTGCAAATGACTTGCAGCTGCAGGTCCATATGCTTTTTTTTAAGACTATGTCTCTCAATGTCATACTGGCATCATGGACATCATGGAACTTACTCTGTAGGCAAAGCTACCCTTGATCTAACAGAGATCCATCTGCTTATGCCTTCTAAGTGCTGGGATTAAAGGTGTGTGTCACCATACACAACCCATGAATTCTCATCTTATCCTATGCTTTTAGGGTTTTTGACACAATCATCCACTGCAGTCCAGTCTTCTCATTTACAAAGGCTGTACAAATAATAATTGTGTTATTAGTAATTAAGATAATACAGTAGAAATCCTAATGAACAGTTAACCAAATTGGAACAGAATCAAGGTCTCCCAGATTATCTAGTTTCATTGTAGTATTATCATGTTTGTGTTTTCCATAGAGCTCACAACATGCAGATCATAAATGCCTGCAAATTAGTCAACTAGAAATGTGAGGAAATGATGAGAAACATGAACTGGTGATTATGGTACCATCCTGGAGAATGCACCACAGATAATGAAACAGAGTGAGAATAAGTTCCAGACTAGTCTGGGTTATATAGAGGAAACTTATCAGTAAACCAAGATCTGGGATGTAACTAAATGGTAGAGTGCTTGTCTAGCATGCACAAGGCTTGGGCTCCATACTTAGAACTGAAAGAGAAAGAGGGGAAGGGAGGAAGGAAGAAAGGAAGGAAAGAAGGAAGGAAGGAAGGAAGGAAGGAAGGAAGGAAGAGAGGCAGAGAGGGAGAGAGGAAGGGAGGGATGAAGGGAGAACTCTGTCTCCAGTTAGTTTTTAAGTGACTCAGTATATACTAACATTAAACTTCAGAATTGGACACAGTATTATGTGTGTCCTCCATGGAGGAAAGGTAGTAAGAGAATGATGACATCAGAGAAGATATACACTGTCACCAATGATATTTGGAAGTTAAGACAACTTAGAATTCTGATACTAGAAAAGAACAAAAACCTTTCACAATTAAAAATGTCATGCCTTTGTCTCCAATGAGAATTCATTAAGTATAGAACCATATTAGACAAACCTCCTGATTGAGGAAAGTGGGGCCGCCCATACCAAATAAAGGTTATTTCTGAATACCTACTAATGTGTAAGTTTCCATTAAACTGCAACAAAAACAATGTTGATCTAATTTGAGGTAAACTTACACAAGGAAAGTACTGAGAATGGGTGTTCTTGCTGCTCTGGGAATGTGCTCTCCTGGCAGGGTGTACCCATGAAATCCATTTGATAAGAAATCTATAGCATTTTTGTCTGTTCCTAATTTAGTTGCTACCAGATGACTGTTGCTAGGCACATGGTCAGCAAAAGGATGCTGAGATTTTTCATCAACTTTTATGAAAACCAAACTGTGTGACTGGGCAGCTCCTAAGGAAATGCCTGTTAAACCTAGCAGATACTTCTCCCAGGTGGTGATTCAAAACACCAGCCACAGGGCTTCCTCATTAGGAGACTTGCTGTCAAGAAAGACATCAGTGGCACATACTATGTAGAGAGGCGGTGTGTGCCATGCATTTCCCCAGCTCGGCAGGAATACCAAATGCTGAGAACTAATGCAGATGACAAGGAGAACAGGAAAGGAGCAGGTGCTCTGCTAAATTAGTCAGAAGTTATCTTTATGCATATAGAAATTTGAACAGGTTTTCTAATGTATTATTAGTTGGTATTTGGGAAACACAGGAACAGACTCATGCTAGTTAACTTCAAAAGGGAATTGGCTAACCCAAAAGAATGGAAAAGTTCAAGAATAAAGCTGGCTTCAGACATTGCCTTGCAAGCCCCACTCTCCTTGGGGCTTCCCCTGTCTCTCCTTTTCTCCAATTTTGCAGGATTGACTTTTCTCTCTCCTTCTGTGTGTGTTTATTTCCATGAAGTGACAGGAAAAGGCATTTGAGAAATGCAAGCAGAAGAAAAACTCCTTTTTCTAAATGCAAAGACTTATTCCAGACAAACATGTAATTCCTCTCTGGAGGGCCATGAGTATCTGTGTATTAGTTACTCTGCTGAGAAAGCTAGAATCTTTGGTAGGATAGAACAGAACTCAGGGGCATTATCTCTATAGATGCTGGAAGAGAGACTGATGTCATTCCCAGAGGAAAGCAAGAACTACTCGTGGAAGAATGGAGGTACAAAATATGGAAGAGATTCTCAAGAGAAATGCATCTGTTTCATGAAGAAAATAGTTGAGAAAATAATGAAATGTAGGGAAATCACCACCAAAGTGAGACTGAGCTATTATTAGGGGACATGTAAATGTATGAGTACATGTACTTCCTGAAGTATAGTCTAAATAAATGAATTTCTTAGTATCCCAAGATGCTTTAATGTGATTAGACAACAAATGCTCAAAGCAAAGTAGTTAGAGAAGTGAGTAAACAAGATATCTTTGGCAGTGCTTGATTTGAAAACTCAAACAAAACATCTGCAAATCCATGTCAGATCTTTCTCTTCCATTCTCCTAAGCTTTGTCTCCATTATCAACTTCTCCTTTGTGATCTGCTGGCTACTGGCCACACCCAGGGCTCTGGCCTTTCCTACTCACAGTAGCACAAAAATACATTTTCTATAATATCTAAGTACAAGACCTAAGGTTGAACTGATGAAATCAGTTATATTGGTCCACACCCACACATTGCTGGAATCAGGGCAATGAGCCTATGGCAGTTATTTTAAGCTTGAGCCTTGCACCAACCCTGATGCCATGGACTCTTGACTTAGTTAGGATTTACTTTTGCTGTGAAGAGAAACTGTGATCACAGCAACTCCTATAAAGAAAACATTTAATAGAGAGTGGCTCACTCAACAGTTTCATTATTATCCTGACATGGAGCATGGCAGCATGGTGCTGGAGCTGAGAGTGCTATGTCTCGTAGGCAACAGGAAGTCCACTCACTGTCCCATTGAGGGAAGCTTGAGAAAAAGAGATCCCAAAGCCCTCCCCCACAGTGACACACTTGCTCCAACAAGGCCACACCTCCTAATAGTGCCACTCCCTTTGGGGGCCATTTTCTTTAAAACTGCCACAACTCTGAAAAAAGGAATGAATATTCTAATAGATAGTATCTGACCACTGTTTCCAAAAGGGAGTAGCTGACAGATGCAGCAGATATTCATATCAATAGTCATTTGGAACATAATTTCTCAGGATGGCTGAAACTTTAGAGTCATGATGATGATCGCTATTTGTGTCAGGTATATGATACCTTACACACCTGGTTGACTAAGTCTGTGACTGAGAATAGCACACAAGGTCAGAAAAGTGAAATGGCTTCTAGAGCTACCATGAGTCATGCTGTGGCTTTCATTTTGGTGTCTGCACTCTTCCAGCTCACTGTCATGGAAATAGCTAGTCCTGCACTAGCTGTGTGGTAGATGTTTTCATTCCTGGGTGACGGAATACCATTTTTATCTGTTTAATATATTCTGGGTATTTTCATAAAGCACTCTTGGGCTAATGCTTGCTCTGGCTCTCCTGAACCATGTTCCCATCACCCTTTCATGCTTTGGATGAAAGGTGAACAAGGGAACATATCACAGTGCTTTTTTAGGTAGCCATTATGGGTAATGTGGTGAAAACCCTACATTCAAGTTGTGTTTTTGTAATTATAGACCATATACTCATTTGGTTTATTCATTCTGTGATTCTCTCTGTCTCTCTCTCTCTCTGTCTCTCTCTCTCTGTCTCTCTCTCTCTGTCTCTCTGTCTGTCTCTCTCTCTGTCTCTCTCTGTCTCTGTCTCTGTCTCTCTCTCTCTCTCTCTCTCTCTCTCTCTCTCTCTCATTCATTTGTTTTTTGAGACAGGGTTTCTCTGTATTGTTTTAGAGCCTGTCCTGGAACTCACTCTGTAGATCAGGCTGGTCTCGAACTCACAGAGACCTGCCTGCCTCTGCCTCCTGAGTGCTGGGATTAAAAGCATGGGACACCAATGCCCATTCATGAATTTTTTGTATTTTTCCATGAAATGAACATGAGCATAGTTTTTATTTTTCTATGAAATTAATACAAGAATAGTTTTTAAACATAAATAACTTTTAAAGCAAATATTCTCCAAAACAAAGGAAAACTCCAAAAGAAAATGTAAATTAGAAAGAAAATTTTCAACAGTACTATGGAATTTGCTTAGTTTTGGAAAAAAAATAGAAATTTTTTTATTGTGATATCTGACCCAACTGTATACTCATAGTATCTCTTCCATCTTCTGTTCCAAAAATCCATCAAACAACTCTACAAGAGAATTCTTTACTTCAGACAACCATATTCTTCATGCTATCATATTCACTTTTTAATTATCTCCAAAATCTACTTTGTTGGCAACATGCTTCCTAAAATAACACTCCCCTAAATAACCCTTAAGTAATAGTTGAGAAAATCCTTAAACTGTTAGCAAATCAAACTCATTAATATGAAAACCAAATATTAAACAAGATTTACAAACAGTTTAACATATGTAAATCAGTCACTACAATTCACAGTTTTAGCAGACTGAGAAAGAAAAGCCATATAGGCTAGTTATATAGATAATTTTGATGTATATTTACATGTAAAACTCTCCACAAATTACCAACAGAAAATCACTTTTCTAAACCATTAAAAGGGAACATAAAAATTTTGGAGAAAATACTCAGCAAAGACATGGGATGCAATGGATACACCTTCTGAGATCTGTAGTCAACAAAGATGTGGTACTGTCTCTACTCAGCCATGTTCTAACAATAGCCAGCACAGTTTATAACCAAGAGAACAGCAGGCACACAGATTGTAAATAAGGCATAAAACTGTATTAATCTTTGTCATGAAGACAATGTCAAGTAGAAAGTCCAAAAGAATCCATCACAAAATTCTTCAAAGCAGAAAGTATATCAATGCCATGGTATATATAATCAACTTACAAATACCAATGCTTTTTATACATACTAACAATAAAATCTGAATAAGAAATAAGGAATACCATCTACAATAGAATTTAAAATACCAAAATACCTATGCATAAACTTAATGCATGTTATTTATAAGACATCTGCATTGAGGATGATAAAACATTTCTGAGTTCAATTAAAGATTTAAATTAATGAGAGATGCTCTGTGTTTATGAGTTAGAATATTCAATACCCTTAGGCTGCTGATTTTCCATAAAGGGATCCATAAATTTAGTTTGATCTAAATTAACATATTCGTAGAACTTGTTCTATAATTGTAAAGTCTAGCTTTGAAAAAAAAGTTTAAAAAGACAAACTAGCATAGCCAAAGTACTCCAAAAGAACTAACACAGATGAATTATTCTGAATCTGGACTTGCAATAAACCCACAGTAGTGAAGTCAGCATACCAAAATGATTAACATAAAAGCCAATGGATGAAAGAACAAGTCACACAAACATGGCAAGAGGATTTTTCACCAATGTAGTATAATAATTCAATGGAAGAAAGGATGAATTTCAAATAGATGATACTGAAAAAATACATACTTATTTAAAAATATTGTATCATAATATTGATAATATTTGCATTTACTTACAATAACCAAAAACTTGAAATAATTCAGATGTTAATCACAGAAGTAAGAGATCAATTCTATTTTATTAAACAGAACAGTACTCTGGCATAAGAATAGGCAACTTTTACATTCAACAATAGAGATGAGTTTCCAAATTATCTTGCTGATACTGGAGAAATGACAGTCTCTTCAATAAAAGATACAAGCACATCAGGATATTCATAAACAGCATTAAATCAGAATTAAATCATTGAAAGCAAAATTTCAGGATGTACTATAGAACCAATCCATGATCATAGACAAGAAAGTGGAATTGTAACAAATTAAGAAGCATCTGCAAGCAAATCAGTTAAAAGAAACTTCACAATGGGAGAAAATATTTGCAAACTATTCATCTTAAAGAAATTAATACACAGAATATCTAAGAAACTCAACACCAAAAAATTATAAATTTAATGTGAGCAAAAATTTGGTTGGACATCTCTCAAAAGTAGACATACAAATGGCCAGCTACATATATAAAAAAAAAGTAAAAGAAACCCTTCCCAACATCAATAACTCACAGTGATGCAAATCAAAACCGAAAGAAAAGAAAAAGGTAGCATATTGTATTGAAAAACTATTATCAAAAAGTAAAAGATAAATACTATTGTCCTGCACAGGTGGATCTGTGCAGAAAGGGCACTCATACACTGCTGGTGGCATTGTAAACTCATAGTGCCACTGAGGAAAACAGAATCAAGATTAGTTTTAAAGCTAAAAATAGTATAATCTAGCAGTCCCATTGATGCA
This sequence comes from Cricetulus griseus, assembly GCF_003668045.3. Lineage (NCBI taxonomy): Eukaryota > Metazoa > Chordata > Mammalia > Rodentia > Cricetidae > Cricetulus > Cricetulus griseus. The sequence continues at coordinate 15,091,442 of NW_023276807.1, read as the reverse complement.
ACAATATGGAAATGAAATGAAATCATTAGAATTGCACTTCTGTGTTTATGTAGCACTCCTAACAACAGCAGACATGGAGGATGATGAAGATATAGGTTCATCAATGAAAAAGTGGGTAAGGAAAACAGGGTATATGTGTAGTTGGGACTACTAATCAGCCACAATAAGGAATGAAATCCAGTCACTTGCCACAACATGGATGGAACAGAAGTAATAAAAAGCCAAAGTTACATTAAGTACTTTGTAAAATCTTAATTACTGTGCCTAAGAGATCCATGAAATAAAAATGCCTCTGATTTGCAAGTTCCTTGCCCAAAGAAAGATAGTTCCTGAAGAAGTGGAGGCTATTGTGTGTGGGAGATAACAAGCCACATGTTTTCACTCCCCTAAACAAGTTTGCTTGATCCATCTTCACTAGATTTGCTTGATCACATGTGGGTGGGAGGTATGAGGGCAGGAAATACATCAAGATGTACTCTTGCTCCTGGTTGGATGTAAGCAGGAGGTATGCAACCAGGAAGTACATCAGGATATATACTTGCCCTTGATTGGACCTCATGGGAAATGCAGTGAATTATGGGTTTTGCCTTCTTAAACCCTTGCAAAACATGAGTCAAGGCCATTTTCTGGAAAACCAGATATGGACCTGGCAAGAGTTCATCAACTTTGCCAGTATTTAATTAAAGATTGCTGCAAATTTGGCTTTAAACTGTGGTAATAGTCTTATTCTCAACCAGTGGGATTAACAATTGCTTCCAAAGTAAGTCAGGCAGGAAACCCCATACTATCATTTTGTTACTGGTTTCTGGAATGTTTTATTAGAAAAATACAATGAAATAGTAGATACTACAGAGAAGGAAGAAGAGGAAGGAGGGGGATAGACAGAAATTAAATTACGTAAGTGATACCAACACACAGTTGTAGAGCAAGAATTGACTCTGGTTTTGCAAAACCTAGTAGACAAACATTGGTTACAGCAATGGATGATATGCTTAAAAGTAACTAGCAAAGTACAAGAGTCAGTAATGAATAAAATTTCTTGAACAGATGGAAGGGCTTCTTACACTGATTTGATCAGCATGTTTTATGCATATCTATCAAATTATCATACCACATCCTATTAAGATATGCAAATAATACTTTAAAAATATGTTGTCGGAGGAAAAGATTTTAACATATAAAATATATACTATTTGGATTAACAAAATTCTTAACATAGGTAAAAATTGTCAATGGTTATATATAAGATTAATGGTGATTTCTCAGGGATAGGTGTTCATTCAAAAGGGTATGAAAGAAAGTTTGTAGAACAATGAGAAACTGAGTCCCTACTGTAATATGCTAATAACAAGGGTAAGCATGCAAATAAGTGACTCAACAATAGGTAGAAGTTCAAATTATTACTTACAAATTCTGTGGGCATGGATTTGTTTTTCTAAGATATCCTAAAGAAAGTAATTAATTTCCCAAAGGTTATCCTATGAAGGATTTGAAAAGATGTATGGTAAATAGGCATGAAAAACATATCTATAGTATACATGTACAGCACAATAAATTAAAATGTAAAATGAGTTCCAGAGAGAACTAGAAACAATTATCATGGTGACCAAGGGAAAGAATAAGAGAAAAAGGTGACAAATACACAACCACACTGTCAAGATTTAAAGTTTTTATCCCTGTGCCTTTAAAGAGCTTGTGCCATGCAGGTTACATGGTGAGATTATAATGTTTTTCCAGGTATGGTAACTGCATAATAAATCTAAGGCCACATAGCCTACATAGTGAGATTTTGTCTCAGTAAATAAATAAATAAATAAGCTCAAGTTAGTTACAGACATCAAAACCAGATTGAACCAGATAAATCCAAAGTGGTTTTTAGATAACACTGAAGTTCAGCACAGTTTCACAGAGCACACACCCACCAAACCACAAGAAGGTGAAGGCCAGCATCCCAAACTCATGATTCAAGCCATGAGAAAAAGAGTGTGACAAGATTAAAAAGCATGCATGCCATCTTGACTGAGCTGTCTGTGTTCCTGTTGATTAACATAGGGGAATGTGAGACCAGTCTGTGATTCTCCCGTCAAAACCTGTGTTTCTGGCCATCAACATGAAGAAACGTATTCTGATCACCCAGTAGCTCTGTAATTAATCCACACACATTTACTGAGCATCTTGTTATGGTATTAACAACTTGTCTAAAAGGGCTCTGACACTTCTGTACTAGTCAAATTTTTATGACTGAGACAAATCCTTAGGAGGCACAAAGGAGTCAAGTGCTCACTTGAGCTTTTTCAAGTTTCAGACTATGGTGATTGGCTGGCTACATTGCTTTTAATGTCTTTGGCAAGGAAGAGCATCTCAGAGGAAAGACGAAAGCTGCTCACCTTATGGAAGCCAGGAAGCAAAAACAGAAAAAAAAAGAGAGACAAAGAAGGGGCCCTAGAGAAAGGCATGGAATAAAGACATGCACACCCTGTATGTAGGGCCACCTCCCAAGGGTGTATCCTTTTTTAAAATGGTGCTACCAGCTAGAGATCTGGACTTGAATATATAAACAGGACCATTTCAAAGCCAATTCTTATCATCTCTGCTTCCTAACCAAAGAAGAGCTCACCCTAGCTTAGAGTTGCATGATTAAAACCCTGCAAAGGATGTTCTGAGAGTCCTGGAGCAAAGGGCCAAGGTGTCTGTCAGTGGTTATAGCTCTTACCACCACTGCATATATTGAGTCTTCCCTTGTGCTTCTTCCAGATCTATCCAATGGGCCATCCTTATTCTGTGTTAATCTTAGTCCTGGATCCCCACATCTCTCTCTATCCCTACTTTAAGGCTGGATACGGCTAACATTTTGTGACAAATTGCTACACTATGAGATTGTTTACATAGGGTTAATGCTATTAACAACCTGCCTCCCGGGTCAAGGGAGGCAATTACCCATAATGTGCATTTCCCATGGAAAGGAAGAATATTACAGGCAAATACAAATTGCCAATAAAGTTCTAAAATGAGGAAAGAAAACGAAAACCTTCTCACCATCCTCGGTAAATTCGACCTCTTTTGTTTAATTGATGAGGCTAGTTTCCTTGTCCATGAATCTAACTATGACCACTTTACTACTGGTAGATCTGTGTAAACGTAGTTTTATGACTTTGAAAGACATCTTCACAAGGATAGCCTCTATATAATGGACCTCACAGGCTTTCCGATCTGATGAATCCCATTTGGTTTTTATAAGGAGATTCTTTTACTATCAGATGAAAGTAGATTTAGATGAGCTACAGGAAGCAAAAGCAGTATCAGGAAGGCTTTGTCTGACTGAAAGCTTTACTGCTGTGAAGTAATGAGTGCCTGGCCTACTAAACTAACGTCTTCTATAAAAGTCACTGCTTTTACTGCCACATGTCTTCTCAATTCCAAAGGCAATTGTGACGTGCAGTCATCATTGGGACCTCTCACGAGCACAGTTCTGCCATTCTTCAAGATGACTGCTCTCGATTCTTAAATGAATATAAACAATGAAAACAGAAACATTTGACAAAATATTGATGCAATGTGTCATCCATGAGCTATAAAGATAAGCTGCTCCTCTGTGATCTGACTTCCCATTCTCCTTTCTTCACTTCTCTACCCCACCACCCACAGACTCCTCCACCACCCCTCTACCATGCCACCCCATCTGGATTCTCTCCTCCATGCTTTAACCCAGCTGAGGACACTTTCACAGTAAGTCCTTTTTTATTTTTTAATGATTTTTGTGTATGACGCCTTTGCCTGCTTATGTGGCCGTACAACATATATAAGCAGTATCCACAGAGGATAGGATATCAAATGCCTTAGGACTGGAGTAACAAATGATAGGGAGCTGCCATATGGGTGCTGGGAACCAAACTCAGGCTCACTCAATGCAAGGTCAGTCTTTGCTCATAACTGTTGAGCAATCTCTACACTGCCAGAACAAGTCTTTTCTACCAGAAGTCCTGTGTCTTTAGCCTTTGTGATTATGACTATAGGAGTACAGTAAAGCAGTCTGATTGAATGTTTATTTGTAAAAAGACTCTCTCCTTGCCAGTAATTTTCAAATCCTTGTCTATTCAATGACACTGATTTTATTAGACCAAGTCAACTTTTATGAAATCATATTTGTATTAAAATTTGGGAGAAAAATGTTCTTGACCTTGAATAAGATCTTTAAATCCCCTCAGTCTGCCAGGATGGAAATATTAAAACACAAAGAATGATAGATTTTGACTGTCTCAATAGAGTTAGTTTCTCCAATGTTAATTACTAATAGGCACTTTGCTAAACTAAGGCTTCTATGCTATCTCTAACGCTATAAAATACCTCTTATATACAGAACAGTTCAGTTATCATAATTCAAATGTTAGTATTATTAATCTGTATGATACATGCTATACAAAGATAAGTTTTAGAAAAAAGTGACTGTGTTAGCATGATTTCTGAAAATAATAATGTTAATCATAAGTAATATTTCATATTGTTAAGCAATTTATTTTCTTTTCTCAATATTAAAAGGAGTGATGGCAGTATAGAAATGAAATAGTGACTCTACAGCAGTATGCAGATGTGTCTGGCAGACCCTATACTTTTCATTTGTGGTCCCAATCTGGCTACTATGAATGTATGTTCACTTCATGTCTCCACTTAAGGTTAAAAAGTATTTATTTTATACGAATTCAACAAAGATAAGGTAATTTTGATGGGATAATTTGTGCTAGGTGCATTAACCAGTTTTTGTTTTAATAACAAACCACAAAAGATTTGTTTTTAATTTGCTTTATAAGAATCAAGAGGAAAAAGATTATACTTACAAAGGTAATAACCATTTCACAGTTTTAAAAATTGAGAAGTTTTAAGATATGAAAAATTAAAATTCAAAATAGTAAAAATATAATGGAATAAAATCCACAAAAGTTTTCTATAATTTGTGTAAAATCACTCAACATCGTACAGAAACCAAACTGTTTCAAATTCTACAGGGACAAGTAAGACTCAAAATGTCACTAGGCTAGCTAAACAGCTCAGTTGGTAATATGCTTTGCAGTCACAAGGGTATGAGTTCAAACCCCTGTAGTAAGACTTTTTTTTTCTCTTTTGGCTTTTTGTGGGGCCCGCCACCTAGCTCCCAAATAATTCACACAGGAGACTTATTCTTTGTTATGAAGTCCTGGCTTTGGCTTGGCTCATTTCTGGCCAGTTTTCTCTTAGCTTAAATTATCTCCATCTACCTTTTGCCTCTGGGCTTTTATCTTTCTCTTCTGTAATCTTACTTTCCATCTTACTCAGTGGCTGGGTGGGGGGGTGGGTGGCTGGTCCCTAAAGTCCTCCTCTTTTCCTTCTCTTACTTCTTTTTCTCCTCCTCATTTCTCATTTTATTTATACTCTCTGCCTGCCAGCCCCATCTATCATTTCTCCTGCCTTACTATTGGCCCTTCCGCTCTTTATTAGACCATCAAGTGTTTTAGACAGGTATAGTAACATAGCTTCACAGAGTTAAACAAATGCAGCATAAACAAAAGTCACATTCCTGACAATGATATTCTACCACAAACTCCAAAACCCACAGAAATAAAATGTTGGGTATGATCATGCAGCCTTATAGTCTCATGCTGAGGGCAGAATGGAGACATGTGAATGTCTGGGGCTCACTAGCCAGTGAGAGACCATGCCTCAAGAACAAAAGCAGACAGGGAGAAGGCTCAGAAGGTAAAGGCACTTGCTGTGCAAACCTGACAAACTCTATTTAAACCCAGAACACATGGAAAAACCTAGGTATGGTGGCAAGCAGCTGAGATCCCAGAGTTCCTTTGGGGAGATGGAAGGTAGAGACAGGATAATCACTCAGACAGTTCCAAGGTGGGTTATCCTGGAGTTTACTGCATGGCAGAGTCGTTAAAAAAACACTTCATCAAGGTGAAAGATGAGAACCAACTTCTGAAAGCTGTCTCTGCTCTCCACCTGCACACCTACATAAACCTACACACACACACTCTATAACCCACATGATTAAATGCATCCTCACACAGGTTCATATATATGGATGAAAATATTCATTTATATACATACACACAAGAAATTGTAAAACATGGAGAATAAGAAAGCCAGATAAACTCTACTTAATATTATTAGAATTTTTCAGGTCAAAAATTAAAGCTGTGGGAATTGGTTCATGGATGGATAGTGACTTGATAACAAGGAGTCAAAAATACATTTGAATGCATACTGGAATTAGGCTGGGCAAATATCTAAGGTCAGTAAAGAATAGGGTTTGTGTGAGGTAGATAATGATTTATTCAGTAAAAAAACTGGAATGTTTTTAAGGTGGATAATTAAAAGTATTTTATTCTTATAATTCATATATTACTCCAAAAAAATTACAGAAAAACAAACACAAGGTACTAGAAAAAAACTTGCAAAAAAGCAAACAAACCATTCAATGTTAGAGATCTTTGTATTTGGAACACAGATAGCAATATGCGACAAATTATAAAATCATTAAGTTTGATTTCATAGGACTCAGTGCAACACAGAGGAACAATACTAGATTTGTATATGTTCATTTAGAAATCATACTCAATGTATGAAACCTAGCTAGAATAAGTGACAAACACAAGTGACCCACACAAAGTAGTCAAGAACACAAGCAAGGCTAGGTTCTATCAAATAATGAGGTTAGAAGTTTTCTATGGATTGAAAATAACAAAACATATCAGAGTTTTTGTGAGACTATTAAACAAATGTTTGGAGGGATTCAAAGAAATAGTAATTTGGAGCACTTGGGAGACAGAAGCATAAGAGTCACAAGTATAAGTACACAATCTGAGTACATAGCAAGATAATATCAGAGAGAGAGAGAGACAGAGAGACAGAGAGACAGAGAGACAGAGAGACAGAGAATATGTGTGTGCATGCATATACATACATACTTATACAAAGACATTTGAAGGTGGTGGATTGGCTTACTGTGTTGTCTAAAATAGTTGTACTAGTGTGTTACATTTTAAAACTAAATATCTTTAATTTATATATGCTGATTACACTCCAATAAAGCTTCTTTTAAAAGCCAAAAACTAATTACATGAAGTGTTTAACTATTTCTCAATAAAACCGTGAAGAACACATTTTAATTTCTCTGACGCAAAATTGAATTACACAAAGATAAAAATAATGACCTTGAGGACAGATGTAATGGTACTTGCTGGGAAAGTTATCAATCACATTCGAAGTAGCAGGAGATGAATCAATATTTCAAGGTCAGTCTCAGCCACAGAGGGAAGCCAGCCTAGGTCCTGTCTCAAAAACACAAATAATGAAATATTTGTGAGACTCTTAGGCATATACCCAAAAGAAGCACATTCATACAACAAGGACATCTGTTCAACGATGTTCATAGCAGCACTATTTTTAATAGCCAGAACCTGGAAGCAACCTAGATGCTCCTCAACTGAATAATGGATAGAGAAAATGTGGTACTACACAATGGAGTCTACTCAACGGAAAAAAAAAATGGAATCTTGAAATTCACAGGCAAATGGATGGAACTAGAAGAAACCATTCTGAATGAGGTAACCCAATCACAAAAAGACAAACATGGTATGTACTCACTCATATGTAGATTTTAGACACAGAGCAAAGGATTACCAGCCTACAATCCACACTGCCAGAGAAGCTAGGAAACAAGGAGGACCCTAAGAGAGACATAGATGGTGCCCTAGAGAAGGGGAAAGGGACAAGATCTCCTGAGCAAATTGGGAGCAAGGGAGGAGGGAGGAGGGAGCTAGGAGGATGAGAAGGGGAGAAGAGGACGGATGCAGAGGACATGAGGGAGCAGAAAGGTTGAGTCAGGGGAAGAATAGAAGAAAACAAGAATGGAGATACCATAGTAGAGGGAGACATTTTAGGCTTAGAGAAATCAGGCACTAGGGAAATGTCTGGAGATCTACAAAGATGACACCAGCTAACAATCTAAGCAACAGAGGAGAGGCTACCTTAAATGCCCTCCCCTGATAATGAGATTGATGACTATCTTATATGCCATCCTTTAGCCTTCATCCAGCAGCTGGTGGAAGTAGAAGCAGACACCCACAACTAATCACTGAACTGAACTAGAATCCAGTTACAGAGAAGAACGAGTGATGAGCAAAGGGGTCCACACCAGGCTGGTGAAACCCACAGAAACAGCTGACCTGAACAATGGGGAGCTCTTGGTCCCCAGACTGATAGCTGGGATACCAGTATGGGACTGATATAGACCCCAGGAATGTGGGTTTCAATGAGTAGATCTCTGAAATCTATGAGACCTCCTGTAGTAGTTCAGTACTTATCCCTAGTATAGGTGTGGACTTTGGGAGCCCAATCCACATAGAGGGATACTCCATGAGCCAAGACACACGGGGGTGGGCCTAGGCCTTATTCCAAAGCATATTATAGACTCTGATGACCCCCTATGGAAGGCCTCACCCTCTCTGGGGAGCAGAAAGGATATTTGATAGGCTGGGTTTTAGTTGGGGGAGGTGGTAGGGGAGGAGGGGAGGGAGGCTCAGGACACTTCCTGATGAGGTTACCAGGCATTGCCTTGGGGACTGTTTCTGCTCCTCAGAGCCTGCAGGTGGCCCTATTGTAGGGACCACAGACACAACAGAGACCCAAAGCTTCCTGGCACCTCCAGAGGATGAAACCTCCCAGCCTGCCCATTCCCAGGCTCATGATTTTTAAAAATTATGTTTTAATTTCACGTGTTTCTGTTTTGAGGCAGAATAAGTAAGTTTTACTGCAAATGTGATATCTTTATTTTACGTGGTTTTTTTAATATTATGAGAAATCTTTAAAAAAAAATTACAATGCTGCTGGCCAATGACTGGGATTTCTTACTTGCTAGCTCAGCCTTAATTATCATCCATAACTATTAATCTATATATTTTATAAAGACTTATCTTATCAAGGACACCGGCCGTATGTACCCTCTCTTGCTGGCAACCACATAGCGACTCCACAGAGAAGAGAGGAGGAGGAAGAGAGCAATTTCCTGCTTGTCTCTGCTTATATTCTGAGTCTGCCTGCTATGTCACTTCCTGCCTGGATCACAAGACTTCTCTTTACTACATTTCTCAGAATCTTCCTCGACTCCTAGTCCCACCTATTTTGCTTCCCTATTGGCCAACAGTGCTTTATTCAACAACCAATAACATAAACATACACAGAAGGACCTCCCCCATCATTCTCCCTCTTTCTCTTCCCCTCTTTCCTCTTTCCTATCTCCTGCTGCTCCTGTCTCTAGCAGCTGGTCTACCCCCTCCTCTTTCCCCTTTTTATGATCCCTTTCCCTAATTAAAAAAAAAAAAAAAAAAAAAAACTGTGCTTGAATTCTGTCACATGACATCTTTCTCTCACGCATGGTTTTTCTTAAACTACAACACTGTTACCAAAGCTTTGTATTAAGAGAAGGGTGGAACCCTTTAAAATGGGCCAACATATTTTCAAAGAACAAGAAACGAAGTTTCTAAGAAATTCAAATATGTTTAACATGGTTCATATACAAAGGTACCTTTAAGATAGAAGCAACCTTCTCTGGAAGTTCAATGACTTCCAAATCATTATGTTAGTGAGTAGAGGAAAAAGCTGGTGCCATTGTGCACCATTGTTTTAATGGAAGAAGACAACTAACAAAAACTTAGATGGCAACTTATCAATTCGAGTTTAAAATGCTATTACAGGAATTTAGATTCTTCTCTAGATTATATTTTTTAGCAAAAATACATGTAAACTGAATAAAAATCATATTAGTTGTTTGGTTGGTGCTTTAAATGGTGACTTGTCACAAATTAGAATGACCTGAGTAGGGTGACTCACTTGGAAAATTGTCTTAATTGCCTTAAGTGATGTGTGAAGACCATCCCAAGTGCAGATGAACATTTGATAGAGGCCAGATAAGTAAGAAAGGCAGAAAATGGAAGATTATTCACCTTTTGCACATTCTGCCTTCTCTCTCTCAAAGAATGCTTTATGAAGTTCTCAAAAAATATTTTTTAAAAAATAAGTAAAAAGAATGTTAATATAATTTATTTCTTATTTTATTCATTAAAGATTAATTTATTTATTAAGTTAATCATTATTAACTTATTTTTTTATCGAATAGATTTTATTTTCATTCAATATATTCTCATCACGGTCCCTCTACCCCATCTTACCCCAGATCGTCCCCATCTCACTACCCACCCAATTCATACCCTTTCTTTCTCTCTCTCATTAGAAAATAGTCAACAAAAAACTAAACCAAACAATATTAAATCAACAAACAGAACAGGACAAAGCAAACAGGGAAAAAAAGAGCCCCCCCAAAAGTATAAGAAACACATACAAACACAGAAACACACACATTCTCACACACAGGAACCCCCTCCCAAAAAATACCAGAAACTGTAACATGCATGCAAAAGACATGTAAGGGAAAAAACAAACCAGAAAAAGCATTATAAGTCACAAGACCTCTAAGGGTGTGATTGAGTTCATTTGTATTGACCATCTACTGCTGGGCATGAGACCTTCCCTTATGTGTAGTTATTATGCCAAATGAGACTTAGTTGGAGAAAGTTTATATTTTTCTCTGCAAGAAGATGTCACTTGGAGATAGCTTCTGCGTTAAGGATGTGAACTGTGTTCACTTCTCATCTCAGCATTGGGACACATCTGCCTCAGAACTGTGCAGGCCTCATGCATGTTGCCAATCTTGATGGGTTCATATATACATCAGTCCTGTTTTGTTGAAAAGGCCTTATTTCCTTGGTGTCTTCCATACTTACTGGCTCTTATAATCATTCTGACTCCTCTTCCACAGAGTTTCCTGAGCCCTGATAGGAGGAATTTGATGGAGACCACTCATTTAGAACTGAGTGTTCCAAGGGCTTTCACTCTTTTCCCAATGTTCAGTTCTGGGTGTCTGTATTTATTCCCATCTGCTGCAAGAGGAAGCATCTTTAATGAGGTTTGAGCAAGGCATGAGTATAGTAGAATTCTACTTGAGTATAGTAGAATGTCATTAGGACCCATTTTCCTGCTATTTTCCTTTAGCAGAACAGTAGTGTTTGTTTTTTCCCTTTATTCTGGCCTATCTAGTCTCAGGTTCTTGGCCAGCTAATCCCCATATGGTATGGGTTCTCTCCCATAGAGTGGGTCTTAATCCAATCAGATATTGATAAGTTATTTGCACAACTTTTGCACAGCTAGTGTACCAATGGATCTTGCAAAAATGTCACCATTATACACTGAAGGTTTTGTAGCTGCATTGATGTTCACCTTTCTCCTGTGATAGTATGCAGAGTACCTTATAGTACCATGAACACTAGCCAACAGGAGTGAAGGCTCTGGGTAGACACCAGCTTGAGTTTTCTGAATCCATTGAGTTATGTATGTATGTATGTATATTGTCTTCAGCAATGGGGCTTTACCATCCATTTATAGAGAACATCCAATAGCCTTGACAATAGCTTGGGTTTAGGAGGGGTGTAATTCCATGGGACCCCTTTGTCCAACAACTCTTTCCCCAAGGCTCAAGGACTATTGAGGGTCAAGGAGTGAGGATTGTAAATCCAGTGTTTGGGAAGAACTTGAGCAAAACAATGACTTCTGAATCTGACAAGATGGCTGTGCTCCTCAACTATCAGCACGAGTACACCCATAACATTTTTTCTAGTGTTGAACTCACAAGCAGATTTTTCCATGCTAGTCATTATTATAATTCATAGTGTTTACAAGGAGGCAAGACTATTAATTTGCCCCCCTTCCTCCATAAAAAGAAAAAAGAACATAGCACCTCCCGGCCTTCAGACAGTAGGAAAAATAATAAGCAGGAAGAAAGTTTCCTGGTCAATACCAATGTGATTTTTTCATGTCCTGTGACCAAAGTGTGTCATTGTTTCAGGAACAGGGTCTTACTCTTTATTCTGGTGACAACCAAGAGCAATAGTGATAGCTTATACTATCCTAAGAAAAATATAACATGCAGCTTTAATCCCAGCTCTCAGGAGGTGGAGGAAAGTAGATCTCTGTGAGTTGAAGGCCACTCTGGTCTTTATAGTGAGTTCTTGGACAGAAGGAAAACAAATTTATATGTGTATTATCTACCAAAGTTAAAACAAAATACAATAAATAGTTTAAAAAGACTCATAGCAACAATAAGACAGAAGGAGTAAATTAAATATTTCCCAACTCAGGAACAGATCAATTCAGCATAGAATTCTACTAAACCTCCAAGTAATTAACACTAATACTACTCAAATTATGCTCTAAAATAGAAAAGGAAGGAACACTCCCAAACTCTTTTTTTTATGAAGCAAGAAAAGATAATTATAGGCAAGTCTCTCTGATGAACATAGATAGACACAAAACTTCTCAATAAATATTTGCAAGCAGAATTCTAGAACACAGCCAAAAGATCATTCACCATGATCAAGGTGGAGTGATTCCAGGGATGGTTCAACATATGTAAATCAATATTCACAATTCACTGTATATAGTGATGCCCCCACTGTAGAAATCAGTGTGGTGGTTCCTTAGAAAGACTAGAAATAGATCTGCCATATGGCCAAGATAAACCATTCCTAGACATATATCCAGAGGACTGTATATTCTACCACAGAGATATTTGTTCATACATGCCCATTGCTGTTCTAGTCATAACAGTTAAGACACGGAAGCATCCTAGATGTCTATCAACTGATGAACAGAAAATAAAAATTTAGTACATAAATACAATGGAATTGTGTTCAACTTCAAAGAACAATGAATATTAAAGTCAATGGAAGGAACTGGAATATATTATATTAACTGATGTAGCACAGATATAGAAAGACAAATGTCACATATTTTTTCCATAACTGGATCCTATTTTTGGATCTTTAGGTTTGGGTGTTTAATTTGGAGTACCCATAGAATCCAAGAAACTGGAAAGATATGGGGGTCTGTGGAGGTCATGGCAGGCTGGAAAACAAACATTGAAGAGGTGAGAATGAAAACTCAGTTCAGTATGACTTAATCAGACTAGATCAAACTTCTAGAGAGTCTGATGCCAGGAAGTTTATTGTCAGGATATTTAAACACAGTGCAATTTAGGAAAACATTTCCAGATGTTATACAATGTCTGGTGCACAAAGGCACAATTTTAATGAAACTTAAGTCATTTCTTCCAAGAAGAGTTGTAGAAATTGCCTACCTATATTAGTTTAATGACCTATAGAAGATCTGACATGGTCTTAGAGGTTATTTGGGCTATTAGCCTCCTCAGACTCTGGTTATGGGAGCTTGGGGAAGTCCTTGTATACAAAGGTAATGAAAGAAGATTACTAGCCACCTCTGGCCCTAGTTGTGAGAGGTTGATATGGCCCAGGTTGATAAAGCAGATCACCAGGATGTGTTCATCTCCATTTTCCAGCCTTCTGGATGGAAGAACAGGTTTTACATTCTTTTCTTTAAAAGGACAACCCTACATGTTTAACATTCCTGGTATCCCTGGATGACTGTGGGCACAAGGAGAAGACAATTGGGAGGGATGAAGAAAAATCTTAGGAAAGGGAGTAATGGAACACTAATGATTTATATGACAGTGATGGCGGAAACAATGGGGATGGAGGTTTACCTGGGGAGAGCAATGAGAGAGTAGAAGGAGGAGAGAGGGATAAATAACTAACACTAAGGTTGTTTGAAACACCATATGAAAATCTGACCTTTTTTAGACTAATATACACAGTTTCATTGGAATCACCCTAAAGAGGAAATTATGCTCTCCAGAAAGCCATAAGTTGCCAAACAGAAGTTTGTCAGAAGCCAGCCTTGGCGACTCCCCATGCCTAGCTAGCCGCCAGCCAGTCCAGCATCCCACCCCTCAGGTTCCAGGACCTGGCCTGAGAAGCAACGAACACCTATCCCTTCCCCCACTTCCTTAACACAGGAGATTCCGGATACCTGCCTGAGAGCAATTAACATTCATTCCTCCCCCACCTCCTTTTTCTCTTCTTCCTCCTTTCTCTATAAAAACCCCCTTGTAATAATCAATAAAGGGGGCCTTGACAAGAAATCTGCTTGGTCCCGCTCTTTCTTTCCGGCCCATTATTTGCAGGCGTGATCCACCTCAGACTCACGAATTACCGGAGCCCCGCGGGATGGGGCAGAAGTTCTGTTCCAAGGATGGGATACTTCCCCTGCAGTTGTTCATCAGAAATGTCCTGAAGACTCAAAAAGAAAATATTTTTTAGGTATCCTTTTCATGCCAGGCACCATGTCAGAAACTGGTTTTAGGAGAATCCTTAGGTTTCGGGTGCTTATATTAGTATATTTTTGCACAACCCTGCCTAGTGCCTTTGTCATCACATCCAGGGTACTGATATTCAGTGGCCTAGGAACAGATAAACATACACCAGGAATGGAGACATGATATAACCGAAGACAGAATTCCAAGTGCCCTGCTAGACAGAACCAGAAGTTCTGAATGTTCTGTCCTTTCTGGCTCATTCTCTGAGCTCAGCTCACCAAGACAAAGGGGTCACTTCTCTTCATTGTAGAGCTTATGGTGGATTAAAAAAAACTTTACCTGCCTCTTTCCTTCTATGTCCCCACAATTTGGATTATTGTACTTACAGAAAAGCTGAGAGGGGCACATTTAGGCTAAGGACTGGACCACTAGATTTGAATATGAGTTGCTCTGAGGGATCAATGATAAAATAATTGGAAGGTGACTCCTCACAGGTTTCTTTGAAAGCAAACGAGCAAGGAAATAAGCATCTCCCTAAATATCCTACTCCATGCTCTAAGAAATTTAACTGGAATTATGGACCAGAATGTGGCACCGTTCATGTACTTGGCTGGGGTCATAAATAACAAGCACTGCCCCCTCCCTGTTCTTCTCCCTATTCCTTCTCCTTCAGGCTTTATCTTGAGCTTTACTGTTTTTGCACACAAGGACCCATCAAAAAATTAGGTGTACAGTTTAAAATTTCATGAGAAGCACAGCAGGTTACTAAGAGAGGTATCAATTCAATAATGAATATACATTTGATGACACACAGCTATTTTGTCAGGGCACTCCTGTCAGCATGAAGAAAACAGACAGCCTCAGGAGGCATCTAAGCCAAAGTGAGCCACTGCCAGGCATGATGTACATATGTACAAATCAAGTCAGGTCCTCCTCCTCCATGTCCTTAGTTCTTTGACTTACCCATGTCTTTTTATTAAGTGCCTGTGATCTGAGCTCTTTCCCTGTGACAGTCAATATATGCATTAGTGTGAGCACTCACAACTGTCACTCCAGAGAAGTCACAGTACACATTAGTGTGAATATTCCCAGCTCTCTCTTCAGCATAGTCTTTGCAGGCATTAATGCTCATGCTCATGCTGTCTCTCCAGGCAGTCACTGTACATCATTTCATATGGGGAAAGAACTTCACCTCCTATGCTTTGATTCCATTGAAAGACAAGACTATAAATTGTATGCTTTATGTCTAATTCCTGTGCCCTTTCTTTCTCTCTTTTGGCACATTAAATTCTCCAAAACAGAAAAAGTAAGTTATGACTGAATTTCTATTAGTAGAACAAGGAATTTTCCTCTACCACAGGTTTGGAGTGTATGCACATATGTGAAAGACAAGTGTAGCCACAGCAGAGAATAGCATAGAGCTTTACTTGTAGAAAAGTGTAGAATAATACTGTTTGTATTTACTTGTCAAATATGGGATATTATATCAGGGAGAGGTTCTTAAAATATACCATTTTTATTAGATAACTGAAGTTTTCTGGATGAACAGTTATTATAGTTCAGCTTCAGAGTTTAAAGAGGACACTGAGGGATTTTTTTGTGGAATAATAGACTTATTAGATGAGTTAGTAACACTATAGACAGATAGACCTTATTAGCATGGTGGAGACTCTAAAGAGAGACCAGGCCCAAGTCAGAGGGATGTCCCCTTCTTAAAATTTTCATAGGAAGTAGAATGGGAAGGAGATTGAGATTCCCCATTTTTAATCAGTTGGTGGCTGGCCATTGCTAGTGGTAAACAAAATGTCAAATGATGAAAAGCCACTTCTCTTGACTGGTCACTAGTGGGCACCATGGAACAAAGAGGGGAAAACTATAGAGAACTATGTTACTTTAGTTTTAGAATCCAAATTATGTCAGTTTCGGTAATTGCTACTGTATAGTCAACAAGAAAGAGTTTTACAAAGGGTGTGACCATGGTTAATAAGAAGAATGCCATTAATATGGTTATTTATAATGCCTAGGGACTAGTGAGATGGTTCATCCAATAAATGTATTAGCTGCTCAATAATGTAAGTCTGATGATCCCCAGAGCTCCATGAAGTTGTTCTCTAACCACAATGTGAACATCATGATATGTGTACAAATTGATTAATTAATTAATTAAAATGTAAAATGGGGTGAATAGTTGCTCAGAACATCTATGTCCGTGTATGTGGGGCACAATGTGGGAACACATCAAGAAAACTGGTGTGATCTCATAAGCTAGGTGTCCAGTACATATGCATCTATAAAAGACATTGGTGAACCCATGATGGGGGAGGTCCTTCTGTGTCTATGATTGTCTTATTGGTTGATAAATAAAGTACTGTTGGCCAATAGGAAAACAAGATAGGTGGGACTAGGTCAAGGAGGATTCTGGGAAAGGTAGGAGAAAGCGCAGAGTCACCATGTGAGCCTGGTAAGAGAGGATGCTTCTGCTGGCATCTGATAAGTCTTAGAAAATATATAGATTTGTGATAATTATGACTGAACTAGCAGATGAGAAATCCTAGTCATTGGCCAAGCAGCATTTGTAACTAATATAAGTCTCTCTATGTTACTTGGGACCTTAACGTGGCAGCAGGGCTCCGGTGGCTTGGAGTAAAGACCTATTGTTACAAACCAGTAAGAAGCCTACAAGTGGAAAGTGCTAGAGTATATAGAGTGTGGAAATTTATCTGAAGTTAGGAATCCATCAACTTCCAAGCTAGAATAAGAATTTTTTCATGACAAGGCTGCTTTGGGGTCACTAATTTTCCTGTAAACACTCACTCATACTCCTGTAAGTAAAAACCAATAAAGCTCATTGATTCAATTGGACTTTGGTAGAATTGCTACATTGGCCTGATGTTGGTACCCTATCTGGCGAGAGTGGACATTTCCTAGCATTCTCTGAGGAAAAGTTTTCATAGCAATGTTTTACTTTGATGCATATTATAAAGTATCCATACTTAGTTTAGGGCATTTGATATTTATGCAACTAAAAGTGACTTTATTCCTTCCCACAAAACATCTTAATTATCTTTTAAATGATAACATTGATTATATTTACTGTTATGCCAAATACATATCGACCCACTCTAATTGGTTATTGGTCAATCTATGATTAATATAATTTGATCTTCAGTCAAATAGACACAATCAAGTCATCCAGAATTAAGATATGATCAAGACTTAGCTTCATGGAAAAGAAAGAGATAAAGTTGGGAAGAAAGAAAAAGAGGTGGGAGAAGGGAGAGAAAAACCAAACATAGGAACAGAAAAGGAGGAACACACACACACACACACACACACACACACACACACACACACACACACACACTAAACATATTGTACCCTTCCTTGTGTTCTAACCAATACATGCTAAATGTATTTCTTAGTTTAACTAAACTTTATACAGACATCTTCATCATGTTGAACTCTTGATCTTCCTTTCCTTAAGACATTTATTTTGGAAGACAAAATTGTAAAATTTATCTCTGTCCCTTTAAAATGTAAATCTTCTAGAACACAGTGAGAGACCTCTCAGACCAGGAGATATTCTTTGGAGAAGTAACTTTTAGAAGAGCTAGGGTTCGTATATTATCCCATTCACACCATTGTTACCTACATTAAGAAAGAGGGCACTGGCAGTTGGTCTAAGATCTAATACTAAATCACAAACTGACTTAGTGGAGCCCATTCTATATGGAGAGACACCTTGCTCAGCTTAGACACAGGGGTGTGGGAGGTGGAGAGGTGCCTTGGTCCTGCCTCAACAGGATGAGAGACAAATTTGATAGACTTCCTAAGGGAGGCTTTTCCCTCCTTTGAGGAGCAGATGGGATGTGGGAGAGGAGTGGGGAGATCAGGAAGAAAGGAGGGAGGGGAACTGGGATTGGAATGTAAAAAATAAATTAATGAAAACAAAATTTAAAAGGAAGATCTAGGGTTACTGTCTTGTCAGTCTGCAGGAGGCTATGAGGAAGCATAACTCCACCACCTGGTCTAGTCACAATCACCTTAAATTCTCCACCTTAAAGTCCTTCAGTAATTTTCCATTGAACTCATCCCAGCATTTGAAAATTTTCCCATCTATCTCCTTCAGAGTAGTGTTTACTAAAATCCATCTTGCCTGTTCAGTTTGTCCTTTTGACATTTCATTTCTTGCCAGTTCTCTTTGTTTAGTTCATCTTGACCATGAACTCCAACAAGTATACACCAGAAACTACCCAATATGCTCGAGCGCGCGCGCGCGCGCGCACACACACACACACACACACACACACACACACACACACACACACACACACCTTCCATCCACTGTGACTGTGGCTCTCAGATCCCTGAAGAAATTACTGGAGACAGTTTGATTGACTCAAAGAATCATGGCCTTTTGGAGCCATATGTTGTCTGTGGGAAGCAGTCTGACATAGGAGAGGGAAATGCCAGGCCCATTGAAAACCAACATTCAAAGTTAAAACGTTTAATACAGTTGGATCCCAGTGTGTCAGGTTCAAATCCGTTTCCACAGTCTCCTTTTTCTTAATAAAATTGCATAAGCAAAGCAGAAATGGACAGTGACATAGATTGTTTGCTTGTCCAAATGTTAGTCAGATTCCTGGACCTTCTGCTAGACCATCTGTGCAGTGTTGTAAAATTGTTTTAGCAAAAAACCCTGCTAAGCCAGTTTAGACAAACCCCTGCTTCCCCACAGTTCCTCCATACCTGATTGGAAGCTTGCCCTGCGTTATCCCTCAGGTGGTAACTAATCACTTTGCCCCTTCTTCAGTAAGAATGCTGTTAGGGTAATATTGGCATACTCCCTCCTGCACGTGGTGTTTGTTCTCAGGAATCTACCATCCATTGACCTCCACCCTGATCCTTAGCTATGAATGTGTACTTTCCATTCTGTGGCCAGAGCTGCACCAAACCCATCTCTCCACTTCAAGAACCCTTTTCTATGCAATGTCTACCACCACAAGTACTTAATAAAGTCTTTTTATTGTGCTCCAATAAACAACACTGAATTCTTTAAAGGTTTAAGTATTTTATGTATATGAGTGCTTTGTCTGTATGTACACCTACTTTCCACAAGAGGACATCCAAACCCACTACAGATGGTTATGAGCTCCCATGTGGTGGCTGGGAATTGACTTAGGACCTCTGCAGCCAGTTGTCTTAACCACTGCGCCATCTCTCTAGCCCCACACCGAATATTTTTGAAATCAATGTTTTTTTGCTCCTGTCTTGAACTTTCCTTCATGGGCATGGATGCAGTTTCACAACCTTATCTTTTTGGTTTGGAGGAGATGACCTCCATTTTAAATCAAGACTGAAGGTACTACTGAAAGAATACTAAAATGCTATAGACAGGCAGCAGGTACTTGGGACATGTGTCCTCTTTATTCCAACTGAATGTTGTCATTTTAAGGGGCAAGAACTACAGCCTCTATTCCTTTTATGGAACTTAGGGTACTTTGAAAATGTCTGTGGCAATGCTCAATGGAGTAAAGCTGGACACATGAAGGGACTGCTCTACACTCTAAGCATAGACAAGGACCTTCATGTCTCAGGGCTCCTTAAGGTTGCTACTGCTTTTCTCTACACTGGTGAGTTCATGGCAGTCATCATACAGAAAATCCTTTGACTTGCTGTAAACTTGTGATCACTGCATTAAAAAGAAAGAAAACTGCTGGGTTTTGCAGACTTGGCAAGGGTGTAGCAGACTCCCCTTCTTGTAATGCTGCATGCTTCTGGAGCTTGAGCATGCCACAGTGAAGCAAACTGTTCATTTATGTGCAAACGACCTTCCAGATAGATACATTTTCACCAGCTGCTATGAACTGCCTTGGTTCACAGCAACAAGCCATTCCCTCTTAGGCTCTCCCAAGCACTGTGTGATGTATTTTCGGTGGCTTGGTCTCAGTAATAGTAGCTTTAGTCTCTATTTTAGTAGACATTTCTCTGCACATATTTTGCCTGCAAAGAACAACTTCAAGTCATGTGTAAATGGAAGCCTTTCAGAAAGTGGAAAGGCTAGCATCAAAAGTCCTAATTCCTGAAAATCCAAATGCTTCTGACTCTATGTGCAATGCCTGGACCTTCTATTCATTGTTGGTAAATTAGACTGAACCAATCAATATTAATATTAATAAAGGAAAGGTCACCAACCTTAGTTAACATTCAACTCGGCATTGGCAATTAACATTTACCTTTTAAAACTGAAATGTCTGCAAGGCTGTAATCAAAGGATCAAGTTAAAATACTTCTTTCTCAGGAATGTAGAGAAGAGAGGAATGCATAGATGGTCTTTGTAAAACACAATCCTATCAGAAACAAAACATCCCAAGGACTATATTTGCTAAAGTTTTAGTAAAGATACAGCAACATTAAGAACAGTAAATTTCAGTTGAGAAAGTGGAATCTTCTAAGGCTACACTTTGAAAATTACATCCAACAGAATCCCCAAAACACTTGTAATTGGACACCAGAAATTAACAAATTGCTCATCAACTGCTCCAGGAGAAAGATTACTAGGAAATCAGTGCTGGGGAAATATAATTAAAAATGAAATCTCCAAAACAAAAAAATGTCCACAAATGTACTAGAATAGAAAACTCTTTTATTATTTGATAAGCAATAAACTAGCATGTAGGAGATGGAGAAGATAGTAGACAGAAAATGCTGGAACTCTCTTATATATCTAGTAGACCCATTCCAAACAATGGGTGTGTGGCTGCAGGGAGATATAGGGTTTCATGGAAATCAATGGGTTGCAATAGGCATCAGCTATTAGGTGACAGAAATTCTGGATTTTCAAACTACAAGAAAAAGAGAGAACATTAGTAGCAAATACTGGTAGTGAGTTGGGAGAAGAACTGGTTAGAGCAGCAGGCTAAGGGCCCCACAAATTCAGAAATGGATTCTTTGTGAATATAATAGTGTAAAGCTGGAGTTCTGCAATTGGCATGGTAAGCTGAGTTAAATGGGGTTCCCCGAGGTTTTCTAGCCTAATTGTAGGAACCATATGAGGGTGATACCTTCAAAGAGATCTTACTGTCTGAGCTTCCTGGCATTTCTTTATCTCCAAGTTGCAAAGCTTCTCCTCCTCACTCTCTACACCAGGTAGCCTAGGTCCACATAACTATTAGACACAAATTCACAGACATAAATCCATGTAGTACAAACATGGTGTGAGCTACAGAAGGAATTCTAAGAAAGAAGTCACACCATGTGTGTTTGGATTCTTGAGGAATAGAGTGGTGAGTCTGTGAGCCCTCCCTCACCCCCAGAGCCTGTGGGTCATCCCAGTCCCTGGTGTAAAGTTTTTTTCTTGCCATCTGTACATATTGGGGTGCAGATGTGTTTGGAAGATATGCACTGCTACTGCTTGAACATTCCCTCTCAGGCACCTTAGGTGTGAATAGGCAAGTACCAGTTTGACCTCAAGTTTAACCTCCAATAGCCACACACAGTCCACTGACAATGACCACAACAGGGGACATGCTCATGCCTCACCTTGTGTCCACAGACAAGGCTGGGCAGGATTCAGTCTCCATAATGCCTAGCCTCTTGGAAATTTTGAGTGTTTCTGAAACTGAGTAAGTCACACTACACTCCGCCTATATACCTGGTGTGCTCCAGAAAGTGATGTGTCTAGGTTCCTAGAAGAGAGAAAATTTTAAGTTTTTTTCTTCATTGTTCTGTTTTAGATTTATTTTTATTGTGTGTTCCTTCATTTCCCCCATATCTATGCTCATATTTTTTCCTTTCTATTGCCCTGCTTCTTTCTTTCTCCCCTCTTCCAGACTTATTATTATCACTCTGGTAACATTACTTTCACCTTTATTAGCTTTTAACATCTTGGTTTGGTCAGTGTCATTGTTGCTCCTTTATTTCCATTGTCATTGGGAGTGTAGTGATAGGCTATGCTTCCAACTCTATTTATGTATCCGGTTTGTCTAGGTATTGAAATGGTTACTATACTGTCTTCTTATTCTTGGGTTGTATTGAGTACTGAGGCCTCAAAATATTACTTTTCACAAAGGATCTCTGCATATGAAGTAGAAGAAGTCCTACAACAGACACAAATTACATATAGAAACACAAGCAGGATGAAAGAACCCATTGTGTCTAGTGTTAAGTGCTCACAAGTCCCAATAACAGAATTCCAAACCCAAGAAAACATCAGACTATTGGTCTGATTTAAAAAATATCAACTGTCTAAAAGTATATATAAATAACTGAGTAAAAATAAGAAAGGCAACATAGGATAGGGGACTATGGTCCAAATCACATAGAGAATAAAAGCAAAATAATTAAATGTGGAAAGAATGAATAACCCAAACAACAAATGGACAGTTGGTCTAAATAGACACTTTTCAAAAGTAGCTCAAATGGCCAATAAAAATGTGAAAAATACCACCATTTATATCCATCAAGGAAATGCAAATGCAAATTTATTGAGATCCAATCTCACCTCAATTAGAAAGGCTGTTACTAAGATGTAGCAACAAAAGCTGGTGAGTGTTACAAAGCAAAGGGGACATGGTGTCATACACTGCTAATGGAATTGTAAGTTGGGAAATCAGTATGGAGGTCCCTCAATAAAGTAAACATACAACTATCATTTGATTTGTCTGTACCACTGGTGGCTAATACACACAGCATACAGTAAAGATATACACATATGTTTAGTGTTGTTCTAGTCACAACAGCCAATTTGGGGAAGCACCCAAGGATCGATAGGATCAGAGAAGAAAAAGGTGGTCTATATACAAAATGAAGCAACATACCACCCTAAAGTAAAATGAAATCATAAATAGATGGACTGCTCATAATATTAAGCGAAATGTTACATGCAAATGTCATGCCAGATATAGGCAGTTTAAAATACTTCAGATCTAGATTATGATGACTAACAGTTTTGACATAAATCAGGACTTTCTTTCTTCATGGCCTTTACAAGTTATTTATTTCTCTTGAAGACTGCTATCCTGCTCACTACACAGCCTCATCTACATCAGATGCTAAGGATGAGCATTCCTACTTCTAAGAGAAAATAGAATATTTAATAAAAGATATGTGGTCCTACATGCATAAAATGTGCTACTTGACCAACCGAGGGAACTGTGAATAAGAACTTCCAGAAAGAGGCTGTGTCTGCAGAGACTGCCTAATCAGAATTTCAGTGCTCTGGAGAGATTTCAATGCTGGAAGTGCAGAGGCCTTAGCTGGGGCTAGTTCTAGCCCTCCAGCACAGTGATCCCTTGTCCACTTCTATGTTTAACTAACATCCTGTGACTAATAGTTGAAAACATTTTACAATCTATTAACTTAGCAGACGACTAGCTCCCACCAGCACCAATGCTCCGTAGCACCTTGGGCCTATAGAAAAACTTCCCTGTCTCTCCGTAACCGCCTCTCTGATGTATCCACCAGTGTCTCAAACTTGCCTTAATTTATGACTTTCTTTGTTCTGTAAGACTATAAAAACTTCATGAAATTACTTCCACATTGAAACATTGAATTTTGGGTACCTTAAATCTGTGTTCTAGATAAAATTTGTGTTTGTTTTGTATAGATAATTCTTTCTGTTGAGTTTGTCTCCCAGACTATGGTAATCCCTGGTTTTGTTTTAAACTCGATGAAACTGTACACATGTCTCAAACTGAACTTTTATCAGATGATATAAGGAGGAAAAAGACTCTTCTTTGTTATTTTTGTTGTTGCTGTATGTTGTCTCCTTATGTGTCCTCCTTGGCTTACTTGGTGCTTGTTGTGTAGACCAAGTTGACCTTGACTTTATGACAATTCTTGTGCCTCCCAAACAGCTAGAATTTCAAGGACAAGCCATCACAACACAGTAAACTTTTAATTCCCTTTTATTTATTTATCTTTTATTATTTTTAGTTATGTATAAGTCTCTACACACATGAATGTGGCTGCCCACAGAGACTCTGACTTGGAGCTAGGGTTACAAGCAATTGTGAGCTGCCATGACAGGTGCTTAGAATTGAACTTGGGTCCTCCAGAGATGAAGTACATGCCATTAACCACTAAACAATCTCTTCAGCCCCAACTCTTGACTTCTTAACATTATTATGCCCAACCTAAAAATGAAAGTTGACTAACAATATATTATCAGGTGGCTGAGGGAGAATTTGTTTGGGTGGAAGAGTATCAAGGTTTTTCATATTTTATTTGATTTTTCAGTCAAGTGAGGATATGCATGTGTGTGTGTGTGTGTGTGTGTGTGTGTGTGTGTGTGTGTGTGTGTGTGTGGGATCCAAGGAAATGTCGAAGGAGGATCCCATAATCAAATACTCAAATAGTATGTAAAAGCAAAGAGTATTTATTAATATTCCAGCATGCAAGGGTCAACACCTGTACAAAATGGCAATGACCCAGAGAAGAGCATGTAGGCTCCTTTTAAGCACAGCTAAGTGGTGTTTTAGGGACAGTTAGGTCATCTCATATGAAATTGATCAAGCTAGTGGCAGTTACACTAGGGTACTTTTAATTTGACTGAGGTTTAGTCTTATCATTTTGGGACATACTTGAACAAGCCTGGACAAGTCCAGACATGTCTCAGAAGGGGGCTATTAGATTGTTCTTGAGACATTGTGAGACTGACCTGACTTAGGCCTGTGTTTATTCTCTCCCTTGGCCCTGAATGCAAGGGTACTGTGGATAAATGGCCCTTTGTAGGAGAGGCATCCTGTTTTGCCTTTCTCAGAGAACTGAAACCAAAATTCAATTGTGAGAGTGGGAGAGCTTAACTGCTTCAATTATATACATGTGACATGAAATGTGTGTGGAGATTAAGGACAATCTCAATTGTTGGTCCTTGCCTTCTGCTTTGTTTTGAGAAAGGCCACTTGGCCCACATACTTCCACAGAAACTCCAGTTCTAGCCTCCCAACTCTCTGCCTGAGCATTGGCATTTTAGATCTGGGCTTCTGAGCCTAGTTTTTGAATTCTAGAGCTTTGAACTCAGAGCCATTACTTGCCTAATAAGCAGTTTACCCACTGAGATGGTTAGTTTTTGGTCAACTAGACAGAGTCACTTAAGAAGGAGAAACTACAATTGAGAAAATGTCTCTATCAAATGAGCAGTAAGTAAGCAATTTCTAGATTGGTTGAAGTGAGAGGGCCTAGCACACGGGTGCAGTTTTGCCCCTGTCAGGTGGTCCTGTGTTGTATAAAAAAAGCAAGCTGAGCAAGCCACAGAGAACAGGCAGCATCCCTCCATCACCTCTGCTTCAGTTTCCCCCTCTAGGTTTCTGCCCTGGTCTCCATCCATGATGAACTCTAACCTTTAAACTGTTAACAAAGCATTTCCTCTTCAACTTGCTTTTGGTAATGGTCTTTCCTGAACCAATATAAAGTGAATTAGAAAACCCACTAAACCATCTCCTAAGTCTAAGATTTTCTTTTTAATATAGTTGTTGTTGTTATTTATAGTAATTATCTCTGCAAAGATGTGTAAAATGGCCATTAGATTATTATGAATTCCATTGTTCTGGTTTAGCAATGAAAATAAGTATCTGCTATCTTAGTTTCTAAGAAGACAGAGGAGGCAAACACAAAGATATGTATAAGATAAAGTTCAGGCCCGTGTTGTGGAAAATTGTGGATGCCCAGCCTAAATCAAACCATTATTTTTCTCAGCAAATCAACCAGTAATTTCAACAGACTTAGTTCTCAGTTAGCACCTCTCAGCACAGGCCCCTGTGGGTCTCTCAGTCTCTCAGGCGAATTCTGAGCTGCTTTGAATGTCACAATCCTTTATTAAATTTCTTATTATTTTTAAAAGAAAGAGTACTTAGCCCCAAGGCTAAAATAGTAATCAAGAACAAAGACAATACATGACATTGACCTGAAAAGTTTAATCTATTATTCTTCTGACCTAACTGAAGCTTCTCCTGGAAATTTTCTGATAAAATTTAAACATCAGAACTTTGAAATAGCTATTGCATTTAAAGATTTACATCAGTGCCTTGAATGAATATATATTATGATATATGAAATATAGCACTATGAAACATTTATGAGATAAGATGCCAAAATGACATAAAACTTTTAAGAAAGAAATGGAATGCCATATTTCTGCAGGTTCTTATACTAGGCCAGTTTGTGTTTTGGCTCAACTGGGATTATGCATCATATTCTTTCTAGGATTACAGTTTGGGGAACCTGTTATCCACTTTGATGCTTGCATACTTTTTATACATACATGCACACATCTAACTTTGCATTTGATATTTATTCAATTTTATATAATTTATTTCAAAGTGCAACCTCATCAGTTTGCTT
The DNA here is from genome assembly GCF_003668045.3 of Cricetulus griseus. NCBI lineage: Eukaryota > Metazoa > Chordata > Mammalia > Rodentia > Cricetidae > Cricetulus > Cricetulus griseus. The sequence goes on along the minus strand of NW_023276807.1, from coordinate 15,064,837 downwards.
GATCTTTGAAATCTATATTAAGATATAATACAACCTTTATTAAGCTTAAAACAAACATTTAACTAATTATTACAGATATTCCACTAATCCTTACAGATGCAGATGACATATTTAAATACTATCCTCATTAGTGCCTTTGAAGAGCTTAGTAGATGAGGACTCTGCTTGAACCAGGGCTGGTCAAGGCATATTTATTTTTGATTCTCCATTTTGTAGAACACTGACTCCCAATCTCTAGCTTGGCTCACTTACTGTAGTAAATATGTTAAATGAGTATTTCTGGGTTGGTAAGATAATTCAGTGGTTAAAACACTTGCCATACCATGACAACTGAAGTTCAGATCCCTAAAACCCATGTAAATTTTGGGTGGCACTGAAACCAGCCTATAACTTCAAATTGAGAGACAGGGACACGGGATTTCCTAGAGTGAAATGCTTAGATGAACTAGCCACATCAGTTAGCTCTATGGTTGATTGAGAGACCTGGACTCTATGGATAAGGAGGAAAAACATCAAGAATGATTCCTAATCTTTAACATGAACTCTGGGGCCCCGTGTGTGTCCTCACCTATACAAACAGGCATATGCATGCATATGCATGCACCACTCAAACACATAGAAGTGCAAAGAGAAAAAGAAAAGAAAAACATAACAACGAAAAAAGCATGTGTTTGTTTGAATGAGATTGCCCCCATAGGCTCATATGTTTGAATACTTGCTCACTAGTTGGTAAAACTGTTTCAGAATGATTAGGGGAAACTGCCTTGTTGGAGAAGGGACATCATGGTGATGGGCTTTTAGGCTCACAAGGTTCACAGCATTTCCAGTGTACCCTATGCCTCCTGCTTGTCAATCAAGATGTGAACTCTTGGCTAGTCTTGCTGTGATGCCTTCACTATGCCATCATGGACTCTAAACCTCTGAAACTGTAAGCCCAATTAAATGTTTTCTTTTGTAAGTTACCTTGGTCATGGTGTCTTGACACAGAAATAGAAAAGAAACTAATACAAAGTGGGTTTTTGTTGTTGTTGTTGTTTTTTTTTAAATGCTGACGCTTGGAAACAATACTGATCTAAGGAAACTTGTCTGTGGAGGAACTGACCAAGGACCTAAAGCTTCCATTTCTTAAACCTTTTCCAGATAATTCTAAAGTGTAACCAAGGTGAGTTAGCTGCCTTAGAAGGATTTGTTTAAATTCCTATAAATTTATTAATATGTTTTATATGTATTCTTCCTCCTCCAAAGTATCCAATTGCTCTGCCACCTCTTAAAGTACATAATAGTAAATTTTGTCAGGCTTTATAGCCAGAATTGGGGATGGTTCACAGAATCCAGAGGTTCAGCATTTGGACACTTTGTTAATTCAATAATACATAAAAATGAACCCCCAAACTAACAGAGAGGGAAAATATGTTGCAACTCCACCTTATCATTCCACAGAGCATGGAATTTACAGATCAGTATTTTCAAGGAGACAAAAATCTAATAGAAACTGAAATGATGGATCTTAGGTTCTAGAAAAAGAATAAAAGTTCTATGATTTTTTTAAATGGACTTTGAAAATACATAGAACCATTCTGAGTTTTGAAAGGTGATAATTTCAGTTAACTAGGGAACAATAACATTGAAGACAAACTAGGAAACAGAATAGATGGGATATTTTTGCTAATATCTTGAAGCATAACACATTTGGTGGGAGCGCTATTTATATAGTGACCATTTGCCAATTATAAGGCAGCATGCTGAGATCATTAGAGCTGAGAAAACTCTGTGGCATCACTACAAACATGATGCCCATAAGCCTCCTAGGGAACTTGTTAAGATGCAGATTTTGATTAAGTATTTGTGAAACCCAAGTGTCTGCATTTCTAACAAACTCCCAGGGGATAGGAAGTGCCAGGGCAAGAACTAATGTCTGTGCATTGCTAAGGCAAGCTATTCATCTTTAATATCTATACAGATATTAATCAAATTTAAGAAGTAAAGTATGTCCTGTGATGTTGTACGTGAAAAGCAGAGAATATTTGATGCTGGTTATTTTTTTGTTTTGTTTTGTTTCCACAACACGCCGAGGCTATAAATAGCTGGCTGAAGATTGGAAAGTTAAAATGCAGATCAAGTTCAATTTTTGGTGGTGGCATCAGTGCTGTCACCCCAGATAATATAAGGATTTAAAACAGGAAAATGAATGTTATTCAGCTTTTCATCACAGTGACAAACTGCCTGACACAGTAACCCAGAGGAAAGACTCAGGTTGTATCATGGTTTCAAATGCTGCTATCCATAGTCACAAGGCTCCGTTATTATGGGTTCATTTGAGACAGAAAATGAAGGCAGCATGCATGGGCAGTCATGCAACTGCTCTTTTTACAGCAACCAGGAAGCAGAGAGAAAGTGAGAATGAAGTCAGAGACAGATACAAGATCCAAAGGTATGGCCCCTGTAAGCCATTTATTCTACTCATTTCCTATCTTTTAAAGATTTGATTACTTCACCATAATATTCAATTGTAGATCGATTGATGAATTAATCCATTGTTTAAGTCACAGGTCTCAGGATGTAATCATTGGTGCCAAACCCCATGTTTTCCTCCACCAAGAGTCCACTTAGTAATATGCTTCATGATACACCTCATATATAGTCACTAATTGGACAAAAAGTCTTTAATAAATGAACCCTGTAATACTTTGTCCTTGGTTCCTGAAGGAATCATGATATATTAAGTTTATCTTTACTAATCTTCAAAGTTCCAACACTCTTTAAAAAGTCTAGTTCAAGGCAAATAGTCTCAAGGCAGCCAGGTGTGGTAGCATATGCTTGTAATCCCAATAATCAGAAAACAGAAGCAAGTGGAACTTGAGTTCTGGGCCAGGATACAGTAAGTTACAGGCTAGACAGGGATGTATGCAACCTTGTCTTAAGAAAAAAAAATCAAAATACTAAAGTTTACTCTTGGGTGTAAGCCCCTGTATCACTGAAAAGAAAAATTAAATAATTCCAATGTACAGTGGGGAAACAAGGAACATATTGCTACAGCAAAAAGGAGAGCAGAAAATTGCAAGGGTAACAGAGACCAACTTAGAGCAAAAACATCATATCCTTGTTCTATGTTGGTTTCTGTTGCTGTGATGATCATCATGACCAAAAAACAACCTGGGGAAGAAAGGCTTTATTCCATCCCACACTTTATAGCTTACCATCTAGGGAATCCAAGGCAGGAATTCAAGGCAAGAGCTTGAAGCAGAAACCATGGAGAACTACCTCTTGCTGGCTTTCCCAAGGCTCCTATTCAGCTTCCTTTCTTTATAGAGCCCGGGTCCACATGTCTAGGGATGGGACTTTTCACAGTGGGTCAGGCCCTCCTACATCATTTAGTAATCAAGTAAATGTCTCATTGTCATGCCCAAGGTCAATCTGATGGAGGCAATTCTTCAGCTGAGGTTCCCTTTTTCCAAGTTTGTCAAGTTGACAAGATTGCCTACCATAATTCCACAGCTATGGGTCTACTATCTGAGACGAGTGATGACATTCTATGAGCTCCAAAGGTGCTTGTTCATTCAGCCCTAGTCCAGCCTGTTAGCTTTACCTCACATGCGTCTGTTTCCTGAATGGGCTCTGCTCACTGCCTGGAGCTTTCTGTTGCAGATATTCATTTCTCTGCTTCATCTAATATTCTTGTATCCACTATACTGTAGGCTTCATTTTCACAGCTTCAGACAATGACCTCTTGGGGGCTACCTGCAGGGACACCAATCCTGTCACACATTGCCTGAAACCTGAGGTTTTTATTAAAGATCATGGTATAAGACCCCAGTTATATACACCTTTTATGCTTTTCATGTCTACCAATACAGCAGCACAAACTTTGCTGCCAGCTAAAATATTACCTGAATGCTCTGGGATCATGGCTACTTTAAACCTAAGAAAATCCTCACTTAGTTGGCCCTAGGTGATTATCGTGCTCCAAGAATGCTCTCTTCTCAAGAGAAAATAGTTCCAATGAGTCTATATTTTTAGATCCTTGACCCTACGGTGGGTGTTCTGCCTCTTGAGGTACCCTTGGGGGGGACCTTTAATATTTTTAATATGAAGTACTTGAATTCTTTTTAACGGTGCCAGTCTCTTTAAAACCACACATCAATTGTTCCCAACTTTGTACACGCATTTTTCTTCTTGGCCAAACTAAAAGATTTTCATATCATTTTGCTAGGGTATTTCCCCTCAATTCGAATCTGGCAAGAAGCAGCCAATAAGATTCACGTGACTGCCTGAATGATGGGATACCTCGAAATTTCATTTGCCAATTTATTGAGTCATTACCTTTTAAACAGCTTCCCTCTAAGCCTAAGGCATGAAGAAACTGTAGACATGTGCTTTGCTCTTGTGTAATGCAAGTCAACTTCAGCCCAAATCATAATTGCATCCTCATCCCATTCTGAAATCAGGTGTATATAGTAATATCAGTTTGTAAATCTATGTTTTTCTGGTCTTCTGAGCTTTCCAAAGGACTACCTTCTAAATTCTGGTTACATCATTCTGGATTGTCGATATCCAACATCTCTAAATTTTTCCAAATTCCTCTCACAAAACAGTGTCAAAGGTTTTTGAACCATTTGCATCACTAGCAATAACTATATCAGTGACATCACTTGTCTGGTTACAATTTTCTGTGTGAGTTCTCCGTTACTGTGACCAAACACCTGATAAATCTAGTTAAAGAATGATTTAGTTTGGATCAGAATGTCAGAGGTTTCATTTCTTATTTATATACTTCTGTTGTTTCTGAGCAACAATGAGGTTGTCCCCATGGTGGAAGGTTTTTTTTTGGGGGGGGGGAGGACAAAATTGTTCACCTTATATAGTACACAGGAAGCAGAGACACAGAGAGACCTGGGAAAGAAATACTCTCAAAAGTCATTTTCCTTATTACTGGCTTCTCCAACCAGATCCCAACTCATAAAAGTCCATTAACTGCTGGGGTCCAGCCTGTTGTCAGTCCTAAGCTGGAGGGGCCATCTATTCTGGACTGAGGTTTTGGGGACTGTGATTGGAACCAGCCAAACAGCCATGGGTCCACCATGAGTGAGGGAGTGTGGATGAGAGAAAGCCTAGCTACCCAAGGAAGTTAAGGAGGAGACAAAGACATCTGGTTATCTCAGGAGGGTTCTCAGTCAATGGGTTTAGGCTTACCCAGGCCTAGGTCTTTTGTTATACAAACTAAGAGCCCTTCCCCATGGAGGCCAGGCACCCAGAGGTAATCAGCCAGCATCTGAAAGATAATAGGAGTTCTGAACTCCTAGAATGTGGAAGATGAAGAAAAAGGGGAGGAGGAGGGAGAGAACCAGTAGAAGGGGAGGAGAGAGGGGTTAACTGGTAGAGGAAGGAATGGGGAGAATAAGAAGGTGGGGAGAAGGAAGGGGATGGAGAGGAAAGGAGAGGAAAGAAGAGAAATAAAAAAGGAGGAGGGACGCAGGCAGGCAGGATGCAGAAAGGAACTCTTTGTACTATACTATAGTAAGCACACCTGTCTGTTCATCTGCCAGCTTAAAAGATTATCAACTCATTTTATCAGTCATGATGAAAACGTTTCAATGAATTACAAATAATTTCAAAATATTGACATGCCATGAAGTGGCATCAGTTTATTAATATGACTTCCGACCTTGTCAGAAATGTCAAGAAGAACTAAGAGCTGTTAAGGTTGAGGAAGTAATTCAAAGTATCCCTGGGTCCTGTGCTTCCAGAATTTGTTGTTGTGTCTGTGCTCTCATTATCATCATCATCATCATCATCATTATTGGCTAATACAACTGATCAATTACCTTATATATCTGTGCTATGATGAAAATAAGGCAATATTGTAAAGATTCATGATACAAATTATTGTAAGAAAATGTTAATAAATGCAACACAGTATCATTGTGTGTGATCTTATTCTAGCAAACAGCTCTCTGCTAAGTATAATCAGGCCAAGTAGCAATGGTCTCAATTGTAGTCAGCCATCCCTGAACATTGTCCTGCCTATTTCCAGTTGACATGAATGTAAAGTGTTTTCACAATAAGAAATTGTCTACCTTTTATATCACCTTGATGCTTGGGTTAATGTAGTTCAAGCTACTAAAGCATGAGTCAAGGGCCTGGAACCAAACAGATCATAGTCATCTTTGTGCTTTTATCAAAATTCCTCTGAGTTACAAAGAAAAAAAAAAAACTAAAAAAAAAAAAAATAGTTTTATAGTGGCATTGTTATGGATGAATTAGAAAACACTCATTTTACTAAGTGCTGACCTGAATATGCTTTTTTAGAATTTGGTATGTGTTAATGGAATATGTCAAACATAACTAATTAGCTAGGCATAATTGTGAGGATTTCTTTGTTTTGACAAAAAGAATACTTGAAGTTATTTGACATTTTAAAAACCTGTTATATGTATAAGACTTACTAATTCCCTCAGGAATCTTCGAGGTATGAAGATGTGGCAGTTCTTCATCCCCTCTCCAAAATTACAAATGACTCTTATTTTACTTAAGACAAGAAGGCAGCAATTGGCTTTTAATGTCCTTCCAGACTTCTTTTGAGGTAGGCAAAGCTGTCTAAAAATAGTTTGGCTTTAATAATAAATGCAACTCAAAGTTGGCTGTGTGTTTCTGACGTGTGGTTTGTTGCTGGGTACGCGTTCTTTGCTTTTCTCCTTTGTCTAATTCCTGATACAGGGATGCTATAGTTGGAGGACCAGCAATTACCTGGCAATCATGCAGGAAAGCCACGAGAATGCAGTGACTCTAGCTTAAAAAGCATCTCCATATGAACCATGGCTTACCTCCACCATTCTTACTTGATTAAAGTTAAGCTCTTTTCTATTACATGCTGCCAAGTATTTCCTACATGGTGCACCAAGTAGCTATTATGCACTTATTTATATAGATAAAGAAATTGAGGCTAATTTGTTTTATAACTATGTAATTGGTACCTGGCTGGGAGGGATACTGGCTGGATGGGAGACTAAGGGAAAATCAGCTCTGTGTACTGTGAAGACAAACCTCATCTAACTATACAAGATAGAACTTGCTAACCTGGTCTCGTCTATTTATAGGGTAACACCCTCATTTCTACTCCTTTGTGCTCTTTTCTCTTGCCCTTTAATGCCAGAATTACAGACCAGGAATTCCTGACTGACCTAGTTATTAAGGCGTAGTTAGTGGTTATAAGGAAGTCCTTCTACTCTCCTACCTGTTAGATGACTTCAAAATCAAAATAAATTTCCATGATAGTATGAAGTTTCTTATACAAATCTTTTTCTCGTGTTTCAAAACCTCATCGTTCATGACCTATTTAAGCATCCCTTTCTTGGATAAGCTTTTTCAAATATCCCTACATCACACACCTCTCTCATCACTATGTATTTCTATTAAATTTGCCATGACAGTATTAGCCCTGGGCTTCTTAAACATCTAATTCATCTCATTATAATTACTTCCTAACTCCACTGCTAACACATAAAAGAAATGTTCATCGAATGTGTATTCATGATTCTTGGGAAAATGCAGAATCAAGAATTGATGCTGTGAAATTGAAAGTCATAGTTCCTGACATTTAGGAGGTAATGATAGTTTACAAAAGTAAAACTGAACACAAAAGGATCAGGCTATCCAAGTGAACCATTCCTTGTCATGTTCTTTCAATAATTCATGCTAGAAGTCTTTACTCTCAGACCCCCAGTAATCTGAGACTGGTTTCTGTGCATACATATGTATCGTACTATGAACATGGCATTTTACTTAGACCACAGGCTTATATACTTGAAATACCTGGGATTCTTACCTGACAAGACATTCCTTGTGGGAGAATTATATTTCCTGCTCTACTGACGTTGAGTTTGGCAACTTCATTTTGTCTGAACAATTAAATATAAAGAAAAGTAGTATGTGCCAGCTGCAAACAGAAGACTTAGAGGACATCCAGTATTGCAATTTTATTCTTCCTCTACCTTAAATCTGATAGCATTCCTGCTATGGTTTAAATGAGATTCCCTCTGAAACTCATGTTTGATTTTATACTTACTCTATAGTACTTACCAGTAGGTCCTTGAAAAGACAGTTAGTGATCTGCCATCAGGAATGGATTAATCCATTTATACAATTGATTGCTTACTGATTGTTGGGTTATCAGGAGAATAAGTCTGCTAGAGGGACAATCTCATAGGAGTTTAATGTTTTCTGTTTTCACCTCAGATTCCCTGTCTTGTCTTGGGATTCTGCCAGTTACCCAATGTGGCCCCTCAATCTTGAAACAAAAGCTTGGGCCAAACAATCTTGTGTCTTTACCATTTAAACCAGTCTGTAGTGCCCTGTAACTAGCAACAGAAAATGACTAAGACAGCATCAGATTGTACCTGATCCATGTACCTATGTCATATATCTGTCTATAAAAGCTCTGAAAGATATTTGGTATTGTATATTGCTGTCTTGAACTACTTATCTTTCAATGAAATTGTATATATACACATCAAAAGAATGTCAAAATAACTTTATTTATCATATTTTTATTTTATTTTATATTTTGAGACAGAGCCTCCAGTACTCCAGGCTGGCCTCAAATTTTCTATTTAGCTAGGAATGTCCTAGAACTTCTGAACCTCTTGTTTCCACCCCACTCCTGAGTGATGGTATCCACCACTATGTCCTGTTTATGTGAGTCCTGGAATAAAGTACAGAGCTTCATGCATGTCAGCCAACTGAGGTCCATCCCTACCCCTTTGTTGCCTTCTAAATTCTAAACATCTAGTTTCTGGTCCTGTAGTTCTGTATTTATGGTTGTGATGATTAATCTTGAGTCTTAACTTGCCACACCTGGGGAAGGGAAACTTAACTGAAGAATTTCCTCCATAAGATTGCATGGGAGTATAACTGTAGGGCATTTTCTTGATTTCTGATTCATTCATGTAGGAGGGCCTAGCACACTGAGGGCAGTACTATTCATTGGTATTCTTTGTGGAAGCAAGCCAGTAAGCAGAATTCCTCCACACTTCAGGCTTCTGCCTTGACTTCCTGCCATTGCTTACCTAGATGTTAGTCCTTAAAGTATTAGATGAAATAAATCCTTTCCTTCGCAAGTTATTTTTGGTCACAGTTTTATCACAGCAACAGAAAGAAAGCTAGAACAATCTCCAATACAAGAAAAATATTAACACAGAATAAGTTCCAATCCTATTTTCATCTCATCATAGAAAGGGAATGCATTTCCTTCTCTTTTAAACTAGTGTCTACTTAAAATGCTTATTTACCAACCTTTTCTATCGCACAAATCTCCAAATTTGGCTTAATGTAAATAAATATTCGGTTACCAAAATTTAAAGCAGCCACATTTTCATCCTTTTAAAAACACAGCTATATATTAGAATTCCATCAGAGGCCTCTGTCAAATTGAACTATTGAACTTCGGATGGTGAAAGTCCACCCCCAAGCAGGAGATTTAAATCATTTTCAAAGTTAATTTCCTGCTCCCAGATGGAGAACAAATCCAATCGAGTTTACTTCATTCTTTGGATGAATGGGAAAATGTCACTTGCATACTCAAAGAGGAAGGAGAAAATCTTAGGGAAGTCAGTATCCTGTGAGTGCCACAGGCAACCCTGAATGAAGAGATGGGGCTGTTGGGAGCTTGAGAAAAGACCTGAAACCCACCTAGATAAACTCCAAGCTTGTTTCAAGGGAAAATCTAGGAGAGGATAGCTATTTAAAACAGAAATACATGTGTCTTTTTTTTTTTTTTTGGCTTGGTTTTTCACCTTCAAAGGAAGGTATGTTTATAGTTCTAAGAAGGAAACTGCATAAGTTAAGAGTTTCACCTATGAGCTCCAGGCATTGGTGGTGCACACCTTTAATCCTAGCACTCAGGAGGTAGAGGCAGACTGATCTCTGTGAATTCGAGGCCAGCCTGGTCTCCAGAGCAAGTGCCAGGATAGGCTCCAAAGCTACACAGAGAAACCCTGTATCAAAAAACAAAACAAAACAAAAAAAAATGAGTTTCACCTATGAGCTGAAAGGAAGGACTTTCACGGCTATGTGAAAGTGAGATTTCTGCTTTGTCATATGTAGCATGAAAATTAGAATGAATTAATGTTTGAGAAGTATAGAATAGTATGAATAAAGAAAAAGTGAACTAGACATTCTTGTTTCTTATTTAATGATATTAAACCCTGAAGATTTTTCTTCCCCACTGGCTAAATGTTAAAAAAATTTTCATGACTGCTGTTAAGACATTTGGGAACCTGAAACCTTTCTAATGAAATCTTTCTTGGTGAGGAAGGTGTCCTCAGAAACGAAACAGGCATAGAATTGAGTTTCAAGGAATAGTTGGGCACTAGCTGGGCAACCCTCAACTTACCCTGTCATACCTGACTCTGCAGGGTGTGTTTGTTTGTCTTTCACTGACGTGACATAGTGTGCAGTCATGTGAGAAGAGGGAACCTCTAAGAAAATGTTGCCCATCAGATTGGCCTATACGCAAACATGTGGGACATTTTCTGACTGGTGGTAGATGTAGGAGGGCCCAACCTGTTGTGGGTGGGGACACTCCTGGGCTGGTGGTCATGGGGCATAATAGAATGGAGAAACAAAAGACCCATGATAGCCAAAACAACCCTATACAATAGGAGAACTTCTGGAGGCATAACCATCCCTGACTTCAAGCTCTATTATAGGGCTATAGTCCTGAAAACTGCTTGGTAGTGGGACAAAAATAGGCAAGTAGACCAATGGAATTGAACTGAAAACCCTGATATTAACCCACATACCTATGAACACCTGATTTTTGACAAGCTAAAGATATACAATGGAATAAGGAGAGCAACTTCAACAAATGGTGCTGGCATAACTGAATGCTGACATGTAGAAGACTTCGGATAGATCCATGTCTATCGCCATGCACAAAACTTGAGTCCAAATGTGTAATGATAAATCTTTCTGCCACACAGCCTGAGCCCAGCTGCCTATTAGGACTCCCAAAAGAACACACAAATATTTATGGGGTACAATCCTGCTGGCTAATGATCAGGATTTCTTGTCTGCTAGCTCAGTCTAAATTATCAACCAAAATCATAAGACTTATGGAGGATGCCTTCCACTGGCATCCTCTTCCAGGGATCACATGGAAGCTCCAGAGCAGAGAGTTGGAGAAAGAGCAAGAGCAAGAGAACCATTTCCTTCTTGTCCCTGCTTATATTCTGAGTCTGCCTGCTATGTCACTTCCTGCCTGGATCTCCTTACTACATTTTCCAGAATCCTCCTTGACTCCTATTCCTACCTATCTTGCTTTCCTATTGACCAACAGTACTTTATTTATCAACCAACAAGATAAACATATGCGCAGAAGGACCTCCTCTATCATAAATGGATGAAAGACCTCAACATAAATCTGGCCACACTGAACCTCTTAGAAGAGAAAGTAAGAAGTACCCTTGAATGAATTGATACAAGAGACAGCTTCCTGAACATTATATCTGTAGCACAGACACTGAAATAGACATTTAATAAAGGGGACCTCCTGAAACTGAGAAGCTTCTGTAAGGCAAAGGACACAGTCAGCAAGACAAAACGACAGTCCACAGAATGGGAAAAAGATATTCACCAGCCCTATATCGGACAGAGAGCTGATCTCCAAAATTTACAAAGAATTCAAGAAGCTAGTTTCCCAAACACCAAATAATCCAATTAAAAAGTGGGGTACAGAACTAAATAGATAATTATCAACGGAGGAATCTAAAATGACTGATGGACACATAAGAAAGTGTTCAACAGCCTTAGCCATCAGGGAAATGCAAATCAAAACAGCTCTGAGATACCATCTTACTCCAGTCAGAATATCTAAAATCAACAACATCAATGATAACTTATGTTGGAGAGGATGTGGAGAAAGGGGAACACTCCTCCACTGCTGGTGGGAGTGCAAACTCATACAGCCACTTGGGAAATCATATGGCGATTCCTCAGGAAAATGGGAATCAATCCACCACAAGATCCAGCAATTCCACTCTTAGGCATATACATATAACACATTCATACAACAAGGACATCTGTTCAACTATGTTCATAGCAGCATTATTTGTAATTAGTTAGAACCTGGAAGCAACCTAGATGTCCCTCAACTGAAGACTGGATAGAGAAAATGTGGTACATTTACACATTGTGGTACATTATACAAATGTGGTACTACTCAGCAGAAAAAAAAAAAGAAAAAAAAAAACAATGGAATCTTGAAATTCAAAGGCAAATGTGTGGAACTAGAAGAAACCATTCTGAGTGAGGTAACCCAGTCTCAAAAAGACAAACATGGTATGCACTCACTCATTTATGGATTTCACACATAGAGCAAAGGATTACCAATCCACACCACTAGAGAAGTTAGTCAACAAGGAGGACTCTAAGAGAGACATACATGGTCCCCCAGAAAAAGGGAAAGGGACAAGATCTACTGAGGAAATTGGGAGCATGGGGGGAGGAGAGAGAGATCTAGGAGAATGAGAAGGGGAGAAGAGGAGTGAGGAGGACATAAAGGAGCAGGAGGGTTGTATAGGGGGAAGAATAAAAGAGAGCAAAATAAGAGATACCATCGGAGAGAGATCCAGTATAGGTTTAAAGAGAAATCAGGCACTAGGGAAATATCCAGAGGAGCTACAAGAATGACACCAACTAACCATGAAAGCAACAGTGGAGACACTACCTTAAATGCCCTCCTCTGATAATGAGATTGATGACTAGCTTATTTGCCATCCTAGAGCCGTCATCCAGAAGCTGATGGAAGTAGAAGCAGATAGATACCAACAGCTAAACAGTGAACGGAATTGGTATCCATTTGCAGAGAAGGAGGAGTGATGAGCAAAGCGGATAAGACCAGTCTGGTGAAACCCACAGAAACAGCTGACTGAATAAGGGGGCTCTCTTGGCTCCCAGACTGATCACCGGGAAATCAGCATGGAACTAATCTAGACCCCATGAGTGTGAGTGTCAGTGAGGATGCCTCGGAAATCTATGGGGCCTCTTGTAGTAGATCAGTATTTATCTTTACCATAGGAATGGACTTTGGGATCCCATTTCACATAGAGGTATACTCCCTCAGTCTAGACACAAGGGGAAGGGCCTAGGTCCTATCCCAAAGGATATGACAGAATCTGAAGCCCCCATGGAAGACCTCACTCTCCCTGGGGAGCAGAAATGGTATGGGATAGGTAGGCTGTTATTGGAGGCAGAGGAGGGAGAGGCAACTGGGATTGACATGTAAAACAATCTTGTTTCTAATTTAAATAAAAAATGAAAAAAAGGAAGCACTCTAAATAAGTCTGGAGGACCAAACCAGACAGAAATGTTCCTCCATGTTCTCTGCTTCATTTCCTTCCCTGGTTCTTCCATCTGGAGAAGAAAGTATGTAACTAGCTTTGTAGGCGGCCACAATTGAGACGCTTCAAGCTTTCAAAGAGAGTTTAGATTTTCTAAAGAGACTAAATATTTAATGTGTTTGTGTTGTTAAAGACTGTGGGGCTTTTTAAAGTTGAAATGTTTTATACTATAATATTGGTATTAATATGATATCTTGGCCACAAACAAGAAAGGAAGGTGTATTGTTTAACAGTGATTGTATGCCGTGGAGTAATCTTTGTGTACACTGTGTGCATATATGTTTCTATTGTTTAATAAACAAGCTGACTAGCCAATAGCTGAACAGGATAAAGTTAGGCAGAAAAGACAAACAGAGAATGATGATAAGCTTCTGTGTGGCAATTTGGGAAGTGACTCCCTGTAATTTGTGAACAAGAGGTTAGGACAGGAAAACTCCACCTACAGATGTATTTGTGTGTCAAGTTGAAAAGGAGTCAACTGTGTTAGTAAGTTCTTTTGTCTACTGGACAAAAGTTTGAGTCTTGGAGTAAAGGAAACCTCAACTGAGAAAATTTCCCTGTCAGATTGTCCTAAAGGCAAGCCTGTGGGACATTTTCTTGACTGATGATGATATAGATGGTCTCATCCCACTGTGAGTGGTGCCAGCCCTGGAAAGATAGTCCTCTATAGAAAAGAAAGCAAACTGAATAAGCCAGGAGGAGTCAGTGAATAAGTAAGCAGTGTTTCTCCATGGTGTGTGCTTCAGTTCCTGCCGCCAGGTTCCTGGCTTAAGTTTCTTCCCTGGATTGCTTCAGTGGTTGATTACAAGTGTAAACTGAAATAAACCCTTTGTCCCTTACCCCAAGTCTCTTTGGGTCAGGGTGGTTCCTTACAGCAATAGAAACCCTAAGTCACAGGGCTCCCCATGAAAAGGAAAATGGTATTATTTACTCTGGTAAGAAAGTTATTTTCCTAAGTGACCTATCTGTATCTCATCTTAAAGAAGTTATTATCCTGGGTTCAATAACACAAAGAAAACCTTTCTGAAAGGGTTTTAGTGAACTTGTTAATATTAAACTACATTATTTTTTATGAATATAAAGCAGGAAGATAATTATGCCTTAAATTAATGGTAATGAAAAGACATCTAAAGTAGAATGGTAATGAAAAGACATCTAAAGTGGATAGATAGCTCAAAGGTTAAGAGCACTGGCTGCTCTTCCAGAGGTCCTGAGTTCAATTCCCAGAAACCACATGGTGGCTCACAACCATCTATAATGCCCTCCTCTTGTATGCAGACAGAACACTGTATACATAATAAATAAATAAAATATTTAAAAAATAAAGTAGAATTTCAGTTAAATGTTAGCTCAGGCTGCAAGTGGCAGGATTCCAATTTACTTTTCAAAGTAAGTCTATTTTCCCTTTCTCTATTACTTAATCCAAAGAATTCTAGATTCTAATGAAAAGTAAATGGTCTATGTTTAATATATTTTCAATACCAATAACAAAAGTAGTTTATAAAGAAGGTAAGAGGGATTATATTCCTTCTTTTGGAGCACAAATGTATCTCAATCAAAACAAAATAGCACTCAAGTGATGGCCATGAGCCGTGAATCACTGCAAAAACTTTTGCTGGATCAACATTACCAACCTGGAAAAGGGGAAAAACAACTTAATATAATTGATAATCACATAATGTGCTAGGTAGGGAAATTTTCTCTGTATAATTTTTCTCTGTACAATTTTATTTAGTACTTACTGTAGACTCTGTTATTAAAAAACACTGACACAGCAACTTTTATCTCAAAAAAAAAAATACTGAATAGCAATTGTAACCCTGTTCATCATTAAGAACCTGTGCCATCTAGGGAAATGTCTGGAGATCTACAAAGATGACACAAGCAACAGAGGAGAGGCTATCTCAAATGTCTTCCCCTGACAATGAGATTGATGACTCTCTTATATGCCTTTAGCCTTCATCCAGCAGCTGGTGGAAGTAGAAGCAGACACCCACAACTAATCACTGAACTGAACTAGAATCCAGTTACAGAGAAGAACGAGTGACGAGCAAAGGGGTCCACACCAGGTTGGTGAAACCCACAGAAACAGCTGACCTGAATAATGGGGAGCTCTTGGTCCCCAGACTGATAGCTGGGATATCAGCATGGGACTGATGCTGACCCCAGGAACATAGATTTCAGTGAGGAGACCTCAGAAATCTATGGAACCTCCTATAGTAGTTCAGTACTTATCCCTAGCATAGGTGTGGACTTTGGGAGCCCAATCCACATAGATGGATACTCCCTGAGCCTAGACATCTGGGGGTGGGCCTAGGCCCTATCCCAAAAGATATGATAGACTCTGATGACACCCCTATGGAAGGCCTCACCCTCCCTGGGGAGCAGAAAGAATATGTGATAGGTAGGGTTTTAGTTGGGATGGGTGGTAGGGGAGGAGGGGAGGGAGAGGGAACTGGGATTGACATGTAAAACAATCTTGTTTCTAATTCAAATTTAAAAAAAATCTGCAAAAAAAAGCTGTTCCATAATTCTGTTTTTAGAGAAGCTAAGATACAGTATTTTTCTATTTTTGCAATCAGTCAAAAGTAAGCACCTCTGTTTATAAACCACTGTGTGTTACTTTAGAATATTGTCTAGGGTATATTTACTTGTGTAAGATTGTGTACTTTTAATAATCATCACATTTGCACCATTCATAAATCCTGGCAATTTATTGGGTAAATATAATATATATATATATATATATATATATATATATATATATAATATATATATGTAATATATATATAAATCAAATAGCCTTTGATTTAAGTTTCTTTTATTATTAGTGAATTATTAGTGCATGATAATCAAATTATTAATGAATGGAAATGAACAATATACTTATTGTTTATATTTATATTTATCTATCAATTTAATTTGCTCACTTTTCTGCATGGTTCATTTTATACATTGTTTATAAAAACTACACTAATGTTACCATATCCTTGTAATGTGTGAGGTTTTTCTCACTCAAGTTTTTAGTGTATGGCAAGATTGTGTACTAGGATGCTTGATCAGTGTGGCATTTATTTCAGTAAAAGATGTGATAGTAATTCAACTCAGTTTTTACTCCTAATGACTTGTCAATCTTTTCAGCAATGACAATTATGTAGTTTAGTGTTGGTTTTTTATATTAATAAAGTGCAGAATGGAGGAAAGATATTATGTATCTTTGTTAGCACTATAAATCAACTATCACAGCTCATCTTCCAGTGTTCAAATTCTTTTCCTTTTTCTTTTTATTTATTCTTCTCTCATACAATACTTCCCAACCACACCCTCCATTCCCTCCCTTTCTCCCAGGCACAATGCTTCTCCATTTCCCTTCAGAAAAGAGCAGACCTCCCATTGATATCAACTGACCATGGCTTAACAAGATGTTACAAGATTAGGCACAAACTTTCATTTGAGACTGGATAAGGCAAGCCAGTAGGAGGAAAAGGGTTCTACAGCAGACAAAGGAATCAGAGACAACCCCCTGCCACACACACACACACACACACACACACACTGTCTAGAGTCACAGGGAAACCCCAAGCTAAACAATCACAGTATGTATACAGAGAACCTAGACTCACACAGGCTCAGTGACTGCCAATTCAGTCTCTGTGACTAATGATAAACAGCTCAACTAATTCAATTCTCTTAAAGAAGCTCCTTCACAGTGGGCACCAAATCCTTTGCATGCTTTCAGCATCCCTGGCATTGAGCTGATCATTTTTTTGTTGAGTCTGGTGGAATCCTGTGACTTCCATGATCCTTTGCATTAGAGTATGTTTGGAAACATCTTTTACCCTGACATGCTAGACACAAGAAGCATTCCTTCAATGTTATTGTGGTGGTTTGAATGAGAATGGTCCCCATAGCTCATACGTTTGAATATTTGGTCCCTAGTTGGTGGAACTATTTGGAAAGCATTAAGAGGTGTGGCCTTGTTGGAGGAAGTGTGTTGCTGGGGTTGGGCTTTGAGGAGTTTTCACTGGCCCGTGTCATGCCTAGTCTCTCTCTCTCTCTCTCTCTCTCTCTCTCTCTCTCTCTCTCTCTCTGACTCATGCTTGCAGATCAGATATGAGCTCTCAGCTACTGTTCCAGCATGAAGCCTACTGCCTTCTGCCACACTCTCCCCCATATCAATCATGAACTAACCCTCTGAAACTAATCCACAAATAAATACTTTGATCATGGTGTTTTGTCAAAGCAATAGAATAGTAACTAAAACAATTCTAGTAATTAAAAATTACAAGTTTCTTCAGTTACAATATACTCCCTTCTGGGTTTAAAAATGGGTTTTAAAAAATTTATAATTACTTTAAAGTTTAAATAATGGTGACATATAAAAAATCCCACAGCTGCTTTGGATACCTCTCCTTGGAACGGTACCTACAACGACCTATAGATAACTACAAGGGAACAGCCACTAACTTCTCTCAGCACAGTATGAACTCCAAGTCCTGGCAGAAGAATGCAGAAATTTTCTCAGAGTCTTGCTCCCTCTCTATGAGACTGAATGTATCTCTTTACTTAGGCTACTTTCTTGCAAATCTTTGTTCCCTACTGCCTCAGCCTTAGTTTCTACCTAACAATAAGGTCTTCTAAGTCATTTATAAAGAACAACATTTGAATCATCTTTAACTGAAATATAGGTCTATCCATTGGTTTCTATTGAATTAATAATTTAAAAATTATTTTCTTGTCTATTCCTATTGTAGCAACATTAATCAATACATTGCCCAAATAGTTGATTTTCCTCCCATTGTCACCACTTCCTCCCTGGGGAGTCTCTAATTAGAGGGAATGGCTAGAAACTTTCAGGCTCATTACCCACAGTGTTTCGATGAACATAAAAGATTTGCCATGGTTTCTGAAGGCAGCACTAGGTAGAAATCATAAGGGGAAAAATACCTCCATGCTTTATAATCAAGACGGTTTGAGCATTTTACCTTTCAAATAAAATAGGAAGAATGTTGTTTGTGAAAATGTCAGCAATTAATATCTATCACTTATTACCTCATGAACATAAGCATGAATGTCAGAGGTAAAATTCGACTTATTTTTCATATTAATATTGAAACACAGTGAGTTCTTTTATTGTTCATAGAGCTAATGGCAAGTGGTTACAGTCAACCCCAAACAGTAGATAGCATAATTAGGACCTGAAAATGATTGTTATTTCCTGTGAAACTTGGGTCTAATTAGAGGACACAAGATAGGTTCCATAACAAAAATTATAAGACTGAGGAACAACAGAGAACAGGAGCCACAGGCAAGGGAATTTAATTCCAAAAGTTTTCATTCCTCGGCTCTCATGCCATTCTCAGCTGGACTAGGTGGAAGTCGCTTCCATTTTTCATTTCTACTCTTCTGGTTAGCAACAAAACCAAGCTATTTTTTCCTTTTTTGGGGGGTGGGGCATTTTGAGGCAGGGTTTCTCTGTGGCTTTGAAGACTGTCCTGGAGCTAGCTCTTGTAGACCAGGCTGGTCTCTAACTCACAGCAATCCACCTGCCTCTGCCTCCCAAGTGCTAGGATTAAAGGCATGTGCCACCAATGCCCAGCCTGGCAAGCAAATTCTATGGAGAAGAGCAGTAGTCTGGAAGCATAGGCATAACGCTGTTGTTGATTTTTTATTTAATTCAAAGTTTGTACAACTGGAAACTTGGGCAATGTTTCTAGGTTAGAATATTGAGTTAAAAAAAAATCACCTTTTTTTTTTTTTCCCAAGAAAGTCCAATCTTTGTTCTTAATGACCCAAATGGTTCAGGATTTCCACCCAAGTTATCATAGTTAATCTGCTTTATGTAAAGTCAGCTGAGTGTATGTATATTTTAATGTCCGCAAGATATCAACACAGAGATGCCCATATCAATGTTCAGTTAAACTATGGGATACTAGGGACTACTAAAGCTGATAAAGAAAGTGAACTATGGTCTCAACTTAAGAGAAAGCAGTTTCTAGATTGAAATAGTGATATAGCAGCCCACACTATACTTACTTGTGCCTCAATATGGCCTTTCAAGGATGTAATGAGTATTAGTTGCTTAGCACTCTGGTCAGGATGTACAAAAATGTGGATTAGTATTTGGTTATTTTAAATTCCAGACCTCATTTGGAATATCCAGACAAGTAGCTGAATATAGTGCTAGAGCACTTAACAATGTGGCAGATATATCCATTTCCTCCATGATTTGAATTGCAAAGTATGGCAGATGGAATGAATGGTTTTGTTATATAGTGAAAGAATAATGGACCACACTTATACAGAGAAGTAGTGAGGACATCTGGGCTAGGAATATAGATGGCCATGTACAAGAGGAAGACAGGAATTAGAAGCTCCTAAAATGACTTCACAATCCTCTCCACTGTCCTCACCTTTTATGTTCATTATTACATCAATGGATATGGCCCAAACTCCTCAAGTCTCTCATTTTCCCCCTCCCAGAATAGTTATTTTAAAACAAAACGATACCCATATCATCCCCATGTTAAAGTCCACTGAAAATTACCCACAATTCTCCTCTACATGCCCTAACATGTGATGCTAGTGACTGCCAGGCCTCCACTCTTTCAGAATTAATTTGCACTATTCCCCTTACCTTGTTTGTTCATTTTTTAATGCATGTTCAACCCATTTCTATTTCTGAAAAATTTCACCATCTCATTTGACTATGGTCTTTGAACATTCTTGTATTCCTTTCCAGTACCCGTTATGTTTCCTGGAATTTGTCATGGTTTTAAGAAAAAAATGTTCCTCCCAGGATCATGTGTTTGAATTTTGGTCCCCATCTGGTAATGCTTTTTGGGGAGGCTGTAGAGACTGTGAGAGGTAGGATCCAGCTGGAAAGAGATCATGGCAGCAGAGCATAGGAAAGTATTAACCCTGACTACTTCGACTTACTACCTGCTCCCTTTTTCCAGTGATATGAACAGCTTTCCTTGACCACATATTCCTACCTTTACAATACTTCATTAAAATAAATTTGCCAAGCAGTCATAGACTGAGTTCTCTGGAACTGCAAACCCTAAAAATTCTTTTTCTCCCTTTATTTTTTTCAAGACATTTTCTCACACCTTTGCAAAAGTAGTTACTTTCATTTTTCTAATCTATTCTTTCTGCAAAAAGGAATAATTCATCTCTGTTATTCTCTGTATCTCCAATGTTTACCCCAACAGAAGATACAGATTGTCCGGCAATCATGTCCAAACTCTCCATCAAGTACCACAAGATTCATCTTTATGCCTCTCACAGTGTCTTTTGCAAAGTATCTTATACTTAGTTTCCTCAATAAATTCTTAGTGAGTTCAGTGGAAGCAGTGATAGAGCCATAAACTCTTAAAATCCTTTGAAAAATGGAAATTATATTCTAGTATTATAAAATGAGTATAAATGAACCATGTGTTGATTATACACGGGGCTGGATATGCTATTAAGTGCACAAGTGGTAGCCAAGGAAGGGCTCTATTGTAGTACTAAATGTGAGCCATGCCAAAGTAATATGCTAAGCAATAAATGTTAATTAAACATTCAATTAACGATTCACTTGCCTTTGGAAATTTAGAATGGCTCGAAGGAGATTATTTGTGTCTCTTCAAAGCTCTCTTCTGGTAAATTTATATAACTATTCTATTCTCTCCATTTAATTCATTTAAAGTGTGTAAAATCCTGAAAAATTCTTCTAGTGACCTTAAAACTTGGTTCTTCCAAAACAGAATTTAGAGGAGCTCCTACGTAACCACCAAAAACTCTTGGTGCCTTTCTTTTTATCCTGAAAGTTGTCTTCCATTCACAGAATTCTGGTATAATTATACACTCTAACATGGTCATACATACATGCAACTCAGAAGCTATTGTGACACAGATCACAGCTGGACCATTTGCTTTGGCACTGTTCATGTCCTCTGCAGCGGGGACACTGAGCTGTCTGGCTCCTACAGCAGTTCCTCAGCGTCCCTAAAGGACTATTTTATGTATGTCTTCAGACTCAGATTGGAAGCCATACCTATATAACACATTGTTCTCTCTAGAGCCTGACATTTTAAATGATACATGGCACATGCTCAGTTAATTATTTGTTAATTGGGAAAGGGGAGTACATGTTTATAGGATTTTAGGAGTGTGTGCCTGTGTTTCCTAGCAACGTTGGTATCTCTTAAGAAGTCTCTCAAGAATAAGGGATGTAGCTGTTATGTTACCAAGGGAAGACTTAAGTAAACATTCCAGCTCCATGTGATTTTAATTAGTTAATTAATTAATTAATTTCCTTCTTTTGGTAGTGCTAAGGATTGAACCCAGGCCTTAGGGCTTGAAAATAAAATGCTATATACTGGGCTACATTCCTAGACTTGTTTTTAATTTATGGCAAATGTTATTAATTCCATAGCATCAAGTAATATGCTCTTAGTTTCCCATTGTCTTTGCTATAGAAAACACTTTGGACAAAAGCCATCTATTTCCCCCTGTCCTCTGAGGAAATTACTTTTCTTTAACTCCCTGGAACTTATGGAAATGTAGCTGTCTGTTATTTTCTTCTGTTTTCTGGGGAAAGTTTGTATCCTGGTAATTAACTGCAGAATTAACTATTCCTAGGAAAAATAAGCTAAAAGAACATGAGTTATAAGAACTTCTAATCAATACTCTAGTTAGATTTGTGAAACCCAGAACATCTGGTGGCCCAGACATAATAACGGCAGCCTTAAGTTGGAGAAGCAGATTGTCTGAGATTTGTAATTTCCACATATGTGATGAGTCTCCCCCAGACTCCTTATTGAACTCTATGCCTGCAGCCTAAATAGCCTTTATGAAAGCCTCCATCTTTCTTTGGCTTTCTAGCTTACCATATAAATTTATTTTCCAGCCACTCCACTTTAGTTATTTTTTTTTTCAATTAGAGAGAGAGAGTGTGGCTTCATGGTACCAATTAGACGCATGATATGTTGCATTACTCCTTTGTCATTGGGGATTGTGGAAGATGAAACCTATATATGGTTCATGATATGATGATAGACTATGAGAATATATGCAATAACTGACTTTACTGAGGAAAATTAAACATCACAAAAAGGCTACACAATGCGCTGTATTTCTTTTCATCAGACGTAAAATACATATCTCTAAAACAGGAATTCTTTTTACAGTTAATGGTATTTGTTGAAATGCTTGAGAATACCTGAAAGAATTGAAGGCTCTGTCTTCCTATGGTGGTGTGAATAAGATGTCCACCATAGTCACAGTATTTGAGTATTTAGTCCCCACTTGGTAGCTCTTCAGGGAGACTTAGGAGGTGTGACCTTGTTGAAGAAAATATGTCACTGGGGATGGGCTTCAAGGGTTTCAGAAGACTCATGACAATTTTAGTTTGTTCCCTATGTGTTGTAAGATATGAACATTCAGCTTTTAGCTTCCAGGTCCAGCTACCATGCCTGCCAGCTGCCTTGCTTCCCTAACATGATAATCATTGACTCTCTTTCTGGAACTGTAAGGGCCAAATAAACTCTTCCTTCTATAAGTTGCCTTGGTCAACTATTGTTTTGTTGTTGTTTTGTTTTGTTTTGTTTTTTTTAAAGCAATAGAAATGTAACTAAGATACCATCTAAAGTTTCTAAAGAAAGTACTTTAAAGTCATTATACAAGGAAGTAATTTTATAAGTTGTTGGGGACAGGACACAACCACTCTTACAATAAGCAGTAAAAAGTTCTGATGTCAAGCAAGGCCTTTAAGCCTAAGACAGGTCTTTTCACTAGGCATTATGTCTCATTTCTGTAATTCCAACACTATGGAGGCTCAAGCTTGGAGATCTCCAGAAATCAGAGGCCATCTGGGTCTACATAATGAAGTCCAGACAACCTGGGCTAAAGTGTAAGACCCTGTCAAAAGTTCTTCCTCAAAGTCATGTCCTTTCATCAGATGGAATATTTGCCATTTAGAGTAGAAAAGAAATGTCTCTACAATACTCCACAGAATACCCCAGTGGTCTTCTCACTAGCTTTAAATTTAACTCAGGAATAGTTTAAATTTTCCAGATGGGTAAGCAAGGCCTGGAGAAGATATTATAAAACAACAGATTTGAGATATTTCCATAAAATGAGTTTTTTTCACAACCCCCAGTCATCATCAATCAGGTGACAGTTATAATGTAGATGCAGTTGTTTGTACACAAGCGAAGCTTCTTAACTGTAATCATCAATGTTTAATTAAATTCTATTTGTGCTTTGTTGCATTTCATTGCCATTTAAAATGTTTTCAAGGACTGAATTATGATTCTGCATTGAAATGGTATGGCTGTGTTTACAAAGGCTCAGAGGTCATAGAGAGGGGCACATGCCTGAATCCTATAGAAACAGGTACCCATCCTCAAGATCATAAACAAAAAATACATATTTACTTGGAGAGTGATTTGTTAGAGTGCAGGAAGGCATGTACCACAGGGTAGTAAGGAAATACATGTCTCATGCATGCTTATTATGTGCCAAGCAAGAAAGTACTGACAACAGATTTTACAGAACAGGGGTCAGGAGGCTGTGAGGAAATTCAACAATCTCCATTGGGATACTTCATAACGTTGTATGCTTAGTGGTCTTGGATGACTGTGCATGAGAATGTCCTCCACAGGCTCAGAAGCCATATTTGATTTCTTGGTCCCCAGGGGGCGACAGTTTGGGGAGGCTTAAGCTGTAATGCCATACTGGTGGAAGTATGTCACCGGGGATGGGCTTTGATTTTAAAAGTCTCATGCCACCTGCAAGTCTATCTCTACTTTGTGCTTGAGATGGAGATGTAAGCTCTCAGCTTCCTTCTTGCCACTGTACTTGCTGCTTGCTGCCATAGTTCTCTGACATGATTGGCTGCAATCCCTCTGGAACTGTAAGGAGAAATAAACTGTCTCTTTGGTAAGTCACCTTTAGTTGTGAGGTTTTATCACAGCAGCAGGAAAGTAACTAATCCAATGGCATAGAAGAAGATATTGGGCAGCAAAACTCCACATTGACAGTAACAACCCTGAGTTTAAAAGTGGATGTAATTGTCCTCTTTTCACAAAAGGGGATGCTGATGGTTCTACTCTAGGGACCAGAATTTGAGATCTGCTGCCTGATTGATATGCTGCAGGCAGAAAGTGAAGGCTCCTTCATCCAGGCCCTGTGCAGCCAAGGCTGGTTATCCATCAGGTTCCACCAGGAGGACTCACATACTTGATTCAGAAGAGGAAGAAAGGAGTTAAGCCATTGCCCATCTCCTTTGATGCAGAAAAGTTACATCATTGACAGGAAGTTGTTTGGGTTCAGTGTAGTCACCTCATCAGTTTAAAACACACTGACATTGGGATAATCTATAAAAGTGATGAAAAATCCCTTTAAATAAGTATAGAATAAAAACTTTAAATGATTAACTGTCCCATCACGTGTTTATGGTCAGCATGGTATTTTTCATCTTTGTGAGATATGATGCTGATATCTTGAATTAATCACCCTTGGGTCTATGTTATATTAATGTTGGTTGGATCTCAGAGTATCTGAAAGTCTTGGGGAAGAGGCAAGCATGCAAAATTTAATCTCTGTGGTGAGAAGACAGATAAATTAAAAAACACTAAAAGGCCCTGAAATAGCCCATGTTAGCAGAACACACAACTTATGAAAGCACTTTTAAGTGCTTTCTGTCTGGGAAATGGGTCCCAAGTGGAAACAGCATTTTCTGTGGCAGATTCTCTTCACATGGAGCCACATAACTTTCTATCTACAGTCTGTCCTGCCTATGGGATGTGCTGGGGCAAAGGTGGTTCAGAGATTGTGGGCAGGGCCAACCAATAACAGTTTCAACCTCAGATCCACAACATGAGAGTTAGCACACCCCTGACACTGCCTGAAGTACCAGGACCAGTGGGGCTGGATAGCCCAGAGATCTAGGATAGAACCAAACATGACTGGAGAAAAATAAAAGTCAATGCAGTGATACCTAACGGCATTCTGCTATATTTACAGATTAGTCTCTATCCCAATTGTCAGCAGAAAGGCTTTACCCAGCAACTGATGGAAACAGATGCAGAAATCCACAGCCTAACATTAGGGCAAGCTCAGAAAATCCTGCTGAAGTGAGGGAGAAAGTATTTTAGGAACCAGAGGGGTCAAGGACACCACAAAAAAAAAAAACCATACAGTTTTCAACTAATCTAAACTCATGGGAACTCACAGAGACTGAACTGACAACCAGGGAGCCCACAAGGGGCTGACGTAGGCCCTCTGCATATATGTGACATTTTTATAGCTTGTTCTTCTTGTAGGACTCCTCTTAACAGTGGGAGCAGGGGCTGTTTCTGACTCTTTTACTGATTTGGGGGACTCTGTTCCTCATATTACATAACCTTGCCTTAGTACAAGGAGAGATGCATGCTTAATCTTATTACAACTTGAAATGCCATGTTTTGTTGATATCCATTGGAGACCTGCCCCTTTCTGAATAGAAATGGAGGAGTAAAGAATTGGGGGAGGGCAGATGAGAGGTTGGGGGAGGGACATAGAGGAGAGGAGGGAGGGGATAACATTGGCAGGGATGTAAAATAAAGAAATAAATTTAAAAACACAGAACAGGACCAGGTGACACAAGTCTGTGCTGCTTCTTTCTGGGTGGTTATTGGAGTATGCCTCATGTTATGGTTCTGTTTTGTCCTAGCCCTGAGTGTAAGAGAACCAATCTGCCTGGAAACGTGGAGAGGTGAACTCTTCATTTTGAAGTGATCACATATGCTCATTGCAGAGACTTGGCCCTTCCTAACACCTAGAGGAGAATTTTATTGTGCTATAAAATTAGCTTGGACTGACTTGCCTGACTTTCTATTTTTCATTTCCTTCTCAGTTGCCACACCCTCTGGGAATCAGTCTGGCTCTAAATGAGTGAGGCAATGAGGCTTCCACTTCTTCCCCTAGGACACTAATGCACAGTCTAATAGACTGTTAGGAACTGGGTTCTGATAGTCCGCCTGCATTTTCTTTTCCCTAATTGCATCCCATTACTACATTCTAAACAATTTTTCTTCTTCCTTCAAACCCTACAGATTCTCATCTGGGGTTATTTCAATTTGGCCAAGCTTTGTAAACTGAATTGTTTTTTTTTTTCTCTGTATTACCACTGGAAGTCAAACTTCTTGGTTTCTAGTGTGCTTGTTTGATATTCTGAAATTTTCTTGCTGCTGGCTATCACAATAATAGTCAAAAGACTTCCATTTACTAAGAAAGGTCTGACCAGACAAACATGGGAAATTGTATTTCCTTCTTATTTTAGGTGTGAAATTTCAGCTAATAGCTATATTAACTGACTATACATTACTACTCTAATTTGTTTTTTAACAGACACCCACTGTCTAGATTATCTTTACTGCCTGCCAATAGGGCTTTGAAATTTTTATATCCTTCAAATTACTTAACATTCCTGCACTGTGTTTGCACGTCTCTCTTGTATTTTTGTATCACTACATATCTTTTACCAGTTCACAGTTTTTTCGTAAACATAAGTAGACAACTTAAAATAATTTTACAGGATACATGTTATGCAGAAACAAAAATACAGAATAAAACCAATACAGGCTGAAGTGTTTATCTAAGTTGTTCTTTTTACCAAAAAAAAAAAAAAAAAAAAAAAAACCTCCTGAGTCAGATACTGGGGTGAAAACCTGATAGACCAAAGAATCAGTAGAAAAACAATCAGCTGACCTTCTCCCTATGCTTCCCAGATCAAAGGGAACTTGAAATCTCCAAGTTTCCCGCTTATCTTTCCTATGCGTCTTCTCTATCCATATTCCTGGATTCTCTGTAGCTAATTCTGGTCAGCTAGTCACTAGCATTGCTCCCTGATTCAAAGTTAACTTTATTGAAAGTCTCAGAGTGTCACAGTGTGATCAAATATTGATCAATCTCAAAGCTGATATTGATAAATACTTCCCCTTTTTGTAGTAAGGGTATCCAATATTTACACGATGCCTTTTAATATCTATAGTTATTTTTCAGATCTGCCATCTTACTTAACAGTTATTTTAATTCTATCTTTGATTTCCATGTTACTTTGATCCTTAAGAGCCACTTCCTAGCCCTGAGAATATACACAACACACACACACACACACACACACACACACACACACACACACACACAGAGTGGGGAGATAGCAAAGCATTTTTATTTTATCTTTCTTTTAATTCCATCCATAGGAGCCAAAGTATGAATTATGATCTCTCTTGTAGTGGAGTATAGCAGGGTTCTCCTAGACATCAGTCATCCTACAAATATTGAAATATAAAATCATAACCAATCATGGAGTTCCATGCACTGGAGACAAGGAAAAGACATCAAAGAGTAGTTGTTTGATGTGGTTGTTGATGGAACTACAAATTCTCCAGAATCGTATTATGAAAGAAACTTGAAATATCTGTCACCCAGTGAGAAATATTATAAGATACCAAAGGTAAACATGTGTTATGAAAGGCAATAATCTATGTTAAATCTAGGAAATTATCATATAGAGTACATCTCTCCTGGCCATATACCTTTAATTGAAGTCTTGATTGCTGTACCCATGAGCAAGAATTCACATCACTCTCCACATCTCTGATTAACTTCCCTGCACAGAAAAAAGGAAGAGATACGAAACCCCATGTGTCCCCTGAATGTTCTGAAAGAAATTAAATGATACTGCCACCTGTTAAGTATTAGGGTCCCTTTCAAGAGTGATTCCTAAAAATAGGAGGAGGAAGAGAGTGAAATGGAATTGCTCTTGAAAAGCACTCTCTTCCTCCTCCTATTTTTACAGTGGGGTTGGAGCACATACTCATAACAGATCCGTTCTTCCCCCGTCTCAGATTCTGTGAGTGTCATGTAATACAGCCTGATGGTACCTAACTGCCTCACTCCTGTTGGGAGTTCTATGAAGTTTCTGTAAAACTTCTTCTATTACAGTTTTTAATGTTTGACATTTAAAATCATGTGGACATCCACTGAAAATTCTGACACATGGCAACTAAAAGAATGATTTACTGGAAGCACTTCGCTTACACAGGCATAGCTGTATGAGTCATAGAGATGAGGAAATGGGGAAGAGTGAGGGGTCATGCTGTGGCGGTCCAAACACATCAGCACTGGACTGTTATCCCACTAGCCTAACCCTTCTCACAGCTCAACCTGCCCTCTCAGCTATCATTCATCCTCAGCAAAATTTCTCAAGCAGTCCATACTCCATGCTTTCTATTTTCTATTTTCAACATGCTTTGACCATGTTGTGCTTCTTTCCTTTTTAACATTTATTTATTTAATTTATTTTATGTGTGCATGCATCTCATACATGAAGGTCAGAGGACAAGTTGAAGGTATCAGTTCTCTACTTCCATCATGGCAAAAGATCTTTTATCCATTGAGCCATCTTGATGGCCTGTCTTAGTTAGGGTTTTTATTGCTGTGAAGAGACACCATGACGACAACAACTCTTATAAGGCAAACATTTAATTGGGGTGGCTGGCTTACAGTTTCAGAGGTTCAGCCCATTATCTTCATGATGGGGAACAGGGTAGTGTGAAGGCAGATGAGGTGCTAGAGCTGAGAGTGCTACCTACATCTTGCAGGCAACAGGAAGTTTACTGACTGTCACACTGAGTGAGCTTGAGAAAAGAGACCTCAAAGCCTGCCTCCACAGTGATCCACTTCTTCCCACAAGACCACACCTACTTCAGCAAGTCCACACCTCCTAATAATGACACTCCCTTTGGGGGCCATTTTCTATCAATTACATGGCCACTATCTATCTCATTTAGGGAATAACTATTTCTCCAATCTCCTTAGCATGGCTCTAGATAAATCATGTTCTTCTCCATGTTCTATTTTCTAATATTTAATTTCCAAATAATTTCAGGATTACTTACAGAAAAGATTCAAGAACAATGTGAAGTAATCTAGCATGAGTTTCAAGATCCACTAATTTTAATATTGCCAGAACTTGCTTTATTCTTTCTCATGCTCTTGTGTATTATGTATTATGCCTACTTCAGATGAACCTTAATATCCAAATATTTTAGTGTATATTTCATAAAAAATTTAGTCCTTCACATAATCATAGTCAAGTTATCAGGAACAGAACATAAATATTGATATACTGTTACATAGTAGGCTGACCTGAACACAAATTTTCACTTGCCTTAAAATGTTCATTAGAGAAAAATACTTTTATAGCTGTCAATGATAAATTTCATCATAATGACCATAATTCTCTCCTCATGGAATTATTTTTATAATTTCACTTGTTCATTGTTTTTACTAGTATTTAGAAAACCAATTTATATTGTTACTTCATTTGATTTGTTTTGAGACAATATCTCATTCATAACCAAAACTGATCTTCAGCTCCTAATCCTACTGACTTGGTTATATGAGTATTGAGAGAATGAATTTACCACTGCTTAGAGTTTAGCAGTTTGTTTCTGCATAAAGATGGTTACAAGTTTAAAACAGTTGAAATTACAATTTCTTCACTTCATAATGACTTTTAAGTAGATGCACAAGCAATAAACAGCGTATTTTGATTTTCTTTATTTGTACTGTTTTTCTTATCTTAACAATTTTCTTTTAGTATGATTGCCTTTCATTCTTGGGTGGTAGCAGCGATCCTCAGCCTTCAGTCAGTCAGTAGCCAGGAAGATAAAAATTCTATTTCTCTAGTGTGGTGTATTGCCCCTAAAAGCACTCTTCAACATGCTACTATGAAATGGAGGGTTTTTTTTTATGATCTTGAACAACTGAAGTCAATGTCAATATTTCTAAAACATATAAGGGAGCTCAGGCTAAGGTATAATAGTGGAAAGTGGAGAGTATTAAATTAATCTTCAATTTAATTATATTTTCAATTTGTAGTGTGTTTATCCAGATGTAACACTATCAAAATTGAGAAATATGTGCATTAATAATATATCTTGCAAAAAATTAGTTAAGAGAGAAGACAATATGAAAGAGAGCAAGGAGGAGTACATGGAAATCTTAAATAAATAAATAAATGGATGGATGTGAAGACCTCAGGGTTTAAAAAAAAAAGCCAGAGGAGCTTGTATTCCTGTCTTTAGAGCTCCTTCCTCTGCCAATAGCAATATATATTCAGAAAGGTCACCCTGTTCATTTCTATTTACTTTTGAAGGCTAACCTTGATTTGGAAAATTATTTTCCTCTGAGAAATTCAGAAATTTATGTCCTTCCACAGTGGTGCTCACCTTTAAAACCTGCATTTTACACTTGTCTTGGATTTTGAGGTCTTTATCCACAAGGCCTGCACCAGAGTCCTAGTTTGATCAACATGGGATCTTGAAATACATTTCTTCACTCTCTCTATCTCCTAGAAGGAGTATTTCACTGAATATATTTATATTCTTGAGTGTTGAGACTGCTTTTCCACAGCATCAAATCTGAAGAATAGGGAGAAGGTTCATAGAAGATTCGTAGTCTGGTGAAAGGTTTAGTCTTGTCATTTGTTATTTACCTGTTAGTGTCCTATGATTAATGTTGGTCATATCTTGTTTTGTAGAATGTATGGAGGTCTGATTCTCAAAGTTGTTGAAGCTTACACTTGAATGGACTTCTCCTTTTCCTAACCTAGTTCTTGCCTGGACTTTTTAAAAATATGGATTATTTTAATAAATACATAATTTCACATTCTCTCTGAGCACCAGTCTGTGCACCTTATAAAGCAAACCTGTCCTGTCCTCAGAATGAAAATTGTGATGGCCTAGAATGTGACAAGGAAACCAGGAAGAATCCTTCTGAATTCAAAATGCATAAGAGCAAACACATAATAGTGAACACATATTAGTTTCAGTTCAATGAAACTAACTCTGCATGTGCTGGTGGCATTGTGCGTAAGCACATGTCTGTGTGCTTGGGGTGTCGTTAGTCACGATTTCTCATTTTTGCCTTTGGGGAAAAACTCGAGGGTATTAAGGAGGAATCTCTGCTCAGATCTGAAATCTGAGGTTTTCTCAGGACAAGAAGCTCAATACCAGATTCCTCTCAACTCTGCAGTGAACTTCAGCTCCCAGTCAGTTGTGCAGGTCAAACAAACAGTATTCTAGACTACACCAACCTGAACTATTCTCCACTGGAGTAAAACAGGCTTTGAATTACATGATTTGTCCCCAACCTAAGGCCATATAAGTATGGTGAGTGCATATTAGATAGCCATGACTAAACATGGTGCCCAGTAGATTAAAGAAAATTTTGATTTATTGATATTTTAATTCATGAGGGGCTTGTTGAGTCATGACCCCATCATAATTTGAGTAACAACTTTTAAATAAATGACTGGAAATGTGTGTGGAGGAATGATGTAAAAAATTTCATTGGATTAATTAATATTAGACATATAATATTGAGACAAAAAAATCTCTAATTTTATGCTCTACATTTCAAATTTCTTATAGGTTAAGGAAAGAATATTAACATACATAAATAACTGCTAGATAATGAATGTTATTAAAGGTAATCCATAATTATCTCTCCATCATTATTAAATATAGGAAAGGAAAATTAAATTCACCCAGGAAAGGAAGGGCGGTTTCATGAAACAGCATTTCAGTACAACCTTGAAAACTATTGGGGTGCCCATGTTCATGACTTTAAATAAGTGAGAGTAGGAATTCCAAGATTGAGCAAAGGGAAGTAGGCAAGAAAATATATTGGATTCTTGACTAGTAGCTGCGTGTAG
Organism: Cricetulus griseus; assembly: GCF_003668045.3. NCBI lineage: Eukaryota > Metazoa > Chordata > Mammalia > Rodentia > Cricetidae > Cricetulus > Cricetulus griseus. Next base: position 15,032,686 of record NW_023276807.1, on the reverse strand, counting down.
CTAGAGGGGAGGAGGAAGGAAGAGGGGCAGAGGGAAGGAGAGGGAGGAAAAGGAAAGAGAGAGAAAGAGAACTGATTATCAATATCACAGGAAGATGGTAATTTGTCTAAGCTCCATTTTGTTTATCAACGGCAGACAGAGAGAGATGTAAGTATGTTATTAGGTGGTTTGAAGGAAAGTGCCTCCTGTAAGCTTATACAGAGTGGCACTATGTAAAAGGATTACGAAGTGTGGCCTTGTTGGAGGAAGTATGTCACTGGGAGTGAGCTTTAGGGTTTCAAATGTTCAAGCCCAGCCCAGTGTCTCTTTTTCTCTTCCTGGTGACTGCTGATTCATTTGGATGTAGAATTGTCAGCTACCTCTCCAGAACCATGTCTGCCTGCACACTGCCATGCATGATGATAATAGATTAGACCTCTGAAACTGTAAGCCAGCCCCAACTAAATGCTTCTTTTATAAGAGCTGCTGTGGTCATGGCATCTCTTCATAGCAGTAGAACATAGACTAAGATGGGTCCTAAGAAAATAGTTGCCAATTTAATGAAAATCATAAATTTATCTTAAAGACGAAACAAAGAAATCATGTGGAATGTTAGAACTATCTTCAATCACACTCCTGTATATTTTGTAGAGGAATAAACATTCACTGGTCATAGTTAAATAAAATTTATTTAAATAAGTGGATCTGACTACTTAATTGTTTTTCAACAACTTCACATGCAGATCACACTTTTCTACAAAATAGAAGTCTATAAATTTCCTCTTCTTCCAACTCTTAAGACATTTATTTTTAACCTGAGTTATAGACTAAAATAACTTTAAAATTTTTTGAAAAATGCCAAAGAAAGGAAAAATGACAAATCATCTTAGAAATGATAATAATAATAAATGATTACAGGTATTTTATGGGCAGGGCTTTAGATTTTTCATAGTTTGGGCATAACAGCTACTAGTGAGCAGGTACTGTGGAGTTGCTCCTCAGAGGCTGTGGTGGTAGGAAGCTGTAAGTTATTCATTCAGATGACTGATGGAAGTGTTTGTTTTATACTTCAGTCAGTATTGTATTTGTTTCTATCTACTTAACATACTGCCTTTTCACACAGTGGCCCATACGTTTCAAGAAGCTTGCTTGGTTTAGGACAGTGTTGTAGTCACAGAAGAGGATAAAAGTCTTTGGCCTGATACTTAATCTCATTACAAACACACACATGTACATGAACAAACACATGTACCCACATACATTACTAAGGACAAGGAGTTTTGTATTAATGGAACCACATTTATAATTTTATAACAGTCTACTGATTTCATTGTCTGATAGGCACAAAACATTCATTCCCCCATACTCAGAAAGATCCTCTTGAAAGTAAAGAAGCATAACTAATAGGTAGGAATCAACACTATAAATCTATCACTTCTTCTGAGAGCATGCGCAGATATCTCCCATGAACCTGAGCTTCATCTATAAGAAACAATGAAGATTTAAAGGATGCTGATCAGCAAAGTAAGGTCATCTCTGAAATATAATCAAATATGACTCCAGGTCAGCCCAGTAACCAATCTCTCTGTACTCCCCTACTCAAAGGTTCACAAGTCACTCAACAGCCCTGATGTCACTTGGGACTTGATTCAAAATGCAGAATCTCATTCTAGTCTTAAGGAGCTAGACTCTGAATGAACCAGACCCCCTTGGTAATCTGCCTGCACATTACATTAAACACCGAGAAACATTAGACCACACCCAAAGTATGTAGTATCCACTTTTGCATGCATCATATCTGTTCTATAAACTTATATTGATACTAACAATAGAAAGTAAATCCTCTTGGCATGGCACAGTCAGCATCCTCCACTTGGAGAAATGATGATAGCAGCTCCTGAAGTTAATGCTGTTAGAACATGACAGTTTTTAAATGATCTGCTTATTCTTGTACCCGTAGTTTTCTAATATAATGGACACAACTGCCTGTTTGTAGCATTACATTGAAGTAAAATAAAATGTTTTAATCTCAGTTCTGTTCTCTCCCAAATAGGAAGACTTAAGAAAACAACTGTCCAAAAGCTTATTTTAATCTATTACATAATTCATCTAAGTAGACTGTCACACCATCCACTAATAACTGTGTCTTCCTTAATGTATACATTTCTCTGATGAGTCACCTCTGAAATGTCTGTTTCATGGGGAAAGCCACAACTACTTACTTTTTCTTTCATTGGTACTACTTTTCTTACTAAAGATTATTTTAGGGAGGTAATAACACATCTCAAATATTTTTATTTCCTAATTCAAAACATATCTGTATTTTACATCCAGAAATTTTAAAATATTTATGAAAAACAATTGCCTTACAGAATGATATCAACAGTTTGTTTTCTCAGGAAAACAATGGCAGATATATAAATGTTAGTTCTCCTTTGTCCTCAGATTAATGGATGCTGCATGGAATGTAGTGCTGGGAACACTTCCCACTGGTGAGCACGCGCTCTGTTATAGGGAGTTCAGAGGCAGTGGCACATCTACACAACAGAACAACATCTGGCAGTGCCATTAATTAGCCTAGACCTTGTTCTAGATTTCATGCTTATTTTACATGTAAAAGACATGTGAAAGTTATTTTTAATTAAATTTATTTATTTATTTTACATCTGGACCAAAGTTTTCCCTCCTTCCTCTCCTCCCAGTCTCTCCCTCATCTGCCTCCCTCAATCCACTCTTCCTCTGTTTCTGTTCAGAGAGGGTCAGGCCTCCCATGGGTATCAACAATGTATGGCATATGAAGTTGCAGTATTAAGGCTGGGCAAGACAATCCACTATGAGGAATAGGTTTCCAAAAGCCAGCCCAAGTGTTAGGGACAGCCCCTGTCCCCACAGTTAGTAGTTCCCCAAGTAGACCAAAATACACAACTGTCACAAATATGTAGAGGGCCTAGGTTGATCCTGTGCAGGCATCCTGGTTGTCAGTTCAGACTCTGTGAGCTCTCATGGGCCCAGGTTAGTGTTTCTGTGGGTTTTCTTGTGCTGTCCTTGACCGCTCTGGCTCATACAATCCTTCCTCCCTCTTTGAAGGTTATTCTTAACAATCTTTCCCTCCCCCCTTTCTCGTCTTTCTATGCCACCCCCCCCCCACACACACACACTGGGAAATGAAGTAAGTGTATCAGCTAGATAAAAGTAGGGGAAAGGGAATTTTCAATGAGAGGTTACTGTAATCTTTGTTTTGTAAAATCTTTTGGTCAATTAGCCATTCTCATATGCTTCTGTCAGCAGCATGTTGCATGGCTTATACATTTCTATCTTCCTGAAGCATGGTGGATTTTTACCACTCTGCTTCAGCAATTTTCCTCACATGTTGCTTCTCCTGGGACTATAAATAATTCTACTCCATCTCCCCATTTAATATTTTGGGGTACCCTAAAGATAGTCCACTTACCTCTGCCCTTTTCTACAAGCACAGACACTGCTGTTTTTCTTTGGCCCATGCACCGGATGGGCCATATACACACCGAAGACTCTGTATCCAATTTCAGGTCTCTGCTTCTCCTACTCCAGGCTCAAGGTCCTCACTTTTATGGTTGATGGTTGTCCCCAAAACAATGCATCCCAGTACAAAGATTTTTGGGTTCTAAGTACAAAGTTAACTAATCGTCTACCAACAGCCCCTGAACACAGAATTTGCAACCAAAAAGTTTGGGAACAGCCTTCACTTCTTTCATAACATATTAACAAGTCATGCATGTCTTCCTTTCTCATGTATGTCACTTTTCTCATGTGACAGCTATACTGCTGTTCAAAGTTCCATTTCCCATCAGGCCAGTCTGGCATAAGAACCTCCTCTATTTTCCTCCCTTCTTCTGGTTTCACTTTGCCATTTCTGATTGCAATGCATCAGAGTTTTCCTAGTACAGCCAAGTCAGACTTTGCCTTTTCTTACCTCGAAAAAGGCAAAACCAAAGTCCTCTGGCATTTTAAAGGTTTTTTTTCCAGTAAAGCCAGAGTCCTCCAAAATTCCTTTTGTATTACTATTTGTCCTCTTTTGTTTTCATAGCTTCTTTATTGACTCTTTGGGAGTTTCATATCATGTACCCCAATTCTGTTTACCTCCATATCATTTCCTCATCCCTGCCATGGCCCCTGCACATAAGTAAACATATCAAAGTAAGCAAGCAATTGAACAAAATCAAATACAAAAACAAAAACCCAAAACCAAAACAAAACCCACAACAGAAAAATCTCTTTGCTTTTCCTTTCGTGCTTCTCCAACACCTCTTCATTCGTCATGGTGGCAGTGGAGGCTTCAGTGTGCCATATACTAGACCTCTTTGTCCCATCAGTTTTACTGGCAAATGTTCATTGCAATGATTCAATGAGGTCTGGTTCAAGGCCTCTGTCCCAATCAGCTCCAACTCCTCAGGCCTGTGCCGAATGGTCTGCTATACTCTAGACTTCCACCCTTACATTTTGTCTTCTCTGCACCTTTATCTTTGGCTTACTTCTTCACTTCATTCAAATCAAATCTTTTAAGAAGGGAACTGTGTTGACAAACTCCTCTTCTCCAATCTTTTCTTTCTATATTCTTTTACTCTGACGTTTCTTCTTGTACTTGTAATTATTGGTAGAACTCACCTGACTATTTGTTTATTGTCCATCTTTCAAATAGAAGGCAACACGTGGGTCTCCTGTCTTGTTCATGTCTGTGTTCCTGGTGTCTGGAGCGACAAACAGATGGGAATACATGTGCATCCTGAAGGGAAACATGCAGAGAATAACATATAAAGAACAAGCAAAAGCTCTTTCAAGGAGGGGTCAAGCACTATGGGAGGAATGTACAAATATTGTTAGAAGAGCTGGCTATGACATAGATATGTTATATGGTTGGTACATCTCTGAAAATCCAGGTCACCTATGTTGAAGTGGTATTTTAAGAACTTGTAAGTGGTGTATTAAAACACCTTTGTATATCTTTGATTGCATACCCCATATTATGTACTCCTGTTAAGCACCATCACAACAGACAAGGACAACAAATAAAAGTTGATATCACATAACAATGAATTTAAGTTGACCATAATGTGTGGACCACTTTATAATTCTTCCTGTGCCCTAAGCACATCTTACTGTGGGCTAGCTGTATAGACAGTGAGAAGCCTCAGGTGATGTACCAGGCTGCAACTCTGCAATACAGTACTGTCTTATAGTGAATTCTCTAAAGCAGTCTAGAGCACAGGACGGTTTTCTGAAGATTGATAGCACTTGTTCTTAGTGTGATTTCTTAGCAACACAATAGACACTCTACCATTGTGGTCTGCTTTGTGTGTCTGCATCATGGCCCACTGTGCTTACTGCAGGCTTGTGAGCTGTAGGTATATAATCTGCAACTCAGAACTCAGTACCCAAATTTTCTTGATCGAATTAAAGATATGGAAAAATGACACAAAATTCTAATTGACCCATAAACAGATTCCTGGATTGATAATCAACACTAGAAATAAAACTCTCTCCCTCTCCCTCTCCCTCTCCCTCTCTCTGTCTGTCTCAAAGTTACTCATGATCTCTTTCCTGTGGGAGTAAAAGTCTTAATGGGTTTGAAAAATCCATGAGAAAACTGAACTAGAATTCTTACATTTTTCTCTCAAACTAAGCATTAAAATAAGTCAAGAACATGCATCTGTCAAAGTGACAACCTAGATTCAGACTTCAAATAGCACCGTGTTCTCATATATTTTTTTCTAGCACTGTCCTCCCATTTCAGACTTTGAGGGAGCCACAGTCTGGGATGCAAAGTAGCTCATTCATATTTTAATTCAGACAAAGGGATATGAACTTAATCGTACACTTCCATACAGTTATGAATTTATAACAACAGCTCCATAATTTATAGGTTGATGAGATGTATTTCCCAAACAACCTGATATGACTAATGAAAGTGTGTCACAATTCAGCAGCTGAATAGGTAATAGAGCTGTGCAGTTTGACTTCCAAATCACTGTGCTCATTGTGAGGAGATAGGAGAGCTTGCATTCTTCTACAATACCAAATAAAGATGAAGGAACAAGTGACGTGGGCCTCAGAGGCATTAAGGTTGAATTGCACGCACTAAGTATCCATTTGCATCTGAAAAAGGAGATATAAGAAACCATTTTAGAATTTACATATTTGTTAAACGTTTTCCAGCTTTCTCAATTCAAATAAAAATCATGATGACTATGGTAATAATAGAGTCTGTTAGCACCCGAGTATATTCTGTGTGCCAGGCATCAATATAAACATACTATAACACTTCAGAACATCAATATAAACATACTATAACACTTACACACTAATAGTAAGATATTCCTGGGTCTCAGCTCTATTGAGACATGAAGAAACTTCTTGATTTCCTTCTAACTGACCTCCCAATTCTAATTCCTTTTTCACTCACATGTATTCTTTTTTAAAAAATGTTTTTATAACCTTACTCTTATAATTAGATTTATACTTTTGCTAGTCTTACAAAGTTTTCTTGCTCTGATTTCCCCTGCCCTGACCCCAGCCATCTTGGTCTTAAGCCCTATCAGGACACTAAATATATTATAGAAGATTCACATTTTCTTAATCTTGGAACAGAAAATTCTCAAGCCAACTCTACCATGATGGACACTAGTCTATTGGGTTCAAATGAGGAAATCCATAAAAGCTTTCTAAGTGAAGTCTGATGTCATAGCAATATGTTACAGCTTATGTTCTCTATCCCCAGAGCCAGTTCTGATCCTTAAAAAGGCAAGAACTCCCGCAGGAAAATAGGCAGACCCGACAGGCATTTGCTGAGCATGCACAAAAGAGAAGTGACTCTTGTAATTAGTGTGTGACACCATTTGAGTCACATGTAGAAAAGACACTTAATAAACAGCATAAAGTCTATCATTAGGGAAGACAATGCCTGTTCCCACAGAATCTTTAGAATGCTTTCCACCAAGAAGAGCGCTCTAGCAACATTTCAAGCCTCTTACATTTGTGTTTGGTCAGCATTGCATGGGAGACAACCACACTCCAGATTTCCCATGCTTATGCTGTAACAAACAATACAGCCAAAAAACGAAAATAGACCTTCTCACAAAGTGTTTCCTCCAATTTATATGCAAAATATTCAACCCATAGTTGATCTAAAAACCTTTGTCTAGAATATTAACCTTGATTTGTTACATAAAAGAAACATCAAATCTGAAGAAAAGCTTTTTATTAATGATGATTTTGATTAAATTACTCTGTCTCAAATCTCCAAACAGAAACGGTTCAGAGAGCAGGCACCAGCTTTCCATTTTAACAAACCATTTGCTTGAAGTGCAAAACAAAGCAATGATGTCCTGAAAACATAACACCCAGGGAACACAATCATATCCTTTCTCACTCATGCTACTTCCTTGCATTAGCTAGCCAATGAAGCTAAAAATGACACCGCAGAAGGGACAGAGAGGAAGATGCAGTTCTATTCCTCACCCCAGCAGTGAGACAGAAGCCTGTGGCCAGCATGAGCACATACCTGAAGGTAAGCCCTAGTTCCAGGGTTGAGCAGGCTTCACCACTATTCTGTAGCAACAGAACCCACACACATGCCAGTTCATGGACTTGGCAATTCTAAATACTCAAATATCATATGGCGTTAAAGCCATCATGAATATAAGAATGGATGAAGAAATTTACAGTGGCAATTTGAATGTTTAACTTCTCTCTGCAAAGAATGTCACTAAAGCAGGAATAAAAGTAGAAATGCTAAGAGCCAATGGCAAAAGAAAAAAAATAAATATAAAAAGAAAAAGAAAACAAACTACTTTTAAATTTTAGTACCTCCCATGGTTTTTGAAAAGAAGGCTCATACTTTTATTTTGCAATGGGCCATTTGTACATCTAGAAATGTCCATAGGATACTTTAGTAATAAAGCATGGATGCTCAGATAAGAGGAAAAATGTCCTTCACTGAAAAGCACTGCTTGCTGTTACCATATTCCTGGACGCTTAACAATGTATAACACATGACTGTTCTGTACACAATAGGGGGTGCTCTAGTTTGCTTTCTGTTGCTGCAATGGAGATCATGGCTAATGATAAGTTGGGGAGGAAAAGTTTTATTTGGCTTACACACTGTAATCTCAATCTATTGCTGAGGGAAGCTGATGTAAAGACAACCAAGGCAAGAACTAAAGCAGAGACCACAGAAAAACTGCTTACAGGTTTCATCCCAATGCCATGCTCAGCTTGCTTTCTGTACACCCAGGAGGATCACTGGCCCAGGGGTGGCATGACTCTTAGTTGACTGGGCTCTCCCACATCAATCATTAGTCAAGAAAATGTTCCTCAGAGATCAGCTACAGGCCAATCTGATGGGAACACTTTCTCAGTTGAGGTTCCCTCTTCCCCGAGGACCATGTTAACAAAAAGCAAACCAGACAAACAACAACCTAAACAGCCCAGGGGCTTAGTGAAGGACTGGTTCCTTCATCTTGCCTCTCACTTGAACATCAACAGCCCCAGGAAGAGAGACAACAACCAGTGTCTGTTCACCAACAGAAACTAGTCACTGTATAAACTTCAGCCATCTACTTAAGGTGTCTAAGTCTCCCCTTCCATCAGTAAGTACGTGAGGTAGTATAGGTCCCTCTTGTTCCAACTGAGCCAATTTACATACATTTTATGAGTCTTTCAGCCTTCTGGAAAATCCCAGGAAAGAAAAAGATGAAACAAAAACAACTGAGATCTATAAAACAACTCAGTTTGAAATATAACAAAAGCAGAAACACATTTTTCCTCTTACAGTTGCTTGATTTTTGTTATTGATTATCAGAATCAATTGGCTCTACAACTAAGCAATAAAATTTTTTGCAAAATCAACATAAAAAATACTAGTTCAAGTAGAGATAAGGGGACACATTTTTCAATCTTGAGAGTGCAGTGACTAAACATGTATTAGTCAGTGAAGCAAATAAAATAAAATAAAATAAAATAAAGACACAGAGTTAACACTCTGTAAACATTAACCCTGTGGGGCCGTACCATCTGAGATCAAAAAACGCTAAAGGAGGTTCAGAAATAATGACAAGATTCATAGCAGCACCCATCTCAGATTCTCGAACAATTACATAGTAAAACAATTTTATTGAAGATTCATATTTATTTTAAAAGAGATACTTCTCATTTTTCTTAGAATTGGGACACAAACTTTAAGTTACTATTTGAAATTCTAAGTTAGATCTCCAACCCTGTGCAGGAAGCATTCAATTTCTGCTTCTGGACAGAGAAGTAGACCCATTTTCCCTGTTACCCTCAGAAAAGACTGGGCTATTTTATGTCAAATGAATAAGAAAAGTCTACAAAAGAGAGAACATGGACTGGGTGGAACTTCAGAACTTGAGGGACGACACAAGGATGACTTCCATGGACTTTTGTTGAGGAATATTGGGTTTTCCCACCCCATATGTTCCAGATTGGGAACAGAAAGCTGAAAACCAGAAACACCCATGAGTGAAGATGAAGCAATAACAGCAACAAAGTCTGATATTTGGGGCCTAAGAAGAGAGAATGGGAAACCTAGCAGAAGTGCAACCTCTCTCACAACATCTGCTTTTATGCTGAAAAAAACAAGCCAACACCTCACCCATGGCAGCAAAATATGAGTGGTAAGCTCATTATTTTAACCCTGAAATGCCTATAATGCAGCACCTAGGTCTTCCTTCTGCTAGTGTCAGAAAAGACTGAGAAGGTTCTTGGTCTTGTGCCCTCCTCCCAAGACAACTACAAGCAAGGCTTTGTTTCTTGCTCTCAGCTGACTACAGAAGCAGACACCTCTCCTTATTCCCATTAGAGAGACATGGATGGAGGACCAGAATTTTTAGCATCCTTATTGCTGTATGTACACATTTCTGACATTATTTCTGATGTCCTTGCTCTTTGTAGACCATGGCTGTCCAGGCACAGAAGAGGCAATGGGTGTTTTTTTTTTTTTTCATTCTTGCCATCTGTGGTCTATTTATGATCCAATAAAACCACTGAAGATTAAAATGCATAGCCAGCCACATTAGCTAGCTATAGAAACTGGGCAGTGGTGGCACACACCTTTAATCACAGGACTCAGGAGACAGAAGCAGATAGTTCTGTGAATTAAAGTCTACCCTGGGCTACATGAGAGTATATCAGTTTAAAAGAGAAACAGAGCTCACTCCTTCAATTCCAGCGTTAGAGGGGTATATAATGAAGAAGCAAAGGGCCTCCTGTGAGATTCAGTTTCCAATCACAGGGAGGACAGGATCTCCATTTCAGCCTTGGTAGAGGTAAGAGCTACTTCTAGCTGATTTGCTTCTCTGATCTTCAGTGGCTTTATTGGTCCATAAACAATATATCACCAAAGACATCATTAATGACAGGATCACCATGTTTGGCAGCTGTCTCTGATGCTGTTGATGTCTTCCTTTTCTCTGGGAGCTCTGGCAGAAGTTAACGTCAGGATAGAATGACAAGCAAGAACCCCATTCCACAGAGACTAGGTGCTTTGCCTGGGCCTCACACCAGGATGATGCATGGGTCATTTCTTCCCAGTTTTGTAGACAGAGAGCTGAGGCACACATAATGTTTCTGCAGGACATTGAGGGTGCAGATGAGACTGAACCACAGCTGATTGTGTTGCTCTTGTGACCATGGAGGTGACCTCTTGGCCAAATCTCAGGGTTGAAAAATCAAAAAAAAAAAAAAAAAGAAAAGAAAAGAAAAGAAAAAAAAAAGAAAAATAGATCTGAGTCTCCTCTCCTCCCTTCAAAACTTATAACTATATGAACATAAAAATCTTGGGAAACTTTCCAAAACTACTTAGTAATATGTGAAGAGAGTGATAGTATATTTGGACTTAAAAGTAATTTGCCAAGGAAGCTATATTGCTGATGTCAGTTGGTACTCACTTTACAGCTGAGTGTCAAACTCACAACAGACCATAAATACTTCTCCTAACTTCTGAGCAACCCTTGTAACACTCATAAAGGTTTTGAGTTGGAAGAGGTTTAAAGGTCAGTGAGATAAAGTTTCTCATATGAAAGATAAGAAAATAGAAACTCAGAGAGTGTAAACTGAGTGGTCAAGGTCTCATAACTAATTCGTGGCAGAGGTAGTTCTGGACCTTCAGTCTGGCTCCAAGACCATTACTCTCACACTTAACATCTTTAAATTTTTTGCCTTTCATAGGTGGCCCATACATATATCTCAGGGCAACCATGTTTGTGAAATTGGCCTGCTTATTAGTTTGTGTGATTATGAAAAATATATGTAAGATTTTATTAACAAGAAAAGAAATTGTGAGACTCTAAGCTTGCCTAGTTTGCTGAGAGAGGACAGATTCATTAGGATGAAAGAGATGGTATGGTAGGGTTAATGGAGACATTAAGTCAAAGCTTAGCCCTCTATACATATAAATGAATAGTTAACTATACATATAAATGAATAGTTAAAATTCTAAAGAGTCCAAAGATATTGATAGATCTGAGTAAGCAGCAAAGCAATGTCAAAGGCTATGTATTTCCTGGATCTCGGTTTCCTATACATCATTAAACTAGGTATATGTAATTATAACCCTAACATAATGAGACTCCTTCTGCAACCTTTGGAATCACTTCTATACACTGCCATAATTCAAAAAAAATTCAACTCCAAAAATATATTAGTGAAACTCAAGCCTTGGAAAAATACAAGAAAAGCATAAATTGCGCTCTCTCTCTCTCTCTCTCTCTCTCTCTCTCTCTCTCTCTCTCTCTCTCTCTCTCTCTCTCTCTCTCTCTGCTTCCTGTTTGTATATCCAGGTACCATGCTTGCCTGCCTGTTGCCATGCTACCTGCCATGACAGTAATGGACTTAACCCTCTGGAGCTATAAGCCAACAGTTATATATTTTCTTTTACAAGTTGCTTTGACCATGGTGTCTCTTTACAACAATAGAACAATAACAAAGACAGTAATGGAGTGTTTCAGCTGCATTATGATCTTGCCAAATAACAGTTGGAATGGGGGCTCTCATTGATAAAGTGCTGCTATGTGGTACATAGCTGTACTTGGTTGTTAAATTATGACAACTGTTGGGATTAGTGGCTTTTCAGTGATGCTGTTTTTCCCTTAGCCACATATTGATTTCACATCTTTTGATGTGTGGTAAACATTTTTCATCAAAGACCGAGACACACACTCACCTAATGATGGTATTGCTTGTATCTATTTTCATCAATTCACTGTAGTCTTTAAATAAATACTACAATAAAATTTAATACTTTATATGCTACATGCTTAAGTGGGCATATACAGAAATACCACAACATTTTTTTTTTTTTTTTTTTTTTTTTACCTAGAAAAGGGTCAGGATTTTAGCACGTTGATTCTGTCATCAAAATGCCTTGGAAATGTCAGGAGTAATTTACCCATGGGATATTTCCATATTTTGAGTTTAGAAGCTTTTGGTCTTTTTTAAAATTTTTATCTGAAAATATCATTCTTGAAATACAAATATATCCAGGATACTTTAAAGAAGCTTGAATGTTCATTCATAACTTTAATAAGTTAATGGCTAAATTGATATTTCTTAGTCCAGTCTGGTTTTCTTGACACAGCTCATCATTGCTTAAATTACTCATGATTTGTATTGTTGAATTATTATATGTTATAAATATATATAGCATGTTTAATGTTCTATCGATTTTTTGAAAGAGACACTTTCTACCATTTAAACTCCCAGCCTCTGGCAAGAGACATTCCACTCTTTAAATAAGTGCATTTAATGACTTTGGGTACTTCATAGAAGTGAAGTCATTTAGTTCTTGTGCTTTCATTACTGGTTTATTTCACTTAGCATAATGTCTTCAAGGACCATCCTTACATTTTGTCAGAATTCTTTTCCTTATTTTTTCACAAGGCTAGGATCAAACACAGCCCTGCATATGCTAGAAAATATTCTCCAATTGAGCTACATTCCTGACTCGGTTTCTTTACTTCTTAAATTTGAATAAATTCTGCTTTATGCATATACATAATTTCGTTTACTGATCTACTGTAATCGGACAGAAAGAAGAAGCAATTAGAATGTCAATGAAAAGGATGAAGGGAAGAGGAGGCAGGAAATGGAAGGGGCAGAGAGAGAAGAAAAGAGAAAGACTGAAGGAATCAGAAGCAGTAATGGGGGAAGTCTAGGAAGAGGGAGCCAAGGATGAGCACAAAGCAAAACAAGTCATGTAAGGAAAAAGGATTCAGTCTGTTATCAGAATCCTTTCCTGTATTATGTTCCTACCCAATTTTTCTGGGTAAGAACTCATCAATACAAGTTGTCCCTAACCTTCTGCCTTGTAGTAATTGAAAACTCTTAGCCATTTGCCAACAAACACAAAGATGAGTAGATTTTTGGAATATATGGGTTGTACTTAGATAATTTCCTTCCAACCTTAGTCTGTCTTTAATAATGAAAAAACACAAGTTTTGTCTGATATTTTTCTTCATCAATCAGTGTGTGTGTGTGTGTGTGTGTGTGTGTGTGTGTGTACGTGTTCCTTCTTCATTTTAATCATGTAGCATATAATACTGAATTTTGTATGGGAGAAAATTCTTTTTTTGAGAAAATTCTTATATGCAAGTTATAAACATTACTTGATTGTAAAATTTAACCTTGAGGCTGGATGAATGGCTTGGTGGTTAAGAACATTCCCTGCCCTTCCAGTGAACCAGAATTCAGTTCTTTCCCAGCATCCATGCTGAGTGGCTCTCAACCTCCTATAACTTCAGCTCCATGTGGCCTAATGCCTCTGGTGTCCACAGGCATTTGCACTGATGTACACACACACACACACACACACACACACACACACACACACACACACCCTGAAAATCATTTCTAAATGTATAATCTTATGCTGTTGAATTATGTAGACTGGATCTTACTGAGGACTTTACTTCAATATTCATCAAGAATATAAATATTGTAGGGAGCTGAGGAAGCCCTGAGTGAGTGTGCAAAGCATAGAGAAAGTCTTCATAGAATGTATATGGTTGACACGGAGATAGCCATGTGAGAACCAATCTCTCAGACCCATGAGACACCAACAAAACCCTACTGCTCACCACAATGAAGCTAAAACTGAGGAAGCTTTCCTCTGGTCCAAGTAGAATAGTGTGTACCCAAACTAGCAATAGCAGCTTCCTTCTCTAGGAATTTGACAGTCTGAGACTACTGAGTTTCCCACTGAGATTAGCGAATTTCTCCCCACATGCTGTAGACAATACATACACAGAGGTTCTGGTTAGTTGTGCTGGCTGGTGTCACTCCATCAAACCCTGGCCCCAGCGTATCTGTAGCTTATCAGTATCTCTCCTTTCTTCATTTCTTTTTCTACTCTAGCAAGCTTTCAAGAACGAAGTCATGCAGGTTGCAGAGGGTGGGCAATTTTCTTTTGAGTCTTTCTCTGGCTTTGGTGTCAGCCCTTTTGGAATGAGATTGAATGTGATTTTTTCTCTTCAACTTGTTGGAAGACATTGGTAATTTTTTTCCTTAAATGTTTGGGTGGAATTCAACAGAAAAGTCAATGGGTCTTCGGCTTTTGTTCTTATGATATTTTTATTACTGAGTCAATACTAAGTCTATTCATATTACCTGCTTCATCCAGGATTCCTGTTTGCTGATGTACAGCTTTATACACATTTAACCCAAAACCAACTTCTGAGCCTTTTTCATTTTCTTTGTTGTTTTCTGGATGATTTTTTATATATATTATTTTATTCCTGGTTTAATTTTTATTTTCTTCTTCCTGCTGACTTTAAGCTTAATTTGACCCCCGTTTTGAATTTCCATTAGATATAAAGTACAGTTATTGATTGGAGATATTTCTTCATTTTGAAGAGAGAATTTACAGTCAATAATTTTGCAGTTAGCACTATATATTTTTTGCAACTCACATTTTTATAGTGTATTTTTACTTGTATCTGTCTGAATGTTTTTCTTTTGATTCATTCTTTGACTTGTTAATTGTTGAAGAGTATGTTGTTAATTTCCACATATATACATGGGTTTTCAGCTTTCCTTTCCTACTTGGTTTCTATTGTCACTGAGTTGTGATCACAAAAATCATTTATGTTATTTCAATGTTTTAAAGCTTACTTGAATTTTTTTGTGCCCTCAAAATATTCTTGATAGCACTCGGTGTGTACTTGGAAAAATGCATGCCCTACCCTTGTCAAATAAAATGTTCATCAGGTACCTGCTAAATCTGATTAACATTGTCCCAGTGAGCTACATCATGATTGATTTTTCTGTTGCTCCATCTATTATTAAAAATGTAGACTGGAAGTGTCTCATTCCTGCTACAGCTATATGCTTTTTACTTCAATTCTGCAAATATGCATGTTGCACTATTGCAGGTATTAAGGCGTGAATATGTATGGGTTTGTTACAGCTGTGTTTTAAAATACATAAAGCAACATTGGAAAGTGTATTCACATCTCGTTAAAAAATGTCTACAGGTATTATGGAAAAGGTTGATGGACAGTTCCATCTGCTATGCCTTTGGCTCTGCTGTTAAGTCAGAGAACATACTTCTGCTAGGCTCTTTCCAACTAATAACAGCTTGGCAATGGTTCTATAGACTGACAATTCCTGCCCAATAGGAGACTTCTATGGACAGCCTTTATTTAGAGTCCTGTTGGTTTGAGCAAGTCTTTTAGAGAAATACGCTACAGTTTCTCAGATTCCTGTCAATTCTTTCCTTCAGTTTCTCCTTTCACAGGTTTAAGGCCCACATTATAGTCTGAAGGATTTCCCTGCTTCCTTCAATCTTGTCTTAGGGCCCTACTCTCACAGGACTTGAGTTGACACATTTGGGGGGAGGGATGTCCTTAAAAGTAATATATTACTAAAAAATGTTGGTTCCTTACTTCCAAACATACTATGAGAAAAATTAAATATATCAGTCTTGATATCTAATCTAATCTTGAATATTCATTGTAGGTAATGTTTAAGCCTTACACTGAATATTTTAAAATAATATTGTCAAAAGTATCCATGTATCAATAAGAAAGAATTCCGTACCATCTTTTCTGAAGATATTTCTATGCCTGTGTGGGCTCTTTAACCTGCCCTTGTGGGTACTGTGTGGGCAGAACTAGAGACTGCTGAAGAAGTGTCAGTGGTTTATCTTCATTCAGCCTGTGACTGAACCAGGAATTCCTAAACAGATGACTCTACCGGTGCACACAGCAGAAGGCACCCCCAGTATTTTTATAAATTACAAAGCGATAGTCTTTCCTTGCAAATCATCATTTCCACCCATCAGAAAATGGTTATCTTGCACTGATTTCTGTTGAAGGAGACATTTTACTGCCATCTACTGGAAAACTATTGTGCAAATTGCATATGCAAACTACAATGCCTATTATGTAAGGGGAGACTTACTGGATGTCACACCCAGTGTAGCTGTATGTGGCAACCTTGAGATAATGGCCACGGCTTTCTAAGAAATGTATTTTCCACCTTTCACTACAGTTGCAGTAGGGAAGGGTGCCAAGGAACATGGTTTGTAAGGACAAGGAATGAAAATCATATTAAAGTGGCTTCAAAAATGTGCCAATGTTACATGCTATTCCTCATATCAGTTATGACTAATGAGATGGCTTATTAGCTATTTTGCACATTAGAAAAGTTTTCATTCAAATGAAGGAAGGACTTTCAAACATCTTCTAAGTTACATACATTTCCAAGCTGAAAATATGATGAGTTACATTTCCTCAGAATTAGTAAAAGATTGATTGAATGGTCAAATTATTGTGCTGTTTACCAAATACCACCACATTCTCTACACAATTTAAAAATGATTTAACCGAGAAAATAGTACAATGAACATAATTTAAGTCCTTGCTTAAGCCTTATACACCAACTCAGTACCTTATAAGACTGAAGTCATGTTTATACATATATATTATGGTGGACTAGAACTATGTTGAAATACTATGATTTACATGACTGAAATAAAGAAATGTTCCCCTCTCAGATGAATAAATTGGGTTTCTGTCACCCAGTGTATTTGACAATAAGTAAAGTCATAGGGTATGTCTGTAGTCTAATGAAATTGTGGCCACATAGAATGAAAAGGCAGAGGACAAATAAACCCACAGTGTGAAGGTAGCTGTTTAAAGCCAGTGGAAGATCTGTCATCTGACCTCAAGAATTGGGAATAAATATATTTCTTTGCTTGAGCTACTATCCTGTTTTCTTTTGATGGCAGCCTGAACAGACTAGCAAACTTAGTAATTCAATTCTACATTGATGAGGTTATATTATTCACTACACCTAGCAAAATTTACAAAAATTTCAAATATATGTGAGACATTTTACATAAATAAAACTCAAATCTAAAAGATTTTTGGTTTTAAATTATGCTTTGATATTGCCTGATGGTGTCATTTTATAAGCATGAGTTATCTGGCCTGGCAGGTCCTGAAACCCTTGAGCACCAATTGAACACACAAAGACATATTAATTATAATATTATTGGCTGGTGCTTAGGGTTTCTTATTGGCTAGCTCTGTCTTAATTTTTAACCTATTTCTATTAATCCATGTATTTCCACATGGTCTTGGCTTACTGGAGAATGCCAGACCTGCAAATCTTTGGCCTGCTACATGATGACTGCTCAGCATCTCTGCAGAGGAGAGAGTTATTTCCTATTTGTCCCTGCTTATATATGGATTCTGTCCAGCTATGTCACTTCCTGTTTGGCCAATCAGCCAATCAGTGTTTTATTCATTAACTCATAAGAGAAACATATATACAGAGGAACATTCCCCATCAATTTCCTAATTGTGTTTGTCATTAGTGTTTATGTGTGTAGTGTGTGTGTGTGTGTGTGTGTGTGTGTGTGTGTGTGTGTGTGTATGTATGTTTAACTGTAGGTGTGTACATGCTGTGATATACCTCTGTAGGTCAGAAGACAATTTTCAGGAGACAGTTCTTGGCTGTCTTCTTCCTTTGTTTTAGAAGCAATGTTTCTGCTGTTTCTGCTATACTACATATTCCAGGCTAGTTGGCCTGCCAAATTCCAAATGATTCTCTATCTTTACATCCTGTACTATAGGAATGTTAAACTTTCACATGACTGCCATACCAAGATTTTTACAGAGTCTGTGACTCAAATCCCAGTCTTTGGGTTTTTCCTGTTAAACAGTTTTTCCCCTCTCAGCCATCCCACTGACATTTGGTGAATTTTTTTGAAATTATAGTTGAAGCAAATACATAAAACAAGAAGGAACATATAATGGTTCTTATATGTCATCCAATATTTAAAACAGTATTTATATAAACTTCATTTAACTTTGTCAGTACCATATTTTATAGGAGTAAAATGTCTTTTCTCACAAGGCAAATAAATAAATAAATAGATTAACTAAATAAACCTGGTTATTTTAGTAGTTCTAAAGCTTATTATCACGGCCTTGTAAAATTTTAGCATAGTCTCTCACATAATTATCTCCTTTCCTCATTTTTTTTTCTAGAGTGGTGTTCAGTACATCAAGAGACATCCATGTTCTCATGAAGTTGACTAGATGGTCATTAGTTTTGTATGGTTTCTGAGGACAGGCTGCCAGCAATGCTATTACTGAAGAAGTATCTGGTAACTGCTGGTCACTGGATGCCCTATTAATCTCTGATACTGATATCTTCAGCTGATGACTCTCAGAGCTTCTCCCAGCTGAGGCAAGATTCTTAGTGATACACTCTACTCACTGTCTCCTCATCATGATATCAATCTACTCTGAATTGATAAGGTCTACTGTCAGGAGCCAAAAATTATGCTATTAGAGAATTTCTTGGGGTCTAGACCTCCGGTTCCAGTATCCAGATGCACTAGGCTCCATCGTATTGCAGATGCCAGCTAATTTGCTGTTGAATGGCATAGTCTCAGTGGAGAATGTCCCCTAGTTTTGCATCTCTACAGAACTAAGCATTTGAATAGGCCTGCACCAGGGCAGAGGGCTAGGTCTATGGGAATAGAGACTGTTTAGAGGTATCTGCTGAGAGGGTCTAGAGAGGGTAAAAGAGAAATGATTGCTGGTATCAAGAGAGAACTGTTAGAAAGCAGTTAAGGAAAATGCTGGAATAAAGGGGAGACTCCAGTCTGCAGCATGGGACTGAGAGTTCTCCAAAGATGACAAGATACCTGTGTGTGGTCTTTATTGCCGTTGGGTTGCTAGGAATTTCTGAGTCCACTCTCCCCCACTCAGTTCAAACCTTGTGGCTTCTGTGTTTAGGGACTGAGACATGCCAGGCCAGGGCAGTTTACCCTTTGGATGTTTCCTGTCCGGTTCATTTCATGTAGAAGCAAACGTGTTTCTGTTTCTTTTCCTGCTGCTATGAAAAATACATCATGATAAAAGCAACCTAATGGTGAAAGGTTTATTTGCTTTGGAGTTCCAAGTGACAATCCACCATGGAAGATAAGAGGTAGCCACAGAAGCAACACCTTAATGTAGCTGGTCACATCTATCCATAGTCAACAAACAGCATTGCCTCGTAATGCCAAAATTGATTTCTACATATATAGTCCAGGATTTCCTGTCAAGGGAAGAATCCTACTCAAAGTCAAGATAAGTCTTCTCATGTCAATTAATCTAATCAAGACAATCTCCCACAGGCATTACCAAACACCCATCTCACAGATGGCCCTGAATTTTGTCAAGTTAATGCTACCTCTCCAGGATGTCAACTATAATGTGACAATGGTCCAAATGGCATAATATCAGTCAGCAGAATCATAAGCAGGAAGGAAGGAGCACACATATCCTCTGCTCTGAGGAACCAAACCTGCAAGTAGAAATGAGGCAATACAGTAAAGCTTTGCCCATCAGCTCAGTTTCCACTTATAATAAATCTTGCTCTGCTCACAGTTGTCCAGAGTCAGAAGGAAGACCTATACACTACCTCACAAATCCTAAGGTGTTGTCTTCCCCTTGACAGTAGGATGATGTTGAAAAAATTTAGACAATCTTCTTCAAAATAAGTTTTATATCTAATCTGTTGTTTTATTTTAAGTTCTAGGACTGCCAGAAACTAAATGTAAATCTCAATTGTTGAATTATTTATGTAATTTATCCTAATCTTTCCTCAGACATGGGATGCTTAGGAAACTTGGGATGAACAATTTATCCTTAGAAAGCAAAATAAATGAGCAATTTCACCCCCAAAACAAGCTGAATATTTCTTGATGCATGCTATCCAAGAAACTGCTCAGTCTACCTCTCAGTAGATGGGAGGCATGAGAGTGCATGGTTGGGTCAGTCCCTATCTGCATTAAGTTTATCTTAAAGAGCCCCATAGTTACATTTTTATACAGCCAGGTTGGCTATATGTATAGATAATGAACCAGGATGATAATGCTTAAAAAGTAATACATTGTCTCTGGTTGTTTTTGCCAGACTCCCAAGCTTATATTTAAAATAATTTCGCCTATTATTATAGATCCTAGTTTTATCCACATTGTGTATTAAACTGCACAATGCCTTTATTCAGTCAGGCTCAATTTTTACTATAGATAGTGCTTTATGTCATGTGGATAAAATTCAAATGACTAAGAAGTTTTCACAATTTATAACTTTGGAGATTTTAAAAATCCATCATTCAAAATGCCATCTAAATACCTAGTGAAAATTCTCAATTTAAAATACTATCAGTCTGGTTGTTGTTGGTTCATGTCTTTAATCCCAGCTCTTGGAAGGCTGAGGCAGGAGGATCTGTGTGAACTAGAGACTATCCTACTCTAGTAATGAATTCCAGGATAATCCGGACTATATAATAGAAAGGCCCTGTCTCAAACAAACAAGAAACGAAAATAAAATACTAGCAGCTTGAATTGAACATCTGAAACTTCCTTGTTTCTTTCTTACCCAATGACAATGGCCTCTTTAGCAAGGCTAGATGAATTACTGCTTTACACAAGGTACATTAATATTCAATTGCATGAAATGAGCTTGGAGGATATAAGCATTTTTTTTATGAAGACAACAGACTGCTGAGGAAATGGACATCTCATAGTACAAAAGATGAGGTCTAAGATGCTGTACCTGGCCAGTCTCCCACATATGGAGCCTCTGGAGAACATACATAAGACAACAGTACCAGCTCCAGCAGACAGTGATGAGCTTCTTATCCACTGTAAGCTATAGATGTTTACAAAGTGGAGTCAGAGATAAGTTGATAAATGGTAGTTTATTGGGGAAAAGTACTCATGCAAGGCAGCCAGTGACCAGGTTTGCACCTGAGCAGGATGGACCCAGAAATGCTTCCCAGTCAGCCAAGCCAGGTGAAAGAGCTACCTGTGCTCCTCCCTCCTTCTTAAACCCTTGTTATATCACTCTGACCAGACCCAAGCAGGCACGGTCAGCTGTACCTGTGACCAGGCCCAAGGGGGGCTCTGTCAGCGGTATCTCTAATCAGAATTTCTCCCTACAGTAAGCCCCTTGAGCCAAGCCCCTCCCCTCAAGGATCTCTATCTGCCAGGTTCCACATAAAGAATACTCTTATTGCCCTAACTGCTGGACCCTGCCCCATCCTAGAGAGTAAAAAGCCCAATATACCACCAATCTCTACCCTGGAAAGCTCCACCCTGGAAAGTTTCACCCCTGTCCCAAGAAGCTGCAGCACTTGAGAACCATGGGGACTCTCTAAGCCTGAGTTTGGTTCCTTTATACCGCCAGCACTTAATGCATTTCCTGAGTGACCCTTTCGGTTGTGTTCACTTTCATTTCTTCTCAACACTGTGAATGAAATCTTCAGATTGGAAGCCAGGAGGTTAAGAAGCATGGAATTCTGGTCACAATGGATTTTTACAGGCCTCACTGGAGTTAATGGCTGAAACCTTGCACATGTAATTAATTTTATTCAATTCAGTACCATCTGTAGGTGCACTATTTTCATTCAAAGCTAGTATGATTTGATATAAAATTGAAATTGTTAAAAAACACCTTAAGAAAGCCAAAAAATTATTATCTTTGTTTATAATAACAAATTAAACAAACAAACCACTGCATTTAAGCATTCCAAAAATAGGGGTCGGTGTCCTTTAAGTTAGATGTCAATTAAAAGAAAATGACCTTACATGACAGATTGGTCTCAGATTTCTAGACTATAATGATATACTGTTTTTCCAACAATACTGTCATGTTTGATACTCTGCAGATCCACAACGTTTTTATGCTGTTTGCAAAGTTTGTAGTATTCCCATCACATTTAATAATCCCCAGCTCCTGCTTCTATAACACTGGTCTACAGAGTGCCAACTTCCTCTTGCTGTACACACAAGGCAGAGCCTGCTCCCCAGAGCCTGATAAAAAACTAATCAAAAGACAGCATGAAGGGGAGTGGAGTATATTACCCTTTTCTGTAGGCTTCCTGCCTGGTCCTCATTAGTTTTGCTGTCTAACCCCCTTGTGGGCCTATCCTGATTTATTTTAGGACTTAGGCAGGTGGGTCAGTACTTTGGGTTTTCATGACAAGCTTAAACATGCAGGCAAGGCTTGCCAGAGATCTTTCCTTTATGATAAGAAGTGAATTTAGCCATCAGAATCTGATTTTCAAATCAAAAGAACACTTGAAATTTGCTTCCGATCTAAGACACTGCATGGAGTCCTATTCAGGGTCCTTTAAAAAAACTGTCCTAGCTGGGTGGTGATGGTGCACACCTTTAATCCCAGCATTCAGGAGGCAGAAGCAGACGGATCTCTGTGAGTTGAGAAACCCTGTCTCAAAACAACCAAAAAAAAAAAAAAAGGAGAAACAGCCACAGCAGCAGCAGGAGGAGGAAGAGGATGATGATGATGATGAGGAGGAGGAGGAGGAGGAGAAGGGGGAGGAGGAGAAGGAGGAGGAGGAGGAGAAGAAGAAGAAGAAGAAGAAGAAGAAGAAGAAGAAGAAGAAGAAGAAGAAGAAGAAGAAGAAGAAGAAGAAGAAGAAGAAGAAGAATGTTAATCACCAATTAAAGATCCAGACACAGGAAACATTTTGCCACTGAGCATGGAACATGAACAATTGATCCATGGTCTCAAAGTCAGCCCAGAGCAAAGGACTTGGACTGTTGTGGAGCCCAAACAGGTGCACCATCTCCATTCCTATTGTGACAATGCATGTGCTGGACCATCTGAAGACTGGAGTATGGTGTTTATAGAGCCAATCACAGAGACGGTTTTCCTTTATTTTTAATTGGCTGCATTTCCTTCTGTGACAGAAATTTGAGACATTTATAGGCAGAGATGGAAATATTTCAATACACAAAAAGCACATGCTGCAGAATTCCTTTTTTAAACCGTGAATGCCTAATTTGGGTTTAAAATTGTATGTACTTTTCTTGTATGTGTATTTTTCATCTATTACATTACACTTACATTCATGAGCTATTAAACAAGTTGTCTGAAAACAATATATAGCACTTAGATATATTTTTTAAAATAAATATTGTTTTAAAACTTATCACACAAAACCGTATGAGTCATTTCTTTATCACAGAGGGAAAGCCAAGACAATAAACCTAAATAAAATGATAGGTTCTGAAATAAACTTGTAATCTCTATTTAGTTTGCTGATGCCTTCATCATCTAAAGCCTCCTTTAGACATTATAATTAAATAAAATACACCTCTAGGAGTATAGCAGTGACAGTGGGGCAAATTCTGGGCTCTGTATTTAGTCCCACTTGCACAGTAAGTCATACCCACTCTAATAGCATTCTCAGAAAAAAAGACAACAAAAGAGATTTCAATATTTA
Organism: Cricetulus griseus; assembly: GCF_003668045.3. Classification (NCBI taxonomy): domain Eukaryota; kingdom Metazoa; phylum Chordata; class Mammalia; order Rodentia; family Cricetidae; genus Cricetulus; species Cricetulus griseus. Next base: position 15,008,902 of record NW_023276807.1, on the reverse strand, counting down.
TTTAGTTGACACAGGGAGGGGCTTTCACCTAGAAACCTTAAGAATGGGAAAATATGGTGAGCTATCCATCTCTTTTTCTTGCACAGGTAATTTGATCCTTATCTCCTATCATCACACTCCAATTCTGCAAAGAAGTCTTTGTACTGTCTAACTAAGTGAAAAGACTATAGAAACAAAATCAGAGGATCAGAAAGCCAGTCCTCGATGAGTACCAGATAAAATCATTCGAGACTAAATGATGTTATCGAAGTAAGTTGGCACGATTTAACACTGATTTTTCATAAGGAGAGACTAAATTTTATGAACTATTTTATCTTCTAAAGGAGAATTTACAGTCTTAGCAGACTAAGTATGCACCTTTAAAAGCATGTTATAGTGATCCACTTATTTTGAAATGTAAATTACAGCTGTGGTTATTGGTTTCAGGTTTCCATGAGTATGCTGTGCCATTTTTAACATACAAGAGTAAACTAGTCATCCATATTTAAAACAAAATTGTGTCTATGTTGTTTAAAATGCTCCTTAACATGGAGAGAAACTTAACATGGAAATATGAAATTATTTGTATTTGAGATTACCGACCTTCCTTCCTGTGCTTTACAATATTGGACTGGTATTTTATAAATGTAAAACTAGATCTCCAATGAACATAACAAACTTACCTCTCTTTATCAATCACTCTCCTTTGCAAAGGAGAATAAAGAACTAAAACAGTTATAACCCTCGCCGTGGACAAGAAAAGGGAAGTTAGTTTGAGCTACCAGGAAAATATTGGGAGAAGATAAACTAAGAGATAACTGTAGTTGAGGAATGAAAGGAGACAAAATTCAAGTGTCTCAAGATAAAGCTGCCCCAGGGGCCATCTTGGATGTCTGATCTTAATTGTCAACTTGATGGGACTTAGAATCACCATGGAAACAAATCTCTGGGAATTTCTGTGAAGGGTTATCTTGGCAGGTTAATTGAGGTGGGAAGACCCACTCTAAATGTAGATTTTATTGTCCCAAGAGCTGGAGGCTTGGTCTGAATAAAATGGAGAAAGTGTGATGATGTGTCCTGACCATGTGATCAGCAACCACCTTCTTCCTCAGTGTTGCCTGCTCCACCCTAATGGACTACCTCCCCTGGAACCACAAGTCAAAAGTAAACTCTTCCTTCCTTAATTTGTTCTTGTTGGGAATTTCGTTGTGTCAAGGAGACAAATAACTAACATATCATCTGAACCACGTAAGGGCAACAGTGCCAGAGATGATAGACTATGACAGGTGGGTCACCCAGAGAATCACCATTATTGGTGATAAATAGGGTTTGTGATGGTAGCACAAATTAACACAGTAAACAAAGATGTGGGACTCAAGATTGGAAATATGAAATTTAATAGATAACTCTGTACCTAATGCTAAGATGTCTACAATTTTCCCACATTCTTAAACAACCAACCTCTAAGAGAACAAGAAAGGGAGTGATTTCTGGATGAATTTAAAAAACAAAGAAAGAAACATTCTTACAGGTCATGTGGTGGTCTTGATCTGAAAGGTTTCTGTGTTAATGGTTTGCTTGCAAGCCTGAAGTGTTATTGAGAGTTGGGGCAATATTTAAAAGGTGGGATCTAGTACCACAAGGACAAAAATTTGGATGACTCTTGAGAGTCTGATCCCAGCAGTATAACAAGAAGTAAACATTTGCTGAAGGTGAAGACTCTGACCAGCTCAACTGAAGAAAAACAAGATTCTGACTAGGGAGCTGTTTGCAAGTTTTGCAGAGAGCTCCAGGGCTAAGGTTTTCAGGAGTCATCACCCATGATGGGGTGGCCTTCCCCTGATGCAGCTGCATTCCATTTGCCTCTGCTTCTTGTAAGTAAACCCTCCCCCACACTCCTGTTAGTATCCCCAATAAAAATGAGCTGATTCACCAAGTTGGTCATTGACAGGAGTCAACACTTTGGTCTGTTTTGAGTTCCTTCTCTGGGGTGATGACATGAAAGAGTGTTGTCTCCCCAGGAAAAATAATGCAACCCATCACAATCAATCCATGGCCCACTGCTTTAAAACTTGGTAATATTTGGGATCATAGAGGCATTGAATGTGGAAAGTAAAATAATAATAATAAAGAATAACTGTTCTTTATGTGCATAAAATATAGTTGTTTACATTATTCTATAGACCTGTGGGCATTCTATTGGCCTGGGGTATTGGCATTACTGAAAAAGAATTTAATTAAAGTCCTACAACAAGCAAAGGAGCAGACTAAGATTTCAACTTCTGTCTTATGATTCTGATCTAATACTCTCCCTACCATTTTCTTTGGAAGCTTGGATTTTTCATCTGAACCAAATTTAAGTCATAACTTTATTATTACTTAATGGATATCATCTCAATCGTCTGACATTTACCATCTGATTCTATTAAAAACATGTTCATAATACATAAATAGAGCTTCCTACCTTACAGTGTTCTGTACCAGTTAAAGTTAAAGAGTAAATATGAAAGTAACAATCTGGGATAATCTCTTTCATTGTTCTGCCAATTAGTGTCAAGGTGACAAGTATAGTAAACAAGTCTCAGAATGTGGCTATCTACTGTGTAGAAAATTAAATACTATACGAATTTCTTCTTACTTGTTTATGGTTTGTGATTGTGGTGAATTAAGAGCAAGAGGAGCAAAAACAAGTATACAACAAGGTGCTAAATGGTTTGACAAGTCCATAGGGCAGTTTCACTGATAGGAGAATCTTTTAAACTGTAATTTCAAAAATGTGGTAGCTATGAAGTTCACCTTCAACCATCCATTCACAAATGTGTATTATTAAGGCTTGCATTCCTGGATTTTTAGTAGCTTATTGGTTCATTTCATTCAAACATTTTACTGAATTTAATACTTTTAATTTCCTTATAGTCCAGCTAACCCCATTTCATCCAGAGGTGCACACCACAATCATCACAGAATCTGACTGGCCACACCTACAATCAGACACCACTCACTGCTTATAAGGCACCAAGGCAATGCTAAATCTGACTTTTCTTCTTTGAAGAAGACAAAATAGCATGCACTGTTTGTTTGTGTGTGTTTTTTTTTCATTATATTCAAGGGAAAAGATGTATTATAAAAACAAGAAATAAATTGCATACAATATTTAATCAGCCAGCACCTAGACATAAAAAAGAGCTACCAATTAATTAATATCTAAAACAAAAGATACTTAGTTCCAAAGATTGGTTTAAAAAATAATAAAGTTGACTTGCTGAGAAACCAATCAAAGATATTAAGCAATTCAGAGATCAGAAATCACAAAGAGATACACTGAGGGACTAGCATTATCACTATCTTAGGACCAGTGATATTTGGGAGATGTAACCATAATGGATGAGTGGGGGGACACCAGAGTCAAGAGGTGGTTGTCACAGAAGATCCCAGGGGGAAGGGGGAGAAACACCATGGACTTTCCCTCCCTTGCCCCTCTTCAAGTTTCTACCACTGCCCTCCAAAAATGTTGCAAGGCATTGACAAAATAACTCAATAGTCTTCAGCAGAGAAGGGAACAGGAGGAAATCACAATCCATCAGGGCAAATAAGTCAAGACTTGCAACCAAATGTTAAATGAAGTATGATTAGAAAATTTTGGGTTCATCTAATATCTTGCTTCTGATGAATGAAGTTTTGTTTCAAGCTGTAAATCAATTTTAATGTATAATCAACTTACTGCATTTTATAAAAAGCACAGCACAGAACTCCAGCATAAACTTAGGGATGAAGTGGGGAGAAGGTTGTACCTCAATTGACTTCTAAAAACAAAGAATTAAATTTTATTTTTGGACTAGAATATAAATAAACATATAGCTCTTAAATATGTGCATTTCTTCATAACAGTATTCATTTTTTCATGGAGTGAATCTTTATGTTTCTATGGTAAGCAAGATTTTAAAAGGATCTTTGAGTGACAAATGGGACAGAAATGCAGGTGCAAGGTATAAGAAGAAACAGAAAAACAGTAGAGTTAGACCAAAGTTGAGAAACATCTGCATTGAAATTACATTCCACTGTGTGATGCTGAAAATTTCAAGTCTTGGTTTCCTCCCATTTAAGATGGTATGGGTTTTGGATGATTGTTGTCTTGTCTTACTCCTATTGACATAAGCAAGGGCCACCTTGTAAGAGGGAGTACCAATTGACGGATTGCTCAGATCAGATTGGGCTCTGGTCATGTATATAGGGAATTATCTTTGTTGTTGATTGATGGTAGAAGGTGCCTCAACTGTGGGCAGGGCCATCCTAGGCAGGTGGCCCTTGGTTGTTTGAGAAAGCAAGCTGAGCATGAACCAGAGGTAACAAGCCAGTAAGCAGCCTTCCTCCATGGTTCTTACCTCTGCATCTGCTTGAATCCTGTCCTGACTTCCCTCAGTAATGGATTGTTACCCAAAACTGTAAGCTGAAATAAACCCTATTCCCCCTAAGTTGCTTTTGTTCAGAATGTTTCATCATAGCAACAGAGAAGCAACCCAGACAGATGTTGTAATGCCATCTGATTCTCTGTGCCTCACACTTAACAGAGCAGTTAACTGAGTGATCCTTTAATTGCACTTCTTTTTTCTTTGTGTACCGCCTCCCACCAAGTACGAGAGAGCACGATTCTCTCATTGAACACACCAATACTTTTGTTGCAGGACATAGAAGAAACAAACCATAGCAGAGCTGCATATTTCTTCCCTGCTGGGTAACATTCATACTACTGGAGGTGCCATGTAGGAGTCAGGAGCCCCATAAAAATACTAAGCTAAAAGCTATAATATAGACATAGAGGACTTGGTGTAGATGTAGGCCCTGTGTTTGCTGCTTCAGGCCCTGAGAGCTCATCTCTGCCTTGCTTAGCTGATTCAGAGGGCCTTGTTCTACTGGAGTCCTCCATTCTCTCTTCTGTGGGATCCCTGAGCTCTGAGGGAAGGGATTTGATGAAGACTTCCGGTTTAGTCTCTCACTCCATATAATGTCTGGCTGTCTGTCCCTGCATCTGGCCATCCCAGGAAGCCTCTCTGATGATGACTGGATAAGACACTGATCTGTGGGTGTAGCAGAATATTGTTAGGAATCATTTTGTTGATCCTAAATAAACTGTATGTATGTATGTATGTATGTATGTATGTATGTATGTATGTGTTTATAGGCCTGTGGTGTTAGGCTTTACCCTAGGTCTCTGGGCTATCTAGTCTCTGGTTTTCAATAACCCAATCAATGTCAGGTGTTGATCCCTTTTTGTGGAGTGGGCCCTATTCAAATCAGTCATTGTTTGCCTACTCCCACAAGTTCTGTGTCACCATAGCCCTAGGATTTTTCAGGCAGGACATATTGTAGGTCAAAGATTTTATGACTGGGTCATGTTTCACTTTCAGTAGACTGCCGAGTACCTTTCTACACCACAAACACTAGAACACAGGGTAAAGGCTTCATGTCAGCACCAGCTTGACTTCTTCATGCTAAATGAGTTGAGTGTTGTGCTTGGAAATGGGGCTGCATTGCCAATTTGTGAAAAAAAAAAAAAAAAAACAACCTTTGTCTTAGCATCAGCCTGGGACTCCCTTGGCCAAGAACTCAGTTGAAGCAACCCAGTCCCACCTCCGGAAGCCTTATCTGGCTACAAGAGACAGCCAGTTGAAACTCCATAGGCCCCATGCTGGTGAACAAACAGAGAGAAAAATGTCTGCAGACAGCCTACCTGGTTTTCTGGCAGGCATGGCCTATGGCTAATAGGGGGTGCCTGATTGAATTTGGGGGCTGGGTTACAGAGAGGATGGAGGTTAGAAGGGGATGGTCTGTGAGATGCACAGAAGATGTTGGCAGGGGGCAGGGAGGCTGCACCTGGTCTTCTGTTGCAGCACTAGGGATGAGACTGAGGGATTGGGTCCAGGGGACAGAGAGAGGAGGTCTCACCCAGTCCTTCTTGTAACTATGAGAAATTGTTGTATGCTTGTGTACATGCATGATTTACATATATGTGATCTTGTGTGTGTGTGTGTGTGTGTGTGTGTGTGTGTGTGTGTGTGTGTATACTCACTTGTGAGTCTAGGTGTATTTGTACCATGTCATGAATGTGGAGATCAGAGGACAACCTTGTGTGTCAGTCCTCATCTTTCATCTTGTTTGTTTGAGACAGGGTCTCTTGTTTGCTGCTATGTTCACTGGGCTAGCTGACCTGTGAGCTTCAAGGGCTTTTCCTGTCTCTGCCTCCTATCTTGCCCCAAGAGTACAGAGATTATATATGCATGATATTGGCCCAACTTCATAAGGGTCCCAAGGAACTGAATTCATGTCCTCACACTTGCATAGCAGGTATTTTGTTCATGGAGCCATATCTTAGCATCTTTTTATAAACTTTTGAGATCTAGATAAAAGAATATGAAAGTCAATAAGATTTGAAGGTTTTATTGTTGTTGTTTTCGTGTTTTTCTTGTGCTGAGGCTCAAACCTAGCATTTATGTATGCTCAGCAAGGAATTTGCCATTGATGAATTCTATGGCAGTTTTTCTAGGATGGTTTTGAAAGTTAGCCTCTTAAAACATTACTATTGTGTTGCTATTATTGTCATTAAAATGTGAAGAATAAACTATAAAAATAACACTTTTGCAAGATTATGCACCCACAAAAAGTAATGCAGCACTTACCTATTTCATGAGTTAAGAATGTAAGTTCCTCTACTCCCTATGGTAACATAGAAAAATAATTGCATAATGATAACAAAAACGAAGGGAGCCAACACATGGATGGAGAGACATCTCAGTGAGCAAAGCACTTGCCATCCAAGCATGAGGATCTGAGTTCAAATCTCCAGAGCCCATGGAAAGCCTGGAGTCTGTAACCCCAGTGCTCATAGGACAAGATCTGAGGCAGAGACAGGGGAACTCTGTTGGGCCTAAAAAGGCCAGGATACAAGGAACTTTCTGTACCTGGCTAAAATTTGGGACCTGTCACAGCAAAACTGCCTCTGCCCAGCTACTGCCAACGTGGTGGGTTATTATTGGCCCTTACTCCTCACCCCATCCTGAGGTCACCACCCACTTTCTCAACCCTATATAAGCTCATGCATGTTATGGTAAAGCCAGACTCTGCTTCCAGAGGTCTCCATGACTCAGTGTGGTTCTCTCCAGGGTTTCGAAGGGGGGTCTGGGTCATCGACACTCACCATCCCACTCAGCCCCAGGGAAGTGACTGGCCAGACTGGCCCTTCCCACAGCCCTGGCTGCTGGAGGATCCAGTAGAACTCCTGGAAGCTAATGGACCTAGTGGATTGAGATAGGCATTAAAGAAAAACCACCATATCAAACAAGGTGGGAGGTATGGTCTACCCATACCCGTGGTAGACCACAGACCCCACATGCACATACATGCTGTGAGTACAGGTGCTCAGTGTCATGTGAGGCTCATATCACATTATACACATTTCTCTCCATATGTTGGTATGTGGTAAAATAGAAATCATTACAAAGGGAGAAGGAAAAGCCTTTATAATATTTTATAAGGCTTTATAAATATAATATTATAATATATTATTCCTATTTGCTTTCTAATATAATATTCCTATTTGCTGCATGATAGGTTCTGAATCAGAGTCAGCTGCAAGTCTCCTGAAATTACAAGGCACTGGGCCATGGCCAAATAGGCTACAATTTTATGTTTCCCACAATTTCTTGGAGTGTGTGTGGACGCTTCTACCCTAAGGATAAGACTTTGAGATCCATCATCTTCTGATATTGTTCACCAAGTAAAAATTGCTTTGGTCAGGTTCCATTACAGCAGGGATCTAGCCATGAATCAGCTCCCTCAGGTAGAAGTGCTTGCTTATGGCTCTGAGAACGGCAGACCCATCCCTGTGTCTTCAGCATCAAGGAAAACTGGATTCTTCCTCATCTTGTCCAGGGGAATGACACGAGGCTGCTGTAGTGGTGATAGCAGATGCACTAGCAGTAGAGGTGTCTTCTCCCTGTTCCCTTCTTGGCCATGGGAGTGTTACCTGTGGATGTAGGGTTAGGCCAGTTCTCTGGTGTTGAAGAATCAAACATGAGCACCCAACACGATCCTTGCTTCTTCAGCTCATTCAACAATGCCAATTAGCACATAATTACATTCATGTTGAGTGGTTTCTTCTTCCTCTAGAGAATCCTGATCACATAGAAAACACAAGGAAGTCAAGAAAGTGTTTTCAAGGAGAGCATTTTCATAGTTGAGTCACCCTTGTGTAACCATGGCTAATTGCACACTTAGCTTCAATAAATATACATGTTTAAAAGATTCAACTAAAAATAGCTTGCCAGGGTGTCTAGAAGAATGTCAAGATATTTAAAACAAAATGGGAAATTTCCCTGAAACCTACCTGCAATCTACTTTGGGAGTTCACTTCTTATTATAGAAAGGGCACTAATTCCCACAAGATAAAATATTAAAGCTGAAAGGGCCTTAGAGATTAGATAGTCTCAGCTCTCCCTGTCACCTCTGCCCTGGCATTGCAGCAAAGGTAATTGAAAATTCAGAAAGCTTAAATGACAGTGCACATGCCAGTCTAGGTCTTTCAAACATGACTAACATATTTTGATAGCAGAAAATGTTTTCTGCCATGTATGACTAAATGTCTACATCATTTTTTAAGGTTGTCATGTTTCCCATACCTTAGAACATTCTATTCTGGTAGACCACAAAAACAAAGTATGCTATAGCAAATGATAAGAATTAAAAGCACAAACATGTCATTATGTGTGCTTTGGATTATGTGGTGTTTTTTATATATTATTTCACACACTTAATTCTTTCTACAGTCCCATGGAGAGTGACAAGTGTTCAGTCATACCAAGTTTACTTCAACTGACAGACTATGTCCAGTCTGTGTTCAATGTCCCCAAATGAATCCCACACCAAAGTAATTGTTGAGCCTAATTATAACAATGAGGTGTGTGTGTGTGTGTGTGTGTGTGTGTGTGTGTGTGTGTGTGTGTGTGTGTAAAAGTCCCCAAACAGAACAATTATCATAAGGGCATCTACTCAGGAAAAGTTTCAGGAAATTTGACATTATCTAAGCCCATTGAATCAGTGTAGTTAGTGTCGATGAGATACCCATGAGTTCAGTCATTATGTGCTCAGGAGACAAGCATGCTTCTGGAAATCTGGTCTCTGTTCTCCAGGAAACAGTAAAGCTAGTCATCAAAATGAAATAAAGACACCCAATGCAGGTTCTCACAGGTGAGATGCTTCCAAACGGGTGTTTGATGGCTCTCAGCTCTGCTTTCTGCTCTCTTTCTCCCCTAGAGGCCGAGTGTCTGTGATGTTTCCTAAGGCTGCCACTGATTTACTGTTAGTAGATGCGGGCATCTTGAGACCACAGAGAAACAGCCCCATTTTTTAAAATAGATTTAAAGATCTTTGTTCCGTTACCTTTAAGAATGTGTTTTAAATCTGGTCATCCTAAATCTCTATGGTTACCCCAATAGCTGAGTGTGATAAATGTATGGATTGCCATTAGAACACTGAGAGGGGTGTAGATTTTACTGTGATCCTTTTGTATCTTACTTTTAACCTTTCCTTGGCCCTAACCTGCTTCAGGTCACTGTCAGTGAGGCTGGTGTCACACAGACCCTTGCTGGGAATTAAGCCTCCTTCTCTGCCTCTATTGGCACTCTGAACTATTCATTATGGATGATTTTACATATGTTAGGTACAAGGTCATCTAACAAGCAATTCCTGCTAATGTAAGAATGACTAATAATTCCCATATAGTCCTACTTTAAGTAAGTTATTATCCAAGTAAGTTTCTAAATTATGAAATTGACTTTTGTGGAAGAGGCTAACATAAGATTCTTTCCTAATCCAATAATAAGAGAAAAAGATCATCTCCATCATATAACTTCTCCTTTTTAGAAGTCATTTTGTGTTGAAAATACACCCAAAGCAATTATATAAGCTGTTTACCAGCCTAATTAATAGTACTACGAGGTTATTGGCCAGCCACTTTAAGACAAAGTTGAAACCTTGTATAAGTGATTAGTGTTCAGTAATGACTTCCAAGTCATTTAAGAAATAGCAACATGGAAAGCCACTTCCTTAGACAGAAAATCAAAGCTGAGCCTCACTCCCCTTCCTCCAGTTCAGGAGGCCTAGCACCTCTGTGGTTTCTCCCTCATGGTTTCTGCTGAGCAGCTGTGTTGTGGCTAACAGGCCCTTGATTCTGACGCTGCAATAGGCTAGGGAAGAGACAGCTTGAACATTTACTTCGTGGTCATTTATTTATTTTTTCTCTCAAAAGCAGACATCCTTTCTGTTTCAGGTATTAATGGAAAAGCCACGGTGTGCTAATCTGGCAGAAAACATGAGTGAAGCATTAGGAAACCTGGCCACTGCCGAGATGCTGGAAATAGCAACATTAAATTTTAATCTCACTGGCGTTTGAAAGCTGCTGGGTCCTTGCTCTGGCCACAGTGACCCAGGCTAAGGACCCGGACCTGAGCGATGCTGTTGATGCTCTTCTCTGGGTCTTGGGAGCAGGAAAGGGCTTTTGAACCCCTGCTTCTCAAAGGGACATCCCTCTGCTGGAACTGTCACCAAGGAGTTGCTGGGAGGCAGGGGAAAGCTAAAAGTGCAGCACTATGGGGTCAGAGTCTCTGGTCCCAGGACTCTCTGGCCCCCTTCTTCACCATCACAATTGTGTACTGGCCCTATTGGCTCCCTACGAGTATTTTCTTGTTTTGTGGTAAGGCCCTCTGTTTTCTTTCCTGTTGATTTCTCATCCCTACCAGCCATTTTCAAGTCCCAGTTTTCACAACCTAATATCTCCTTAGAGCATTTTACGAAAGAAAAGGGGGCTCTTGGGGAGCATATGTCTACCCTCTAAGCTACTGGAGTAAATACATTAATTTTTTTTTATTTGTAATGAAGCTGCATTTTCAGCATGCATGCATTTCTAGGTCCAGATGTAGAGAGATGTATGTATCTGAAATGTGACATTTGGTTTGGTTTAAGTTTACTATGAGAACTTACCATACTGGAGTCAAATAATGCTTGGTTAAGTTGATGAACGATTTACATGCCTACAGATTTGCTAATTGATTTCTATGGAAGAGTGAAAAGTAAATTGAAGATTTGCATTCTGTTAGGGATTTTCATAGGTGAATGCTCTTTTATTAATAAAATACATTTATTATACCTTCAATCTGAAAGAAAACTCAAAGTATAATTAATGCCACGGTTAACCAACTGAGTCCTCTTCGAAGTCACAGTCAAGGGCAGATTTTGAAACAATTTCAAAGTTTGTTCTTTCACATATAATTGATCGATTTGTTTTTCATAATAGCACCATTATTTCTGTCTTTATAACAAAAATCAAAAGCACTCAACAGCAACCATGCAAGGAAACTCTAAAAACACTTATCATGCAAGAAAACGCTGCATTCAAAACAGAGACCCTGAGAGTGCACAGAAGACATTGGGTCATAAGCATCCTCCCGTCCCCAATAGTTACTCACCAATGCAAATAGCAAAGAAAATTATTTTAATTAATGTGCCTAATAAAGGTAGGAAGACACTATGCCTTTGTGACTGATGTTCTCTGTAAGAACGATTGCTTCATTAGTCTTACAATATCAGCTCCACCTTGTTATGAAGGTCAAATAAAGGGATATATTATATATTGCTGAGCACTAGAAATTCTTATTCAAAATATTAAAAGTGCTACTAACTCATTTACTAAAGATAAAAAAATCAACTAAACAAGCAGAGAGATGTGATATATAGTTTCCTTGTGCATTATTTGTTCAGAAAAATAATTAGGTCCACTTGGCACGAATTATATGAACTCCTGAATAAGACATAATCAAAATGGGAAGCATGTCTTCCATTTAAGACTTAAAATGAATGATGTAATTTCTTAAAAGAGAGTTTAGAATATAAGATTGAATTTAACCATGGCTGTCTATACAAAAATAAGTGGCATGCATTTTTAAGATACTACTTAAAATGTTCCGATTCATACCTGGTAGTAAATAGTCATGTTGATATTGTTTCTCCAAAATTTGAAAAGCAATTGTTCTTTCTGTTGATGTTAACTCTCCCGAAAACAACCTGAATTTGACTAGGAACTGTTTCATAATCTAGTGGTTCTCAACCTTCCTAAAGCTACAACTTTTTAATACAGGTCCTCTTGTTGTGGTTACCTCCACCCATATAATTATTTTCACTGCCACTCCATAGCTGCAATTGTTCTACTATTATTAATTATAATATAAATACCTGTGTTTTCCAGTGGTCCTAGATACCCCTTGTGAAACTGTTAGTTGGCCCTTGAAGGGGTCCGGTCATGACCCACAAGTTGAGAACCACTGCTATATGAATTTCTTAAGGATAAAGAATGCTTGTCTTGGTTTATAAAAGTTGTAATTTACAATGGGGCTGAGGAGCTGTCTCAGTGCTGGTTGAACAAACATGTGGACCTGAGCTCAGATCTTCAGCATCCACATAAAAGCCAAGCTTTGCATTATATACCTGCAAGCCCAGGCAGGGATGGAAGTGGAAACTAGGATCCCTGGGGCTCAATGGGTATCTAGTCTAGCCAGTCTCTGAACAGGTTCAGAAAGAAAACCTATCTCAAGAGAAAGGCACTGACCTCTCTCTCTCTCTCTCTCTCTCTCTCTCTCTCTCTCTCTCTCTCTCTCTCTCTCTCTCTCTCACACACACACACACACACACACACACACACCACACACACACACACAGAGAGAGAGAGAGAGAGAGAGCGAGAGAGGAGAGAGAGAGAGAGAGAGAGAGAGAGAGAGAGAGATATTCAGGTCTGCTATTAATTATCTGGAGTTTTCAAAGGTTTAGAGACTTTGCATTCAGCTGCTAATACTCATCACAGCCTACCACCCTATCCTGGCTTTGAACCTTGTAGTAGAGCAGGGTGAATGGGCACCGCTTCTCTCTTCTATGTACTCTGGTATAAAAACAGCCTTCCTGTGGTTGGATGATCTCTATATGTATGAAAGTTTAATTTTAGAATTGTTTTTGCTGAAAGTTGCAATTGTAGTGTGCAGTACACAGTTCTTAGATCTCATACCCTGTTTCCCCTGTGCCAACTTTAATGCTAGCTAGTACATTACATTTGCCATGACTAATGAAGCAACACAGATACATTATTAGTAACCAAAATCTACACTTCATTCAGATTTCATTATGCCCTTTCTAATGTCCATTTCCTGTTACATATCCATTTAGGGTAAGATTACATTTAAATGTCATATCTCTTTAGGCTTCCCTGGACCATGACAGTTTCTCAATCTTTCTTTTGTTTTTGATGACCTTGATGGGTTTAGGAAGCAGCGATCCTAAAATCTCAAGTATTTTATAGAATATCCTTCAATTCTGGGTAAGGTTGACTTCAAACACATGGTAATACTAAGGTTATATATTTGCAAGAAGAAATCCCCAGAGCAAAATACCCTTGTCAGCATGAGCTGCCACAGGGAGGGCAGTTGCCTATGGTAATTATTTGTTAGCTTTTTCCACAGTCAAGAGTCTTCAGTCAACTATTTAGCAAACATTAGTACATGCTGCAAGAAGAGAGTTTTCTCTTCAGAAACAGGAGTGCACCCAGCTGTGTAATAAGTGACAGAACAAGACATGCCTCTATGGTAGCTAAGGGAGTTCTCGGCTTCTCAGAAGCCCTGGGTTCCCAGTCACCAAGTAATCACTCTTGTTAACAGAACCGGAAAAAGTTCTCTCTTTGCCCTGTAAAGAGACAGATGGATGACCACTACCTCACACCTGAGGCTCGAGAACTACCTGAGACCCCAGGCCATCAGTATTTGGATCAGTCCAAACTGATTTCACTCCTTAAACTTAATATTAAAAATCATCTCTGGAGTTCAGTAACATTTTTTAGGTTGAAAGGCTTAAAATGTCTAAGTTACAAAAGCAGATAGTTTATAAACTCCATCAATAAGAGAAAATAAAGTGACATAAGTGAGAAATTTCCAAGAAATAAAAAGTGTTAAGGATTGTTGACAAAAACAATAAGCTTCCAGGCAAAATGGAAAAATAGGGACTAAATATAACTTCATATCTAAAACCTCTGAAAATAGGGAAAGGGCACAATTTATAAAGCAGTGGGTTTCAGACAACAAAGACATCCCTGAGATGAAGTGACCTGCTGTAGACCTTGGTAGGGTACTTGGGTGATGGGCCAAGGAGGAGAACCCAAGTTCAAGATGATGGGATCCTTGAGCCAGGGAGTGAAATGGAAAGTCCACAAGTGGGCTTCTTACAGACATAGTTCTGGAGATTCTGAGCCTTCCCTTAGGTACTCAATTGAGTATTGTAAGACACCTGTGAAAGGAACCCTACTGAGAAGCTCATACCTGGCCTGAAATTGTATGTATCTCTAATTAGTTAAACTTCACTTCATGATTCATGGAACATTGTGTGGAATACACAGAAAGAACTAGACACATCAGTAATAAATAACTAACCCCAGACTGAGTTGTAGGCCTACCTTGGAGCCCAACATAGGGCCTGTGTTTCTATGTAGGGCCTGAGAAAGTTGAAGAAAAAAAGACATGCTTCCTAGTAGCCCGGTACCCATAGCATACAGAGGTACAGCTCTACCATACAGTATGCACTTGAGTAGCTAGATTATTAAGTAGAAATAACAAGCTAAATAAAATTGCCTGCCGTGGCTTCAGCACCAACATCCTAGAGCTGGGCTAGTTAAATGTAGCTCCCAGTTAAACACAGCTCTTGGACAGGTCCTTGGGCTTAGGCTTGGCTCTCACAGACCAACGAGGGGGCAGAGCCAATAGACAGAGTATCACAGCAGAGGGCCTAGCTGCCTCTTAGCAGTTGAGGGTTTGGCTCTCACATGGCACATGGTCAGAGAATGCCACAGGTACACAGTAAAACAGGTCCAAACATTATATATATATATATATATATATATATATATATATATATATATATATATCTTTAAGCCATGCGTTGGTGGCACACGCCTTTAATCCTAGCACTCCCATGCAGAGGCAGGCAGATCTCTGTGAGTTCGAGGCCAGCCAGTGCCAGGATAGGCTCCAAAGCTACACAGAAAAACCCTGTCTCGAAAAAAACAAAAAACAAAAAACAAAAGAAAAAGCACAAACTTTAAACAGGTTAAAGTGTGTGTAGGTACTTAAGAAAGAAAAGAGAATCCCGCCCCGGGATCTGTAGGCAGACTGAATCGGTCCCTGAGGACCCTGGGATCCTGTCTCTGCTGAGATCGCTGGGCCATTCTGGGCCCCCACAGAGTACAGAGAGTCCAGAGGTGAGCTGATTCGGCCCCTAACTTGGACCCAACTTCTGCCTGCCCGCCCTGGCAAATCCCGCCCCAGGAAAGAATCAGTCCCGGAGGAACCTGGGATCCTGTCTCTGCTGAGATTGCTGGGCTATTCCGGCACCCACAGAGTGCAGAGAGTCCAGAGGAATCTTCGACAGGATGACTCGAACCCTAAGGACCAAGTAACTCAGAGTCTGCTGACATCTCTGAGCCAGTACTGCTCTCACCCAACTGGAGAGCCAGTGCCTCAGACCTGCCTGCACCCAACTTGAAACCCATCAGAGTATCAAAGTCAATTGCACACACCTGAAGAGAACACCGGACACATACACACCAGGAAAGGAAGTGATACCAACTGTACCCACTGGAACAAGAGATGGGAAGACGACAATATAAGAACACATCCAACAACAGGAAAACCAATATGATACCACCAGAGCCTAGGGACTCTACACCAGCAAGACATGAACATCCGAACACAGAAGAGGCAGAAGAGAGCAACCTTAAAAACAACTTCATGGTAGAGAATCTAAGAGAGGAAATCAGAAAATCCTTCAGAGAAATGGAAGAAAAGACAAACCAAAAGATGCAAGAAATCAAGGAAAGCCAAGAAAATACAATTAAACAGCTGAAGGAAACAGTTCAGGACCTGAAAACTGAATTAGAGACAATAAAGAAAACACAAACTGAGGGAATGCTGGAAGTGGAAAAGCTTAGTAGACAATCAGGAACCACAGATGCAAGCATAACCAATAGAATACAAGAGATGGAAGACAGAATCTCAGACGCTGAAGACAAACTAGAGGAAATAAACTTGTCAAGCAAAGAAAATCTGAAGTCTAACAAAACCATAACACAAAATATTAAGGAAATTTGGGACACCGTGAAAAGACCAAACCTAAGGATAATAGGTATAGAAGAAGGTGAAGAAACCCAACTCAAAGGTGCAGAAAACATATTCAACAAAATCATAGAAGAAAACTTTCCCATCCTAAAGAAAGACAGACCAATGAAAGTACAAGAAGCCTACAGAACGCCAAATAGAGTGGACCACAAAAGAAAGTCCCCTTGTCACATAATAATTAAAACACCAAATGTACAGAATAAAGAAAAATATTAAGAGCAGCAAGGGAAAAAGTCCAAGTAACATATAAAGGCAAACCTATCAGAATTACACCAGACGTCTCCATGGAAACTCTGAAAGCCAGAAGGACCTGGATAGATAGTCTACCAACTCTGAGAGAACACGGATGCCAGTCCAGACTACTATACCCAGCAAAGCTTTTAATCACTATAAATGGAGAAAACAAGATATTCTATGACAAAGCCAGATTTAAACAATATGTTACCACTAATCCAGCCCTACAGAAAGTACTGGAAGGAAAACTCCAACCTAAGGAAATTAACTACACTCTCATAAACATAAGCAATAGATACTCCCACTCTACAAAAACACAAAATAAAAGGCATGGTAAATCCACATACAATACCAGTACCAACAACAAACCAAAGACAAAAAAGAATAAACACTCAATGGACCCTAATTTCCCTCAATATTAATGGTCTTAACTCGCCTATAAAAAGACACAGGCTAAGAGATTGGATACGAAGACAGAATCCATCCTTCTGCTGCATACAAGAAACACACCTCGAATTCAAAGACAGACATTACCTCAGAGTAAAGGATTGAGATAAGATACTCCAGTCAAATGGACCTAAGAAACGAGCTGGGGTGGCTATCCTTGTATCTAACAAGATAAACTTCAAACTGAAATCAATCAAAAGAGATGAAGAAGGTCATTTCTTATTCATCACAGGAAAAATCCATCAGCAAGAAGTCTCAATTCTAAACATCTATGCCCCAAATACAAAGGCACCAACATTTGTAAAAGAAACATTATTAAAACTCAAATCACAAATAAGGCCTCACACAGGTATAGTGGGAGACTTCAACACCCCACTCTCACCACTGAAGAGGACCACCAGACAGAAACTGAACAAAGAGACAAAGGAACTAATGGAAGTTATGACCAAATTGAGATTAACAGACATTTATAAAACTTTCTATCCAAACACAAAAGAATATACCTTCTTTTCAGTATCACATGGAAACTTCTCAAAAATCGACCACATTCTCGGCAACATAGCAAACCTCAACAGGTACAAAAAAATTGGAATGATCCCCTGTGTCTTATCAGACCACCATGCTTTAAAGATAGAAATCAAAAACAAATCAAAGTGCAAAAAAACTACCAACTCATGGAAATTGAACAACACGCATTTGCAACATTCCTGGGTCAAGGAAGAAATAAAGAAAGAAATTAAAGACTTCTTAGAATTCAATGAAAATGTTGACACAACATACCCAAACTTATGGGACACTTTGAAAGCAGTACTAAGAGGAAAGTTCATAGCTCTAAGTGCTCACATGAAGAAACTAGAGAATACCCACACCAGAGATCTGACATCACAGTATAAAGCTCTAGAAAAAATGGAAGCAAATTCATCCTGGAGGAGCAGATGATGGGAAATAATCAAACTGAGGGCAGAAATCAATAAAGTCAAAACAAAGAAAACAATTCAAAGAATCAATATAACAAAGAGTTGGTTCTTTGAGAAAATCAACAAAATAGACAAACCGTTATCCAAATTAACCAAAAGGCAGAGAGAGATCATGCAAATTAACAAAATCAGAAATGAAAAGGGGGACATAACAATGGACACTGAAGAAATCCAGAGAATCTTCAGGTCATACTTTGAAAACCTGTACTCCACAAAATTGGAAAATTTAAAGGAAATGGACAATTTTCTGGACAGTTATCACTTACCAAAATTGAATCAAGAACAGATAAGCAACTTAAACAGACCTATAACCTCTAAGGAAATAGAAGCAGTCATCAAAAGTCTCCCAACCAAAAAAAAGCCCAGGGCCAGATGGATTCACTGCAGAATTCTACCAGAAATTCAAAGAAGTGCTAATACCAATACTCCTCAAATTGTTCCACAAAATAGAAGCAGAAGGGACATTGCCAAACCCTTTTTACAAGGCTACAATAACCTTGATACCCAAGTCACACAAAGACACAACTAAGAAAGAGAACTATAGACCAATATCCCTCATGAACATTGATGTAAAAATTCTCAATAAAATCCTAGCAACTTGAATACAAGATCATGTCAGAGAAATCATCCACCATGATCAAGTAGGGTTCATCCCAGGGATGCAAGAATGGTTCAACATACGAAAATTTATCAATGTAACCCACCATATAAACAGACTGAGAAAACACACACACACACACACACACACACACACACACACACACACACACACACACACGGTCATCTCACTAGATGCCGAAAAAGCCTTTGACAAAATCCAACACCCCTTCATGATAAAGGTCTTGGAGAAATCAGAGATAGCAGAAACATACTTCAACATAATAAAAGCAATATACAGCAAGCCAACAGCCAACATCAAATTAAATGGAGAGAAACTCAATCCAATTCCTCTAAAATTGGGGACAAGACAAGGCTGTCCAATCTCTCCATACCTCTTCAATATTGTCCTTGAAGTCCTAGCTAGAGCAATAAGACAACAGAAGGAGATCAGGGAATACAAATTGCTAAGGAAGAAGTCAAACTCTCACTATTTGCAGGTGATATGATAGTCTACATTAGTGACCTGAAAAACTCTACCAGGGAACTCCTACAGCTGATAAACACCTTCAGCAAAGTGGCAGGATACAAGATCAATTCAAAACAATCCAAAGCCCTACTATATACCGATGACACATTGGTGAAGAAAGAAATCAGAGAAACATCACCCTTTACAATTGCCACAAACAACATAAAATACCTTGGGGTAACACTAACCAAAAATGTGAAAGACCTGTACCATAAGAATTTTGAGTCTCTAAAGAAAGAAATTAAAGAAGATACCAGAAAATGGAAAGATCTCCCATGCTCTTGGATAGGTAGGATCAACATAGTAAAAATGGCAATCTTGCCAAAAGCAATCTACAGATTCAATGCAATCCCCATCAAAATCCCAACACAATTCTTCACAGACCTTGAAAGAACAATTCTCAACTTTATATGGAGAAACAAAAGACCCAGGATAGCCAAAACATCCCTATACAATAAAGAAACTTCTGGAGGCATCAGCATCCCTGACTTCAAGCTCTATTACAGAGCTATAGTCCTAAAAACAGGTTGGTATTGGCACAAAAATAGACAGGTAGACCAATGAATAGAATTGAAAACCCTGATATTACCCTACACACCTATGAACACCTGATTTTTGACAAACAATCCAAATTTATACGATGGGACAAAGAGAACATCTTCAACAAATGGTGCTGGCATAACTGGTTGCAGACATGTAGAAGACTGCAGTTAGACCCAAGCCTATCGCCTTGCACAAAACTTAAGTCAAAATGGATCAAAGATCTCAACATAAATCCAGCTACACTGAACCTATTAGAAGACAAAGGGGGAAATACCCTTTAATTAATCGGTACAGGAGTCCACTTCCTGAACATTACACCAGTAGCACAGACACTGAGATCAACAATTGATAAATGGGACCTCCTGAAACTGAGAAGCTTCTGTAAGGCAAAGGAGAAAGTCAGCAAGACAAAACGGCAGCCAACAGACTGGGAAAAGATATTCACCAACCCCACATCTGACAGAGGGCTGATCTCCAAAATATACAAAGAACTCAAGAAGCTAGTCTCCCAAACACCAAACAATCCAATTAAAAAGTGGGGTACAGAACTAAATAGACAATTCTCAATAGAGGAATCTAAAATGGCTGAAAGACACATGAGAAAGTGTTCAACATCCTTAGTCATCAGGGAAATGCAAATCAAAACAACTCTGAGATACCATCTTACTCCTGTCAGAATGGCTAAAATCAAAAATACCAATGACAGTTTATGCTGGAGAGGATGTGGAGAAAGAGGAACACTCCTCCACTGCTGGTGGGAGTGCCAACTTGTACAGCCACTGTGGAAATCAGTATGGAGACTCCTCAAGAAAATGGGAATGAGTCTACCACAAGATCCAGCAATTCCACTCCTAGGCATATACCCAAAAGAAGCACATTCATATAACAAGGACATATGTTCAACCATGTTCATAGCAGCATTATTTGTAATAGCCAGAAACTGGAAGCAGCCTAGATGCCCCTCAACCGAAGAATGGATAGAGAAAATGTGGTACATTTACACAATGGAGTACTACTCAGCAGAAAAAACAATGGAATCTTGAAATTTGCAGGAAAATGGATGGAACTCGAAGAAACCATTCTGAGAGAATCACAATCACAAAAAGATAAACATGATATGTACTCACTCATATGTGGACCTGCTTTATGATACATAGTAGTGACCATGCTTTATCAGAGCTGTTTTTAATGATGTTGCTCAGAATGGTTTTCTCCCAGATGATGACTGAGAAGCTAATTAAAAAAAAAAAATTGGTGCCAAGTACCACAAGAGCAACAGAACTGCGCTGTTTTCTGGGATTTTGTTTTTTACTTTTTTTTGTTGTTGTTTGTTTTGTTTTGTTTTTTGTTTTTTGCTTTTTAAATGGAGTGTGCTGGATGGCTCTACAATTTTGTTCAAATGACTGCAGAACCTGGAAAAGCTGTTGCTGCTATTGATGCATAACATATTGCCATTATTGATATATATATATATATATATATATATATATATATATATATATGCTAATTGAAACTCAAATATGTGATGAATCCAAGGTGTTTCAGAGAGTGCTCACCTGTGCATGCAAATTTGATTTCATCTTTAGTAAGTAGTAAAGTTATATGCTTGCCAAAAAAAAAAAGTTAAGTGACATACTGGAAGACAAATGTCACACAATTTCAATTTTATGTGTAACCTAGAAATGATGAATTTACGGGAACAGAGAGCAGTATTGTGGCTATTAGGCTTCAATGTGGGTTTTTTAACAATGGGGAAACTATTGGTTTAAGGATATAAAACTGCAGTTGGACAAGAGGCATGGACTCTGTGAAGTCCTGAGGTATACTGAGAGCATGATAAATATGGTTGATAACAATATGCTATATTTTAAAAGTTGTGAGATAGTATACTTTAAGTGTTCTCAAAACAAAATTGATGAATATGTGTGATATAACATGTTAAATGGTTTAATTTAGCCATGCCATAGTGAACATACTGTATTGTGTATCATAATTGTGCATGACTTTATTTATGAGCTAAATAAATGAATGAAAAAAAAAAGAAGGGACTTTGAGAGCCCATCCCACGTGAAGGGATGCTCTCATCTGGGACACATGGGGGAGGGCCTAGGCCTGGCCCAGGATGATGTTATGGAATTTGGGGAGCCCCCTTGGAAGGCTCTACCCTCTATGGGGAGTGGAGGGGGAAGGGGATGGTGGGGGATTGTGGGAGGGGGGAGAGGGAGAATGGATTGACATGTGAAATTATAATTTGTAAAAATTAAACAAAAAATTTAAAAAAAAAGAAAGAAAAGAAAATGAGTATAGACAGCCATAGGAAGAATAGTTTAAAAATATTAACTGAAATCTTTAAGGAAAGAGTAAAGTAATATAAAATATTACTTTATGTGGAATAATCCATATAAAGATAGAAAATATACAGTGAGTCATGATCCTGTATGGTGCTTTGCTGAGTTTGAATTTTTGAATACTGATGAGCAAATAGCAGCTACTGAGAGACATGGGATTATAAAATGAATTTCGGAATTAAACCATCCTAGATACTTTAGGGATGTCTTAACTTTAGTATGCAATTCAGAAAATGTACTGCATTGGGGTGAGAGGTTTGTTTCCTCTGTGGAAACAAAAAGCTTCAAAACTAATAGACATTAGATTTGATTGGGGGAGACCTCCTGGAAATCTTGGCTACAAACATAAAGAAATAAACCTAGAAAAACTACAAAACAGATGATGTATATTCTGTTTCCTTGACTTGGGAATAGCTATGAGACTGGGTGAGACATGATAAACCTTGTTGGTTACAAAGTCCTCATGACTTATCCATGCTGCATGGATGGAGGTTTGGCTATACAGTCCAAACAAATTTACAAAGTTAACAGATGTCTTTTACCTGCTCAAACATAAAAAAAAAATCATCTTTGGCTGGCTTGTGTACAATGCACAGTCCATACTTGTGTTAATGCAGACACATATATTACCTTTGAAACTTTGTGTGTTTCAGAGCACGGGAACCAGACACCAATGAAAGTCAGGTGATCCAGGCTTATAGAGTGCCTCTGTGCAGCTTCCTTAGAGTTCTGTGTTCAGAACAACTTCAAGGCTGCTAGCTGAGATGGTCCGGCCTCACAGACTATTCTAGCCAGGGTTTCAGATAATCCTTGCACTTTTTCGTTACACAGAGACTGGACAACAAATGTTATGGCTAGTTTTCTTAGGACTTGACTGTTATCTCAATTTTTTCATGACATCCTGGGGATGCTGTCGCTTCCAGACAATAGGAAGTAGTCTAGAGAGTACAATGTCCACATTCCCAAGAGGCTTGTAGGTGATGTTTGCTCATTAGTAGGTTATGAATGTTTGTCATCATTTAAGGGGGTTGGTTGCAGATTGTTACTGGTCATGGTAAGGGAGGAAATTAAGCAAGTAAAGTTGGATTTTAGGATCTCTGTCTGGAAAAAAAGAGAGGGGGGGATATGGAAAGGATAGGATAAAAAGGTAGATTGTTGAATCTATTTTAAAAAGCAACTTTTAATCTCAAATATTTTATATTGGTATGGATTTTTGTATACTGGTACAAATTTAAGGTTATTTTTGGTTGGAATACACTATGTATGTTTCTACTCTTGTTTAGGACATTTTTGCATATTGATAGAAATTTAAGGTTATTTTTGTTATAGCATACATATGTTTCTACTCTTGCTTAAGGAATTGTACCTATACAGCTCATTAAAAAATGTAATATAAAGTTCTAGTTCTTGAAACCTATTATTATAAACTGTTTAAGATAATAAAAAATTCAGGTTAGTAGTTTAATCATCTATAACAACCAAATTTGTAGTCATGTTAGGTATGTTCTCAAGATGAAACATATATTTTAGATAGACATGCCATCTTCAAAAGCTTCAGAGACATACAGAATGTGGCATTAAAAATGTTTATTAACCTAAGGCTTTTTATGACGGTGAGACATGTCTACTCCTGTCTACTTCATAAAAGGAAGAAGGATGTCAAACAACCTCCATATGGAGTTTGCTTCCATTATGGCAAAGCTAGTCATTTGAGCAAGAAACTGCCCTTGCCTTGACTGCTGACTGTATACTGTACAAATTACACACTCAAGACACAATGGAAAAAGACGGCCAAACTTTTCCAAGACAAGTAAAATTGACCTTCAAAATTCCTGCTTCACAGAAAAGTATGTCAGATATTCTAGGTCTGTAGGCTGAAAATGGATGTTCCAACATTGCAGAGGAAACTTGGGGGACTGTTCAGGCAGCCAAATGTCTTTGTCATTTCTATAGTTTTGGAAGTTTCTTGCTCTGCACCTCCTGTTTACTCAGGTAATACTGTGTCCTTCTTGGGTCTCTGATGGAGTTGAAAATGAGATAGTTATAGTTTTCCTTGTTACCAAATTCAAAAAACAAATTTACATAAGAGATAGAAAGTTTATAAGGTTGAGAAACATAAAAGCTTAAATTGTTTATCTAAGAAAGTCTTTTGATGTCTAAAAAGATAATTTGGGGTTGGTAGTACTTTACTATGTCAAAGCTAAGATCTTTCTTTTTATCTAGACAAAAATGGAGAAATGTTGCAGAATATTTTTAACTATGCAAAGATGTGTTGCATTTGTTTATATTACGGAATAATTGTTTAAATATGTAAATATGTGTTGGGTTTGTCTATGTAAAGATGTGTTGCTGTTCTATCATGCCTGCGAAAGGCAACTGATTGATCTAATAAAAAGCTGAATGGCTGATAGTGAGGGAGGAGGAATAGCAGGGACTTCCAGGCAGAAAGATTAAGTAGGAGGAGGAATTTTGGCTCAAAGAAGAAAGAAAAAGAGATGCCAGGGAGACACCAGGGGGCAACCAGATAGACATGGAGGAAATAGGAAAGTAGGACATACAGAATGACAGAAAGGTAAAATGTCCTGAGGAAAAATGTGGATGAATACAAATATGTTAAATTAAGTTAAAAGAGCTAGTGGGACAAGCCTAAGCTAAGGCCAAACATTCATAATTGATTATAAATCTCTGTGTCTTTATTTGGGAGCTGGTTGACAGCCCAAAGAAAAAATTCTGACTACACTACCTCCTAATAAATCACAGAAACAAGCCATAAAATGATCAAATAGGTTCTGAATAATCTCATTCTAAGTCTAAGAATATTCAGTGGAGGAAGCTAGAGAGGTGGGTCAGTGGTTAAGAGCACTTGATGCTCTTGCAGAGGACCAGGGTTAGGTTCCCAGCACCCATGAGCTAGTAGTTCACAACCACTTGTACTTCCATCTCTTGGAAATGAATCTAACTCCATCTTTTGGCCTACACAGGCACCTAAACACACATGAGCATATTCATACACTCAAACACAAGAATAAAAATAAAATAAATGTCAAGGAGAAAAAAATGTTTGAAAATTTTAATGACAGTGGAATTTCATTGTTTGCATTAATTTACTTTTCCCATCAAAATCACAATTTAAATGCTGGTTGTACTAAATAAATGACAAGTTATTATTTACAAAACAATGCATAGGAACTGAGGCCCCATTCTACTATCACCTTTCACATTCTTGCAACAGGGTCCTTCCCTGCATTATATTATAGAAAGTACGTGATTGGGCTCCAGACTTCCATATCTCAAATGCTAAGTGTTTCCTAAGCCAACCAACCTTCAGTACTATGTTTCAGCTCTCCTTATCATTCCCAAACCATATAGTTCTTAAAATTAAATGTAAACTTCTTAGGCATGGTACCAAACAAATGATAAATGTATTATCATGTAATATATTCCCAGATTTTTGTGAATATGTGTATGTTCTCTCTCTCTCTCTCTCTCTCTCTCTCTCTCTCTCTCTCTCTCTCTCTCTCTTTGGGTGTGTGTGTGTGTGTGTGTGTGTGTGTGTGTGTGTGTGTGTGTGTGTGTGTGTGTGTGTGTTTGCACCACAGACATGCATGGTGCCTACAGAGGTTAAAAGATAACATCAGATACCCAAGAACTGGACTTACAATCAGTTGTAAGCCTCTATGTGGGTGCTGGAAACAGATACTAGGTCACTGTAAGAGCAACAGATGCTCTTGCACTGAGCCCCCTCTCTAGCTTCATACTTCACATTTTAGAAACATCTCTGAACTATTTCATCTGCATTTATGCCTTTAAATGTAGAAGAATGTGGTCTCTCTTCCTCTGAAGGTGCTTCTCTACCCACTCAAACAATTGATGTTATTTTTATGTGGCCAGAAAATGCAACACAGATTAATATGTGACTAAATAAATATGGAAGAATGATGTATGAATAAAACATCACCAGCAGTTCTTCCTGACAGCAGTAACTGTGGGCTAGAGAGGGGCTTCTCTTTGTGTTTTCTGTGTGTCTTTTTACTTTATTGAGGTGGACTCAACCTGAGATGTCAATATGCAAATTTAAACCTAAAAAGTGGCCATTTATTGTATGACGAACAAATTTATTAGAAGCTTGACATTGTATCCATTTATTAGCACGTAAAGATCAATAATGAATTATAATGGGAATGACTGTTCTCATTTTTTTTTATTTCTAGAAACTATTACTCAATATAATTAAAGATGCTTTGTAAATGCTGAAGGTAATAATAAAGTTTAGATATTTGGACTTAAGGAAAAAAATCTACTTTTCCTTATAGCATCCCACCTGTGAAAATGGTGTGTTCCGCCAGATATGGTAATGCATACATTTAATCTCAGCCCTCAGGAGGCAGAGCCAGGTGGATCTCCATTTAAAGACTGACTGGTCTATATGGTGAGGCCGCAAGTTCCAGATCAGCCAGGGATACATGATGAGACTTTGTCTCAAAAAATAATAAATAAATAAACAAAGAAATTAACAAATAAGTTTCGTTAGAATTGTAGGTCTTAAAATGTGAAGTGACTAATAAAGACGTCATTTTTCTTTTTCCGAGCAGCTTCTTATGCAGCCTTCTCTTTCTACAAACTGCTTTCCACAATCCCATTTCATGCTCTCCTCAAGCAAGGGCTTCTTTCTCCACCTCATTGCCTGTTCATCTAGATCAATGTCAAAGTCTGAAACTAGGCCTGCTGCTAACAACCATACTGCAGTGACTACAGTGTTCATCCTTAATGTTACCAGTCAAGAATATTTACTTATCCCACCTATCCTGTATTATTAGCAAATTCCAGAAGTGATTATTTCACCACTTATTTCAAACACCCCACGAAATATGAATATTCCCTCATGTAACCTGAATGTCACTGTTATACACAACAAAAGTTATCAAAATGCCTTAATGAGGGTTATACTCAACTCATGATAACATTTATCTTTTATAAATAACTATTTTACTCTTTGAATTTTAAATTATTTATATACACAAGGGGGTTGTTTTTCACTGGATTACTCCAATTCCTGGAGTTACTGAGAACTTAACTTGGGTCCAGGGTAAGAGCTCTACTGACAGTTAAACCATTTCTCCAGTACCTCATATTCACATTTATATATCTGACAGTAAAAATGTCATTGTTTTTCATTTGATTTTTAATTCAACCAAGTTTTTCCTCATATTCCTTTTAAAGTTGTGCCAGTGAATCCCAAGAAAGAATTGGGATGGCAGTGGACTGTAAGGCATTCCTTGGGTTGAGGAGGAGGAGGAGAAGGAGGCGGCAAATGAGGAGGAGGAGGAAGTGAAGGAGGAAGAGGAAGAAAGAGAAGGAGGAGGAGGAAGAGGGGGAGGAGGAGGAAAAGGAGGAGGAGGAGGAGGAGGAGGAGGAGGAGGAGGAGGAGAGGAAGAAGAAGAAGAAGAAGAAGAAGAAGAAGAAGAAGAAGAAGAAGAAGAAGAAGAAGAAGAAGAAGAAGAAGAAGAAGAAGAAGAAGAAAAGACAAGGTAGGGTAGAGGGAACCACAGCATAATTCTGCAGTTGGAACAAAACCTTTCTACCCACCCAAAGGAAGCTATGGAACCCATTAACCATCTCCTGCCCCAGGTAGGAATGGCCAGGCCCAGGGTACCACGACCCTGCTCAGAACTTAGCTAGTACTGAGAGAGCAATGTAAGGCATGTAGAAGCTGTAGGCAGCCACACTGGCAGGAGGCAGCAAGTGCCTTCAGCTGAGTTCAAGAAAATCACCTGTAAGACAATGTACCTCTATGGGGAAACTTCACAGAAGAAATGAAGGAAATTTTTAACTGTCTCCTCCAGTTGCCATGTCTCATAAACTGCATTCTGCTTGTTTTCTGTGAACAAGGAATTGTGGGGTTTGCTTTTATTTACTCTGGTTTTGGTTTTCTAGTTTTTATGCAGTATTTTTTACTCATGGGATTTGTTTCAATTCACACTTTAGAGTTCATTGACTAAGAAGAGGGTCCCTATATATCAAATTCAAAGCCTCCATTCACTCTATTGCTTTGTACTGGAAACTTAAGGATGGTAATAAAATCTTTTGCTCTGAAAACATATATACACTCATAAAATTCCTTTACATAATAAAATTTAAAGCTATACTTCTAAGTAGTTCCTATTATTTTGCCAACTTGGACATTGTCCGCACTTTGCATGCCTTTGTGACTGTATCTGTAGCATGTGCATGAGCAGTTTTTGTGGGTTTGCACATGTGTGCAAGTGGAGCCCAGAAGTCGTCTGAAGGTATCTTATTCACTATCTCTGGGAGACAGAGTTTCTCACTGCAGCCAGATCACCGACGGTCTGTAACACTGGCCAGTGATCTTCAGCAACCAGTCCCCCTGTCCAATGCAGATGTGCACACACACACACACACACACACACACACACACACACACACACACACCTCCAACACCAAAGTAACAGATGGGTGCTACCCAACCTATTTTTTAAACAATCTTTTTTATTTTACATATCAATCTCAGTTCCCCCTCCCTCCCTTCCTCCCACTCCCCCCACCTGCCCTCCCCCCACACACCTCTCAGAGAGGGTAAGGCCTCCCAAGGGGAATCAACAAAGTCTGTCACATCAAGCTGAGGCAGGACCAAGGACCTCCCCCCTGTATCTAGGTTGACCAAGGTATCCCTCCATAGGGAATGGGCTCCATTCATGCACTAGGGATAAATCCTGCCAGTGGCCCAAGCCACACAACTGTCACCCATATTCAGAGCACCTAGGCTGTCAGTCTGGAGTCAGTGAGTTCACACTTGACATTTTATTAGGACCCAAGCTTCCATGCTTAGGTAGCAGGAACTTTACTAACCCAGCCATCTCCGCAGTCTTCCAATCATACACATTCCCTAACCATTGTAAGTTAAACTGTGATGGTCCCATCCAATAAGGATATTCCCCCTTCTTTAATATTTTAAATTTTTCATTAAAACAAATTCAGGTTTACAAAACAGTGCAAAAACCAGTACGAAGAGTCTCTGAACATCTTTCACCCAGCTTCCATGGAACAAAGGCCTCTTTAGAGGTGATGTCACTAAGAAGAGCGATGTGCAGACTGGAGTAAGCTGCCATTCTAGCTGAGTACTGTGTGTCACCAGATTTATGTTGTATGCTGTTGTTTGCAGCCTCCTGTTACATGCAAACTATTTATCTTCCTTTTTTATGTTAATTTTATTGGTTCTTGCCAATAATGTTTGATTTTTCTAATAGTTCTTTGCCAGTTTTCCCTGCTAGTCTGTCATTTTGGTAATGTAAAGAAAATGATTTGTGATATTTTAAAAGTATAAGAACCAAGACCTCTCATATCCCATCCCCATGGCTTCCATTTTCACAGTATACTGCGGTCACCATTTCACTGTTCTTTCTTTCCATGTTATATTCTTTCCCTTTGTTCACTTTTTTAATGTTTGAGATTACAATATAATTACATTTCTCCTTTTCCTTTCTTCCCTCCAAACTCTCCCATATGCCCCTCATTGCTCTCTTTAAAATTCCTGGCTTCTTCATTAATTGTTATTGCATGTACATATGTATATGTATATACATATACACTCCTAAATATAACCTGCTGTGTCTGTATGATGTTACTTGTATGTATGTTTTGGGGACTGCCATTTGATATTAGCGTGCTCTTAGAAAGGGTTTGTGTTCAGAAGTAGATCATGTGGATTTTCATACTAGGCATGACTATGACATATACAGAGTTATATACTAACCGCAATGAATCAACAATGATAATGACCTTTATTCTGTGCAGTCCTTAAGTTAGAATGACTGTCATTTGCCTTGAAATAAGATAGGCTCTGACTATTCATCAGCTGCCTATCTGATCAGAGTACACCACACATTCTCTATAACCTATAGTATCATTTGCCTATTGCCTCATGGTTAGAAGATAAACATGATGGATATTGCTGCAATTTAATGAATGAGTAAACTGCAAGGAGCCATCAGAATGATTTTCTTATGGACTCATGTTGATGAACTATGAGATTCGAATGAGAAAATATGGTTCCTAGCCTTAGTTCTTTCTGTCTTCTATTTGTCATATGGTATAAACACATCTATATGTAACATATATCCATGTGGAATGTTCTTTAAAATCTAACATTTTAGTGACTGATAACTTTCAAATCGTCTAAGTCACATTATGTTGTACTTTAATGCACCATTCAATTATCTTTCCTGCATCATGGGTATTTATCTACATAGTGTGAAGCATCATCTCTAACAGCACAGAAATCGTATGCTTAACTAAATAGCCATTCTGAGTGGATGCTAAAAATAAAGGCATGCTATTTTGAGGCTTACAGCCAAGTTGATTCTTTTGATTTTCCCATTTCTGCAAGATAATTGATATCAACATTGTATTTATTTACTCTACAGTGTGTTTTTATGCCAACACTACAACATAATTTTAATAGCATGAATCATTGGCACCAGTGCTTATTTTTTGTTTCCTGTTCCCAATTCATAATTCATACACAACATTTAAAATAAATTACATTTGGTTAATTTGCAAAAGCTGTTTAGCCAACTGTCCAAGGTAAGCTATAATTATCATATGACAGCATTTTGACTAATAAAAACATAGGTAGGCTGCCTTCACTCTAACAAAACATACACATATAATCAGAATATTCTGTAACTAAACCTGAATTTACATGTTTACTGGGAGATGAGATAATTACTGTAGAATTGCCATGGTAACTAGAACATTTCAAGGCAATCATTGTTGAGTCTTTATGTTACTACCTCCCTATGCTTCAAATTTGCTCGTATAGAAATGTTGCTAGAATGAAAAAATAATGTACAAATTATTATACAGTTAGTGCCTTACATTTGGTTCCCAGAAATGCCAAAATAAAACTCATGCCTTCAAAGAATATTTCTGAGCATTTTGGTCTCATTTGCCTTTGTCTACTAGTGTAAAATCACTAATGTTTATAAACAGGAGTATATAGTTGAGAGGACAATAACTATCCTCATTTGTTGTCTTTTCATTTTTTTTTTTGTCACAGCACAATAACATGATTGAGGACTTAGTTCACTGTAAGTGCATCATGGGAAAATGGTGAGAAGTTTCCTATCCTTATTCCCTCAAACTGAAAAACCAGGGCTTTGGGTCTCAGAGAGTTCATTTCTGAGCACTCTGAAAGTGGCAGAGCATCCAAACAACACAGCATATGGATTCTAGAACCACCAATACATACGTTGATACAATAACATTATATCAAAATTAGATGAGCAAAGAGTGGATGCCACTAACAGAGGAAAGTCACTCTCAAGTGGCTCAGCCTGATTGTGGAGGGAAGAGTGCTGAGTCCACTAAAACCATAGTAGCATGGCAGTGCTACTCACACAAAGGCATCCAAATAAGAAGTAAAATGAATTGAGATTAGATAAAAATTAAATTTGTCAATTCCTCAGCCTGGTTCGTCAGGGTATCCTTTATCCTAGCTCTTAGGAGGTGGATTTAGGAATACATACATAGAGTTAGAGGCCAGTCTAGGATATATGAGACACTTTCCCACTGGCCACATTGCAAATGCTCAGTGTCTATGTGTGCCTAGTAGCCAGCATTTGGGTATCACAAAATAGGCTATTTCCATCATCACACAAAGTTCTATTGGGTAGACTGTTCTTGGGTACCATATCATACAAAATGTTTTTATTTCATATTACTAAATCAGATGGATAATTAAGGATTAGTTCTACAAAATGAGTTTGAATAGAAAATTATAATCTCTCCTAGTACCATCTTCCCTCTGGCTGTGAAGTGAAGCCATGGAAATCATCACCCCTGTGATGACAGAGATAGTCCTACTGCTTCTGGAACAGGAAGGAAGGAGTCAAAGCTCCCCAGGAACCTCCAGAGTGCCTAGTCTCACCTTCCACAAGCACATGGAGGAGCTGCATTCTTAGCATTTGAGTGTATCTGGCCTTATTTAGGGATCTGAAAACAATCTACTCTCTAAGTCATCCATTTGATAAACTCAACAACTGTTGAACAGGGGTTAGTGTGGAGAACTTTATGCCTTAGAGTTCACAAAGAGTTAATTACAATTCTAAAGAAAAATCAGCAGGGCATGGTTACACACACCATTAATCCTAGTTCTCCTTGGAAGAAACAGGCTAATCTCTGAGAGTTCTAGGCCAGCCTTGTCTACAGAGCAAGGCTGTCTCAAGAATAAGTGAATAAAAAGAAAGAAAAATTAAGGAATGATATTCCCTTGAGAATTCTGCTAAACCCCAAAGTATGTCTGGGATCATAAAGGGCAATACAAGCATAGAGCTTGTTATTTTAACCCATGCAGGAAATGATCACGAAAAATTCAAAACCACTGTATGATTAAAAAAAAAAATCAACCAAGTAGAAATAGAAGAGAAATTCTGTAGCACGTCTAAAAAGTTAACTGCTAAAAAGCCCACAGCTAACAGGGTGACATGCTCAGTATCAAAGACCACCCTCTTCTCAGCTTCTAGTCAAAACTGCACTGGGCAATTAGTCAAGAAAACCAAGTAACATCTTCAGTCAACCTGATTTTACTAGAGAATTTTAAGAACACCATGAATGTTAGCACCAAGAAGCAAGTTTGGCGAGATTGCAAAAAAGAAAAAGAAAAATCAATATACAAGAAGTGTATTAGCAGAGTCTTTTGAAGTTAAATGAAGGGAATCACTGTGTTGACATTTTACTCAAAAAAGTAAATACTCATAAATACAATGATTGGAGGGCAGTGGTTAGACATCTAGCTGTAAGGAAGCCTCAGAAAGCTTCAAAACACAGAAAGGAAACCAGTGCTCAGAAACTGGAGGGCAGGACTCTGCAAGTAACAACTGTAGGGCCCATACAGTCCCTGTCAAATCCCAGGCACCATTTGTGCAAAACCTTCAAACTTCCCCTAAACTGTATTTGGAAATACAAGGACCCAGAGCTCCAAAAGCATGAATGGTGCTAGAGAGTTCTCATGGCAAGTCTATAGCAATGAAGACAGCACAGTGCCTGCATAAGACGGGTGCAGAGATCAGTAGAATAGTATTAAGAGTTAAGATAGCAGCTCACACATTTATGGTGAATTAATTTCTGACAAAGCTGCCAAAATAATTCAATGGGGGGATTAACAGACTTTCAATAATTTAGGCTGTGACAACTGGTTATCTATGGAAAAGAGCAAGATGCACTTCACTTAAATCATATATGAAACGAAAAGGAATAAAGGACCTCAGTTCCACAAGTAAGAGAGAAAAATAAGAAATTCAGAAGAAAATGTGCTCATCTTTGTGACCTTGGATTGCGCAGTAACCGTAGTGAAGATGGTATCAAAACCACAAGAGCCAAAAGAGTAGTCAGGCTTTACCAAAATTACATTTTTCTTTTTTCTTTTTTTTTTTTACCTCAAAAGATGCTCTCAAAAATGCAAATGTGATGCACCAACCTGGAGAAAGTTTACAATTCACAAATATCAAACAACCCCATCCAGGACATTTGAGAAAACTACGATTCAAAAACACAGACATACAAACAACCTAATATAAATAAAAAGAACAAAGACTCAAGTAGCTGTTTCTCCAAAGAAGGTTTGAAACAACCAATGAGCACCAGGAAAATTGTCAATGTTAAGTCTAACTCAGGAAACTTAAAGTGAGACACAGGAGGAACCCAAGTCACACTCTCCGGAAGAGGTATGGTTAGAGCTAGAGGCTTCCGAGTGTTGGCAAGGACATTGAGAAAAGTTCCTGCAATCTTGTGGGAGTGTGAAGTGACTGTGAGCTCTTCAAAAAGCTGAAGAAAGGTGGAGTTGTTGCATGACTCTGCAATTAGATTCCAAAATTATATCTGCAAAATTAAATATTGTTTCACAAAAAGTAGTGCACAACAGTTTGAAGGCACATTACTCACAATGGCGCAAAGTAGACACAACTCAAATATGTGTGCTAAGTAAAGAATGGGCTAAATAAAATGTGCTATAGTCATATCACACAATATTATTTGGCCATAAAAAGGGAAAGAAAACAGGGGCTGGAGAGGTGGCTCAGTGGTTAAGGGCACTGGCTGCTCTTCCAGAGGACAAAGGTTTGTTTCCCACCACACATATAGCAACTCACAATGTCTGTAATTGCAATTCCAGGGAATCTGTCCCCTTCTTCCAGCCTCTTCATGTACTGCATACATGTGGTATACATACATATGTGCAGGCAAACTTACATATGAAAAGAAAATGATAAAAATCTTTTAAAAAGGGAATTAAAAACTAACATATGTTAGAAAATCGCTGAAAGACTTTATGCTGGTTGGAAAAGGTTTTCATTAAAGACTATACAAAATGGTTTTATTTATATGAAGTGTCCAAAATTTGTAAATGAGTAGCAATATATAGCATGTTAACTCTTAGGAGGGAGTGGAGGAAGTGATGCAAATTGACCCCTCATGGGTATGAAATTTCTTTGTGCTACGACGTAAGTATTCTGAGTGAGGCAGTACTAATGCATTAAAACACATACACTCAAAAGTACTGAATTCTATGTCTTCAAGGGTTGAACTTTATGGCATATGAATTACATCTCAAAAAATTTACATTTAAGAGCACTTGCATAAAACTGCACCACACAGTTAAGAAAAGCCACAGAGGTTCAGAGATTCCCATGGATTAAAAACTACATGCTGACATTTTTCAAGACATTCTTCAGTGTTTTATGCCAGATGTCATTCCAGTCAATTACAAACTTATTCTAGTTTTGTCAGTCATGAAGAAGTACCATCCTAGACAAAGTAGGACAAAGTATTTCATTAGATGTGAAAATCACAAATCTTTATTAAGGACGGCTTTGTAGGACTGGCACCAAGTCAGAAACCAGTAAGTGGAAACACCTTCAAGGAGGAGAAGCCGAGCCATGAAGAAAGGACACAACCTCCAGTACTGACAAAAACAAGAAAAAAAAAAAACTGAACCCCATTTGCCTAGGGATTCCTCAGAGGCATCTAGGAAGGACAGCAAGAAGGCTGAGAGCTGGGGCCATGCAGCCCTTGCAGAGAGCTGGCAGAAGAAAGTACTCAATCCTGACTCAGGTTCAGCCTTTTGTTTTCTGCCCACTGGCTGACATGATTTTTATGTATTGTAGACTTCCGTGTCTAATTACTGCCTTCATTCAACCTCTCGCCTGCCTAGATAGCAGCTTTTTGTCTCATCTTTCAAGTTCTGTAATTTGTCTTAAACTTGACCCAAAGTCCTTGATAACGCTTCATTCAGTTCCTTGAATTGAGAGTGGGCATAAAAACACAACATAAAAATTATAATCAAAAAGCAAGCACATGAACATGTCTTGTGAGGTGCTTTTAAAGATGAAGCAATGCTAATCAAGGTTGGGTATTTGTTTTAACAAACAAATTGCTAAAACAGACAAAGCTCTATTGAAGAAGTCATGTGAATTTAATTTGAATTTATAGAATAGATGCCACTTAGCTCTGTATTATGCCAGGGAAGAGGGAGAAAATCTACTATTCCCCAGGGTTACCCAGGAGCACTGTGTGCATTTGGAGGTAGCATCCTGAGGCTCCCTTGAGAAAGCTTCACTGATAAATAGAGAGTAAGAACTGTCCTGATTTTCCTTGCCTGGGAATGGAACCAGCAAACATTATTCTTGCTGAATTCCATGAAGTAGCATATAGTCACGCGAACACATTTAACTAAAGGAGAGTCTTTTCCATTGACCTATCTCTTACCCTGTTTTTCTTGGCTTCTATGGTTTCATGTATCCAAGGCTAGCCTTGATATGTGGCCCAGAATGACCTTGAATTTCTAATCTTCCTGCCTTCACCTACGAGGTGGAATATTAGGATTACAAGCTTGTACCACTATTTCAGTTTATTTCATGCTGGAGATCAAATCCAGGACTCATGCCTACTGAATCCTAAGCACACTCTTTCAACTGTGTTATAGCTGTTATGAATAAAGTTGTTTTTTTAAGTTTTAATTACTATGTTTAAGAGATCTACAAAACAAAAATACCTCTAACCTGTAAGAGGTATTGACAAGGACAGATAACTTCCTGGGATGGTGGAGGCTGTTAATCACATAAGATAACAAGTCAGGTGTTTTCAGTTCTGTAAACAAGCTTGGTTGCCACAACAGCACAGGATGTGCTTGATCACACTCAGGTGGGAGGTTAGTAAATAGGAAGTATGTCAGGATGTGTGCTTGCCCTGATTGGACAAAGGCCGGAAGTACATACCCTTATTTATGGTTTCTGCCTTTAAAAATCTCTGGTTAATGCAATTCAGTGTCATACTCTGGGAATGCTGGATATGTACCTGATCACTGCCTATTGTCCTGACCAGTATTTAATAAAAGGTGCTTCAAATTTAGTTCAAAAATCATGGTGGTGGTTTTATTCTTGCCTGTGGAATTAAAACACACACACACACACACACACACACACACACACACTGTATTTTTTAGGTACTGTTTGTCTTTGAAGTTGAGGTGTGTTTCTTGTATGCAGCAGAAGGATGGATTCTGTCTTCTTATCCATTCTGCTAACCTGTGTCTTTTTATGGGCGAGTTAAGACCATTAATATTGTGGGATATTAATGACCATTGATTGTTCATTCTTCTTTGTTTGGGATTTGGTGGTGGTGGTGAAATTATGTGTGGGTTTCCATCCCTTTTTTTCTTTTGGCTGTTGGTAAAGTGGGATTATCTATTGCCTATAATTTTCTGGTTGTAGTTAATTTCCTTGGGTTGCAGTTTTCCTTCCAGAACTTTTTGGATTGGTGGATATGTATTGTTTGAATCTGTTTTGTCATGAAACATCTTGTTTTCTCCAACTATATTGATTGAAAGTTTTGCTGGGTATAGTAGTCTGGGCTGGCATCTGTGGTCTTTTAGTGTAGGTAGAATATCTATCCAGGACCTTCTGGCTTTCAGAGTTTCCATGGAAAAGTCAGGTGTAATTCGGATAGGTTTGCCTTTATATGATACTTGACCTTTTTCCTTTGCTGCTCTTAATATTTTCCTTTTATTCTGTATGTTTGGGGTTTTGATTATTATGTGGTAAGGAGACTTTTTTTTGGTCCAGTCTATTTGGTGTTCTGTAGGCTTCTTGTACTTTCATTGGCATGTCTTTCTTTAGGTTGGGAAAGTTTACTTCTATGATTTTGTTGAATATGTTTTCTGCGTCTTTGAGTTGGATTTCTTCACCTTCTTCTATACTTATTATTCTTGGGTTTGGTCTTTTCACGGTATCCCATATTTCCTGGATATATTGTATTAGGGATTTGTTGGACTTAAGATTTTCTTTGGTTGATGAGTCTATGTCTCCTAGTGTATCTTCAACTCCTAAGATTCTCTCTTCCATCTCTTGTATTCTGTTGGTTATGCTTGCATCCATAGTTCCTGATTGTTTATCCAGCTTTTCTATTTCCAGCATTCCCTCAGATTGTGCTTTCTTTATTGTCTCTATTTCAGTTTTTAGGTCTTGAAGTGTTTCCTTGAAAGGTTTGTTGATATCTTGTATTTTTTTGGTTTGTTTTTCCTTTCATTTCTTTAAGGGATTTTCTCATATCCTCTTTGAGTCCCTCTATCATTTTCATGAAGATGTTTTTAAGGTCATTCTCTCTGCTTCATCTGCATTGTGATGTTCCGATCTTGTTGGTGTATGGTCCCTAGTCTCTGGTGGTGTCATATTGGTTTTTCTGTTGTTGATTGTGCTTTTATAATGTCTTCTTCCCATCCTTTCTTCTGGTGGGTATAGTAAGAGTCTCTTCCTCTCCTGGTGGGTATGGGACCAAGGTTCCCTTCTGGTAGATGCAAACAGTTCCAATACTCTGATGTCTGTCCTCTTCTCCTGGATGGAAGCAGGACTGTTACTGGGGCCTTGGCAGTCTCTGGTGTGATGGATCCTGCCAGCCAAGTTCGGATCCTGTGAGCAGACCTCTGGCGTCAGGTGTCCCCGAGTAGGGCAGGAGAACCTGAACCGCTATAGGAATGTTTTAAGTAATGATTTTTATTACTAGTCTGTTAGGATAGTGCCATTTTTTCTCAATCTCAGTATAAACAAATGGACAACAGACCCCTGGAAGCTGAAGTGAATCATTTTAGGATTTCATGTCAACAGTCAAAACTGATACTGTGTGTGCAATCCTCTCAGATTTATACAAGGCATGAACCCCAATTGCTCCAAACACTGTGTGATATACTTTTCTGTAGTTGCTCCAGGCTGAAAGGTACAAGGATTTGTGAGTAGTACACCAATGGTAATGTGTCTTAGGTGGTCTGTGCTTTACTGGGCAGTGTGTCCAAAGTTCACACTTTTGCTTTTCTCTTAATGCATCTTCTCTACGTCTTGAACAAGAAATGAGTATCTGGGACACACCATACAGAGGCCATTGCTAACAGTAAGAGGAGCTTGGTTCCAAAGACAAATTCTCCCTGGTCATAGCTAAAGCAGGCTTCTTATTGCTCATGCAAATGGATGTTCCACAGCCTTAATATTATGGTTCTTTCTTATTAATTTGTAACAAACTATGCTATGTGGATTTATAATGAAGATTAAACACTAAAAGCAGTATTCCCAATTAAAACATCATGAGCATTTTTTAAACTTTGCTCAATACCAACAAATTGCCCCAAATAATGTTAGAACAGTTTATATATTTAACATCCTTTATGGTAGTAACTATTTATATTCTATTTATCCATATTAGATAACAAGAAATGGTTTGTATTTTGTATTTTATCTTAAAAAATAAAATGTTGGCTTCAATGATTAAAAAGCAGTACTATAACTGTCCTGATGGGAATGGAGTTATTTTAAAGACATTACTCCTCCCTTTGGCTCTCAGCCTATTAAAGACCCTAGGAAACTGACATTTCTCCAGGAATTTTTTGCCAAGAGGAAAAGTCAAGTCTGGTGGCAGCCAGAAGTGAAATTTATCTCAAGGAAAAAGATTTTCCATATTTCTGACAACTTGACAGAACACCTTGCAAGTGGGACTAGACCCCTGACAATGATGGATCAGTGATGAACAGCCTAGGCCAACCTGTGCCCTAAGAAAGGCCTGCCTCCAAGAAATAGTGAGGATAGGAAGACAGGACAAGGCTATTCTCAACCCTACACAAAGAACTACAGTCAACTAAGGAAGCCTGAGAGAGTGAGAAGTAGAACGAGCATACTCATTGGCTATCTAAACAAATGGTCAGCCCTAAAAACATAAATACAAGTAACATTGTACAGACTGATTGTTAGTATTTAGGCATTTGTACTGGCCAGCCTTTGGAGGAGTTCTGACAGGATTCACCCTCAATTGCTGCCACTAAGAGCACCATCTTGCCTATTTACTATGTTTCCTTTTAAAAGGTCCCTGCCCACCTCCATCCCCCATTCCCCCCCCTCTCTCTCTCCCTCTCTCCCTCTCCCTCTCTTTCCTCTCTCCTGATGTTCCTTTCCCTTGAGGCTATTCTCCCGGCTCCCCTTTCCTTTTTGACAATCCTTTTCCGCTATGAAAAAAATCCTCCTCCTGAACTCTGTCAATTGTGTCTTTCTCTCTTGTGCCACTTTTTAAAATTAAAATTTTAAATTGTATTTATGTGTTTATGAACACACACACACACACACACACACACACACACACCTCTATATAATAACAATTAATTTTTTAAAAAAATAAAAGAGGCCTGAATTTTAAAGAGAGCAAGTTGGAGTTTATGAGAGGATTTAGAGGGAGGAAGGGAAGGGGGAAATGATGTAATCATATTATAATCTTAAAAGTAAAAGAAATATTTTTAAGTAGGTACTATTTAGAGCAAGTATATGGGTCTGCAAAACATCCCAGAGAGTAAAGCATTTTGTCAGGCAACACTACAGACCTGAGTTCAATCTCTGGTGAGATAGAAGCTGACTCAGTGAAATGGTTCTGTGACGTCTGTTCATGTGCCACAGCATGTGTATATCCACATTCCCATTAATGCATCCTCCACAGCCAGCCATGAAATTAAATAAATAAGAAAAATATAAAAGTATAAGAAATAGATAATGGCACCATCTATCTGTGCCAGCATTTACATCAGTACAAAAAGTCCATCTTGTTTCCTTTCTCTGGCTATTTGGGTTATGTCCTCTGGAAAGAGTAGACCCTTTGTGCTATTTTTCTTTTGTGTTGATCTTCATGTTTTTTGTTCAACAACCAAAGGGTTTTAAAATCTCTAGTCAGCACAATTTGGCCTCTGTTATCCCTTTTTCAGCCCATCTGTTGTTATCTCTCTCTCTCTCTCTCTCTCTCTCTCTCTCTCTCTCTCTCTCTCTGTGTGTGTGTGTGTGTCTGTCTGTCTGTCTGTCTCTCTGTCTGTCTGTGTGTGTGTATGATTCCCTCTTCCATCCCCTCTCTTCTATTCTCCTCCAATCTCCTATTTTCCATCTCATTCTTCCTCATTTCCACCTTTCCATTAAATGTATTGGTACTGAGTGAACCCAGCATGCATGCATGCCTTGGCTCTCTTATTCTTAAGCCACCATTCCTGTCCTGTGCAGTCTTTTACACTTGAGACCGAGCTCTCTTGAAAGGACTCTGGATTCTCTCTCCTTGTGTTTTTCTTTCTAAAGATTCCATTTGGGATCCTCCAAGTAGATTGGGATCCTAACCTACATCATGTCTGTTCAGCAACTATCTTTGTTATGTTCCCTCATTCTATACATGGGTCTTGTCTGCTATCTTCCCATCTAAATAAAAACGTAATATATTTCTAATATGAGAACTCAAGAAGTATTTTATTGATCTAGTTTTATTCATGAAAAATATATTGAATCCCTTTCAATTTTACATATTCTAGAAATTGGTTATT
Organism: Cricetulus griseus; assembly: GCF_003668045.3. Classification (NCBI taxonomy): domain Eukaryota; kingdom Metazoa; phylum Chordata; class Mammalia; order Rodentia; family Cricetidae; genus Cricetulus; species Cricetulus griseus. The sequence continues at coordinate 14,968,100 of NW_023276807.1, read as the reverse complement.
TTATATTTTGATAATTTTCAGTTAGAAACCTTCAGTTCTTAAACATATACACTAACACTTAGACTGTCATAGTAATTAATCCTTTTATTTTAAGCACTCTTATCAATATTTGAGTAAGAAGTTGCTGGAAAATGGCCAGAGTTTGGGACTACCATAGAACAAGTAATGAGAAGATTTGGGATGTGCTTGGGTTCAGAGTGTGTGAATGCCACTGAACACTTAGAACACAGTTGTGCTTTAAATCCAGTGTATATGAATGCCACTGAATACTCAGAGCATAGGTCTGTGTGAGGGAAAAGGCAAAGGATGCATCCCTAAACACTGCAGAGCAGCAGGTCAGGATGTGGGGATCCATCAGACAGAAGCCAAATCAGACAAATGGAAAACACACCCAGAGAAGGCAGCGCTACTGTCTGTAGGTGCCCTTAGATGTTCTATTCATCCAAAATTTGAATTCATTTACTTGTTTGCTTATATTCACTAGGTAAAGGGAAAGCAGAACAGGACTCTAAATGTATTGTTGACAGAGGCAAAACATCACAATTCTATTCAAGATACAAACAACAGAACTCACAAATTGGAAACTTATTTTCACAAAACACATTAAAGGGTGGCACACTCTGTAGCCAGTGGCTGTGTCCGTGCGCATCTGATAATTCTTCCCAAAACTGTATTAGCTTCAGTTGGCTCAGTGAATAGAGGTGATTGCTGTCAAGCCTGACACACTGAATATGATTGCCAAAAACTACATGCATGGTAGAAAGAACTAACTACCTAAGAACAAATTGTTCTTAGACCTCTGCATGCATACACACACACACACACACACACACACACACACACACAGTTTTCACAATAAAAAGTTAAACTTCACTCATCAACTTATCATATATTGACTTCTTTAACAACATTGACTTTATGCTGGGCATTGGTGGTGCATGCCTTTAGTCCCGGCACTCGGGAGGCAGAAACAGGCGGATCTCTGTGATTTCAAGACCAGCCCGGTCTACAAGTGCTAGTTCCAGGACAGCCTCCAAAGCCATAGAGAAACCCTGTCTCAAAAAACAAACAAACAAAAACAACAACAACATTGACTTTAAGTAAAACAGTTGTGATTATGTGGATACAAGATGGACAAGGTATAACACACCAGTTGCTGTTGCAAAGACTAAATTGGTATAGAATGGTCTGATCTAGGGTGTTTGTAAGATTCAGTGTGGATATATCATGTTCAAACCTTATGTATGTTTTCAGCTTATAGAATCAAGTTTTCTAGATAAGTTTTCTAGCTTTCTGCTATCACCAGAAAGAAACAGAAGCAGCACTGTACTGAAGCCTGTTTACCACATGTGCATCTCCTGGCGTGGTGTATCGACGGAATATCTTTAAAAAATTGAATTATATAATAGAAAGGGTGATGCAATTAAGATCAAAATGATTAATAACTCCTGACAATGTGAAATGATTGGTTGAATTACTTTATTTAGTCCAATACAAATATGAGATATCTTCCTAAGAGAATCACGGTGGAAGAAAAACAGAACCACAAAATGAAGACATGTCCTTAACTGAGTATTACAGTTCAGCTTGACAGGATTGCCACATAAAGTTTAGTTTTCCATTAGAAGAGCCGATGAAGGTGTCTTTGACACTTCATGCCATGGGGAAAGCTTCTAAATGAGATGAAGTAGTCCTGTCACAGGTTTTCAGCCCTACCTCTGTCAAACTTCTTAAGTCCAGAACTATTAATCTCCCCTTTCCACCCTTTCCTTTGTCTGGTAGCACTCTTCATCCTGTGTGCTTTTCTAAAAGAGAAAAAGAAACCCCACTCCCTGGATTAATTTGCCCCACCTTTCAGACAAATACTTAGACATCATCTTCTTGGGAAGACTTGCTTGACCTCCAAGTCAGAACTATGCTTCTATACAATGTGTTCTCTGGCCCCAGCTATAACACTCACCCCACTGGGAGTGGGTGTTGATTTCTATGTCTATTTCAGTGGTCTGTGTTTTTCCTGTGTGTGTAGACTGTGGGAACCACACAGTGAATCCTCAGTTAATGTCAACTGAAATATCAATTAAACATCTGGAAGATAAACTTACACTGATCAAAAATGCAAACAGTTCTGTTATTTTGAGATAGAAAAAAAAAAGCAATGGCATCTTTTAAACTATCTTAAACGGTAGCTTAAAAACTCCAGAAAGTATATTCAAGCACCCATACGTTAAGGAAGGGGTCCAGTGAATGGAGTATGCTTCCATCCTGGCTCAGAATGGGTATTTACAGATCTTTCCATCAAATGATTTATGTAACATGGCAATTCTCCCAGCCCAAGACTGTTAGTGATCTAACAGAAGGAGAGACAGATTTCTTGGCTCTGTAAGAGTGAAAGAAATCTGGAGTGGATGGGAAGGCTAATTCAAATGTTTCAGAGTTGCTCTTCACATTTAATTAAGCTGCAATTGAGACACTGGTGGAGAGACACTAAGGAGAAAGAGATAGCAGAAACCAGCTTGGAGAACTCGGGGTCGATGATAACTAACTGACCACTCTTCATCATGTTGAATGATAGTGCTCTGGAAAGAGGACCAATGAGCCTTATGTACAGTGCTGTCACCCAGGGACATACTAACAGCACTTATCATTTGGTTGGTTCATGATCTCAAATAGAGACAGAAGGTGCAGCAAAATCACACAATGCATAATGTTTGGGCAAAATAAAACTGGTTTTGCATTAGCGTATTTCTGCCTGGTTTTATGTCAACTTGACACACAAGCTAGAATTCTCTAGAAGGAGGAAAGCTTAATTGAGAAAATGCCTCCAAAAGATCTGGTTATAATGCAATTTTTATAATTAGCTATTGGTGGTAGAGAGCCCAGCCCACTGTGGGTGGTGCCATCCCTGGGCTGGTGGTCATGGGTTCTATAAGAAAGCAAGCTCAGCAAGCCATGGGGAATAAGCCAGTGAGCACACCCCTTCATGGACTCTGATCGGTTCCTGCCTCCAGGTTCCAGCCCTGCTTGAGTTCTTGTCCAGACTTCCATCAATGATAGACTGTGATGTGGAAATGTATGCCAAATAAAGTCTTTCCTCCCCAACTTGTTTTTGGTCATTGTGATTCATCACAGCAATAGAAACCCTAACTAAAATAGTGTATTTTTTATTTTACCTCGTTTTGTATGGTTATTTATAACAATCTGCATTTGTCTTCCTTCCGCTCTAAAAACAAACAAACAAACAAACAAACAAACAAAACACAAAACAAAACAAACAATAAAACAGGCTCTCACTGTGCAGTCTTGGCTGTCTTGGGACCAGGCTGGGCTCAAACTCAGAGATGTGTCTGAGACTAAGGATGTGTGCTACCATCCTGGCTTTGCTCCTGTTTTTCTCTCCATTAGTACATTGAGCTCTGTTTTTGTCCCTGGGTTTATATCATAAACAGTAGAACAAAGGATACATCAGTCTATGAATCAATCAGCAGACTACAGACAGATGATCCTGATTTAGGGGGTCTTAGCCTTGGAAATATTTGGGAGTCTCAAGTTTCAACAAAATGTGTTTATATTGACCCAAAGTGCAGAGGGATAAAAGCACCGCCCATATAATATACTGGATATCTGTTAACCTGTTTTTCCTTCTCTGTGATGAGCTCATTAGGAGAAAAGAAATATACCTTAATCTTTGTGTCTGTACATCCTACGACAATATAATAATAATGATGATGATGATGATGATGGATGATGTGTAATTTTCTGCCTGGCTTCCTTAAACACAAACCCAACTTACTCTTGTTATCTCAAGTGTACACTTTTCTTACTTTTTTTAATTTAAAAGTTTGAACCTTCAAGAGGGTTCCATGAATGAACAGTTCAACACCATATACCTTCCACTGAGTTCTCCTCTCCTCTCTTTCCCCTTTTTCTTCCCCCTCCCCCACTCACTTTCCCTTTTTTCTCTCGCCCTTTTTACTTCCCCTTCCCCTCCCCTCTCTTTATGTAGCAATAGACATAAAATACCTATTTTTCTGAGTTATTTATAGACAACATGTATAGATACTATATAAAATTTAATTTTGAACATCAACGTGTTTATCTCCTGGGAGGGCAAGCATTTTCTGTGTCTTCAGTGAAATTATCAAATTTAAGCAATTTAACACATCTATATTATATATTAACAATAGGTAATACCTACATGCTGGCACACAAACACACACACACACACACACACACACAAAAAAAAAAAATTTTTTTTTTCCAATTGTCTTAAGACAGTATCTTACTACTATGATTCAACACTTATTTTTTATTCATTTTCCAATCCATCCCACACAATGAATTAAAATTACATGCTTCTTGCTCTTTTTTATATCAAAAATATTTTTCTCAGCCTTTCTTTGTCTTTTATACTACAATACTTGATGGCTTCCTTTTTGATCTCAAGCATTCCACTTTGGACAATAAATTATATGTCATCTTCTTTTCATATGTTGGAAAACAATATTCATGGATATTTCCACGTCTCTGCATGCCAGAGCTTTCTGAGTAAATAGCCCTAAAAGGCAGCTTAGTGGACACTTGAGCAGCAACTCAAAAGACAAGACACTCTGGGCAGACACAGAAACAATGAGATGGGGAACTTCCTCCTCTTCCAGAAGAGAATTTGGAAATTATCTTTTATTCCTCCTAGGAGAGGGCATTATATATACCAGTATCCTATACAAACTTCACATTTCCTATTTGAAGATGAGCAATTCCTGATGCAAACATGGATGAATTGCTTACAAAGAAGGATTTTAGCAGTGGATGCAAAATGTTCTGAAAATACCAACTTCTTATTCTGACCCAGAGTCCTCATGCTTCTATGCTTTGAGAGAAGAGCAACATGACAACCCTACAGGGTTTCTGACTTAATAGTCCATCATAAGTATTTAATCTAAAATGCCATGAGGGTCTTGACAGCATAAAGCCTGCTACCTGACCACTATGAATTTACAGTCTTGTGAGAAAGCCAACTTAAATCAAAACTCAAGGAGGGAAATGTGATCTACGTTTTCTGGACTCTGAAAATACAAAGAAGGAGGAATCCACTGCTGAGAGAGGGTAAGACCAGACTTCAGGAGATAGTTAAGCAGTCAAGGACAGTCCCAGAGTCTTAATGATCTACATAAAACCACAAAGAGGCACAGTGTGAGTTAGTGATCATTTGTCTAATTCTTTGAAGGGCACAAGAGCCAGTTAAAGATGGTACCAAGGGGAAGTCAAGAGGGCAAGTCCTGAGATGTTTACAAAAAGGGATGATTGGTTGCCAAGATTAAACCAGAAGAGGTCACTGCATGAATGGCTCATGTTCACTAAGTAAAGCTTAGGGCACCTAGGCCCATGATAGGCTGACCTTTAAAACCATTGGCTGCCTGTTTTCCCGCTCTGCAGTTTTTTGCTTTTAAACATGCTTGCTGTGGGGCAACAAACAAGTTCCTGCTTGACTAGACTCCTCGGCGCATCTGATTGTTTCTGGGATGCTGGGACACTGGGGAATGGGCAAGCAGCACACTGACCCTTCCTTGGACCCAGCTCAGCCTTCTGTGGTTGCAGTAAGACCCTGCAATTCTCAATGATTGTTTTTTTTAAGAAAAAAAAATAATATGCACTGGCTGCAAGAATCGGGGCAAAAAGTATTTGCCAGTACTCACATTTTAACTCATTCCTTCAAAGTATTAGCTTTTTCACCGTGCACTGAGTTACATTTGTAGGTATTTCACACACTTAGATAACAGAATTGTCCACATAGTCTTTGAGAAATCTGTGTTCTGAAATTGTGTGCCATAGCACAACTGCCACAAAAGCTAGAAATGGTTTGCCTTCTAGTCAGAAGTTTAAAGGATAGACATATTCGAAAGGAAAATCCCTAGAAACATCTACATTCGGACAAAATATAGCATCTTGCAATGGAAGTCATTTGAAGACGTAATTTCAACGATAAGAAGCTAATTAAGTCTTCATTATATCAAGATTCCTGTACATTGATGAGTAAGGAAAGCAGTTAATGCACATATGGGGAGAGATGACTAAAAGGTCAGATAAGCAAATGTGTCACAGAGCAATAGCCAGAAGAAAATCACTGATATAATAAAATGTAATATGCAAAAAGGTTCTAAGGCTGGGTTTGGATAAGATATTATTATATTTCTTTTTTAGCTTCATAAAGCTCATCTTGGACAGCTCCTACCTGAAGTGTAGTTTCTGAGTTGCCTTTATGCAGATACTACATAAAGATTCACAAGTTAAACTTCTCTGCCACTGTGCTGATATTGCAAATGTAAATTATGTGATCAATATGTTACAGAGATAAACTGAAGAAAACACTCGGAAATGCAGTGTCTATGATGAAAATAATAGAAGCTCCCCAAATTAGAGCTAAAGAATCTGGTACATATAATTCTGACATATTTCTCATAAAATATGAGTGTTACAGTGTTATCTCTAATATTTTTTCAGCTGCATTGTATCTTACTTTTCAAAACTCTGTTTTTTGTTTGTTTGTTTACTGGGGAAAATGTGTCTATCATGAAGGGAGTTACTCTCAGGTAAGTAACTAGACCTTCCAAATCAATGTGAAAGGGGCAGATAAGCAATTTTGGGGATGGGAATAGTGAATTCGACTCAGGTTATATCTTCTAATAGAGGAGGATGATGCATGATCCTTCATCAAGGACAGAACTACAAAGAAAAGTAAAGCCAGAATTCTCTGAAGCATTGATAAATCTCAGAGCTATCAAAGACACATGGTCTACAGGAGGATCCCTGCGACTTGTAATCCTAGAACAGAGGAATGGCTCCTCTGAAAGCAAACTGGAAAACATTCTGAATATCAGAAAACAAGAACCTTCTAAAGACATTCATAGGGAATAAAAAGGAGTGTCAGTGTGTGGTTCTGAGGACCAACCATGTGCCCTCTGGGTGATGGTATTGACATGGTGAGACTCTAAAATGTAAGGGTTTATACAAGGTAATTAGGATACATGGCACCTTCCTTAGAGTGAGCTGTTTTCTGTAAGACTAGGACATGATAAAAGGGCATGGTTTTTGTTAGGTGATTTTTGGATTTTGGAGGGAGCACAGTCACAAACAGTAGGACTGAAAACACACAGACAAGTAACATTATATGGGTTTAACAAGGTATATTTAGGAATTAATGCATCTATACAAATATATATATATACATACATATATATATATATATATATATATATATATATAAACAATTAATGAAAACAAAGTCCATAAAGTTGAAAGAGAGGTGGGAGAGGCATATGGGAGAGTTTGGAGAGAGGGAAGGGGGAAACTTTATGATTAAATTATAATTTCAAAATTATTTTTTCAATCACAGGGTGTCATATGACTGCAGACCAGTCGACTCAAGAGTTTAGATCAGATTTAAACTGAGTGCCAAAACCCTGTCAAGAAGAAGAAGGAGGAGCAGGAACAGGAACAGGAGAAGGGGGAGACTGGTCTGGTCTCTGGTTTGCTGTCTCATCTTGCGAAGTCTCCTTCTTAGGCAGTCCTGACTTGATGTGACTGGCCAGAGGCCACACAGGTGGGACCCCCAGTCTTGGACTTTCAGCCTTCAAATCTGTGAGCTAAGTAACTGTTTTTATGAAGTGCTTAGGCCGAAATGTTTTATTTTAAGAACACAAAATGGATTAACGCAAAGTATCAACTTCTGAATAAAAGGAACAAAAAGAAAGAAAAGGAAGAATTCTGTGGGAGAAAAGGAGGGGTTGGAGGGCGGAGCAGCTCCCTAATCTTTTATTGCATTGAGGGAGGCTCTGTTTCAACATTTAAAATCTGATCAGGACAGAAGCACTCTGTCTCTAGTTGGTGTTTATAGTGTTGTATACTCCCTGTGATATCTTTTCCTGAATGCAGCTTCAATCATAGCAACTACCTGTTATTCTCCATTTGTGTGTCCAGGAAGTTTCACATACCAGCTTGTCTACAACTCAGCTTCTTAACGAGAAGAAAATAATTTTATAAATTATAAAAAGTTTATACTCATAAATAATTGAATTAATAAGGTAAAACTAATAATTTGAAGGAAACTTTTTGAATGTGTATTATTACCAGAAACCACTTAATGATTGTTTTAAATAGTATAGAATAAAATTGTTTTATGATAATTTATTGTCTCATTTTCTTTTTTGAGAATCTAAGATCCTATATATATTTGCATATGAGTGATTCATTAACACATCTTATATTTGATCATCTACTGTTTTAGCCACATTTCTATTGCTGAAAACAGACACTATGACAAGGCAACTCACAGAAGAGGTTATTGAGTACCTGAGCATCATGATGGAGAATATGGCACAAGGCAGGGAGGCGTGGCACTGGAGCAGTAGCTGAGATCTTGCATCCTCATCCATAAGCTGAAGGCAGAGACAGCGCTAACATGGGATGGTGTGAACTTTTAAGTCTCAAGACAGTCCCAGTGATACATCTCTTTCAGCAGGGCTAATGCTCACCAAACAATTCCACGAACTGAAGACCAAACATCCAACACATGAGCATATGGGGCCACTGTCATTCAAACAACCACATCTCCTAATTACCTCCCACACCAAGACACCTTTCCTAGTATCACAGAGGCTGAAACATACACACAAAATTAAACGAGAGTATGTGAAAATATTTTTAACCTATAGGAATATTATTGAAATAAAAGATAATTTAATTAGACAAACCCAGTATCTGATCTAAGAAGTAAAATTTCTCACTAGTATTTTATCACTTATACTAATTGATCTTTTAGGTTGAGTAATAGGTAAACCTCTAATTAATAATATAAATTTATGGTGATAAAGAGATGGCTCAGTGGTTAAGAATACACATTACTCGCCCAGGGGACCTTAGTTCAATTCCCTGTACCCATGTCAGGCAGCCCAGGATAACCTGTGACTGATCTAATGACTATGGCCACTCAAGCACAATTACACACACACACACACACACACACACACACACACACACACACACACACACACACGTACAGGCACACACACAGGTACGCATGTACAGCATGCACTCACACAGACATATACAAATACACATGATTAAAACTAAAATAAATCTATTCAGAGATGTTACTGTATCTTGGTGGAGAGGATTTTTAGCAAAGCAGTGAACCTCACAGCACAGGCAGGAAGTAGACAATGTTATCAATCTCTCTCCACTTCCCACTCTTATTCCAGTCTACCTCCCAACCTATGTGATGGTGCTGCCCACATTCAGGTTGGGTCTTCCCCCTTAGTTAATTGTCCCTTAACTCCTTCACAGACCTACTCTTTGCTAATGTAGGTATTTTTCAGTTTAATAAAGTTGTCCAAGGCTAGCCATCACATACAACATTTGGAGGTAATTACTGCTTAATGCCACTATTTTAGTTGGGCAAAATGAGGCAAGCCCTATAAATAGATTTGTTTCACACAGAATATTAGTGGCAGTAGCAGGATGAGTCACCTGATTACTTGTCAGCTACCAGTTGCTTTCCCAGAGCTCCATGGGGCTATGTTTTCACACTAAGTATTTATTACCTTCAATTTTGTTGTATTGAAAAACTATGACAAACTAACCTAATAAATTCTAAACCTTGTTATATGACTGCAGTGTTTAAAAGGAAAGTATTAGGTATTCCAACATCCAAGTGACCCAAGGATAATGAATTAAAGTTTTATTAAATTGCTTTTTTCTGTTCCTCAGTAAAATATTAAGCAGTCATATACATGCCCAAATAATGGATGTGTATAATTAACTACAATCACTTAAAAATAGTATTGCTACTGACTGTAGAATGATAAGCATATTAGACAATTGTCATGATGATGCAGGATGATGATTTGATAAAGTCAAAACACAGTAAGAATTGAATATATGCAAGGCGTAAGATGCCAAGTAAAAGTAAGATAGTAGTCATTAATATATCATTAAATCTTGAAAAGTTCATCAGTGTTGACATAGTGATAATGATATACATTATTGTTTATAATTATTTTATTATGAATCATCCACAAAACCTACTAGATAGTTGATGGAATATAATGAACAATGAGAAACAGTGTTTTCTTCTATTCTGTGTTAACGTAAGGGAATGTTTTCCAATTCAAACAGAATATGGGTAGAATTTTTACATTTGCTATAGAGAAATTTATTTTTTTTGTAAAAATCATACCCAATGGAAATTGAATAAAAAGGTGGTCCCTCGGTGGACAGGCTACATATAAAAGACAAAGAACACAAAAATCCTCACTTTCTTTTATATCTAGGTGTATTGTCTGCCTCAAAGTCCCCCACATTATGGCCCCACCATCAAGATGCACTGACACTGATGTGAAAGCTTGCAGGATCCCAGGGCTCTGTCTGTCAGAGTTTGGGTTGATGCCGGTATCAGCTGCAGGTCCCTCCCTGGAGCATTAGCACAACAATGGCTTGACTTTCAGGTTTTCAATGGAAGCAAATGTCAACCTTATCACTGTGGAGGACATATGGTACCCAGTCTCTGGCAGCAGAATCCTACTTCATAATGAGTTCAAATCTCCCACTGTGATCAGAACTTGGCGTTTGGAAAGGTAGAGGTCAGCTCTCAGGTTCGGTTGCCTGAGTGCCCCACATAGTACCCGGACCTGCCTGAAAATGTCTGTTTTCAGAGTGTATTTCTGCAAGTTGCTTTAAAAAAGAGGGGGTAGGGGGAGAGCTAAGATAAACACAGTGATGGGAAGAGTTTTTGCAGGAAAATCACACCATGCAGGGTCATTCAGCTATTATGAAAGTGTCTTTTGAACACAAGCTTGCTCGCACGAATACACACACACACCAGCTTTTTGTTTTCTTTTTGTTTTTGTTTTGTTTTGTTTTTCTAGATGGATTGCCAGTACATGAAGTACAGCTAACATAATCCCCACTGGACTTCAACTCTTGTGTATAGATTGAGCTGGGGTTGTCTGGTTCTACGGAGGTAGTCATGTAGCCTGAAGCTTTCTTCGTTCACAGTTTGGTGACGAACAAATTGTGGAAATTCATCCTTCTTCCCCAAGGTCGATCTAAACCGCTTTGTTCCAAAATTACAAGCTCTGTTGCATTGGTTTGCATGAGCTGTATTCATGGAGTACCACCCACTGAGTGGTTTAAACAGTGGGAATTTATTTTGTCAGTCTGCAGAAGCTAGAAGCAAAATTAGGTTGCCATCAAGTTGGGTTGCTCCTGAGCACTTTCGGCCAGGCGTGCAGGTGGCTGCATTCTTATTGTGTCCTCACGTGGCCTCTCCTCTGCTGAGCTGGGAGTCCGAATTTTCTCTTAGAAAAATTCTAGTCACATTGGGTTAAGTCCCATTCTTACAGCTGTTTGAACTGTAATGTTAGGAAGCAAGTGAAGCAGATGAAACCTGGCAATAAGGGCAAGGGCATCACAGAGCGCAACTGCGGTTGGATGGTGGGCACCTGGAGGCGGGGCTAAGGCAAAGGAAAAAGCAGCGCAGTGTAGCTTGGAGAATACGGTTAGAGGAGAAATAGGCAAGAAAGTGGACAATGTGTCTGTCTTTAATTGGGTATGTTACTGTAACTGAGGCCAGATGGAAGGCAGCATTCAGTCCCTGGCAAGAGATATTGAAAGGCCAGGATAAAGAAGACCCCCTCAGCAGACAAAATAAGGCCTAGGATATAGGGTGGCTAGCTGGTTCAGCAACTCTGTTCCAGGGAAAGGCTAGCCATAAAAAGTTAGATTAGAATCTTACAAACAATCTTAAGGAATAGGGAGTTTCCCCTTGTGTTTTCCCTCGGGACTCTTCACTGGTATTCTTGGTATTTTGGGTTGGGGTTTCTTCCTTTAAAAACCCCTATTCCCAGCCATTCGGGGTCGGAACTTCTCTACCCCTGCTTGGGATATGAGTCTCAGCCCCAGCACACTGGCTCCTGTCAATAAACCTCATGTGATTGCAGCAAGGACAGTCTCTCGTGAGTTCTTGGGGGGTCGCGTCTTCCCTTTGGGGGGGGGCGCTTACAATATCAGATCCTCTTAAGTGAGGTCAGGCCAGTTTGTCCTCGGAGTCATAGACCTAGACCTTCCATGAATGTTGCTATCTCCAGGGTTATTTAACAGACTGTTGTTCATTTTGGAAAATGATAAAAGTGTCAAGTTAAATCATCTAGTTTTTTTAAAGATACCTCACATATAGTAAGTTTTCATATCAAACTCCAGGCTTAGGAGCCCCCTGGGAGAGCACCTATGCAGCAGCAATGCCCTTGATTTGACCCACATATCTGCAAACAAAGAGACAAGCCTTTTAGGTCCCAGTCCTTACAAGAAGGAAAATGTTCTTCTTGAATATTACAAGTTATGGTAATAACTGCTTACTGTTGGTTACTATATCAATCTAATAATATAGATATCTCCCTTTACAATTCAGGAAACTGAAGGAAGTTATTTGTGCAAGATTTAAGCATACCCTTGTAAGTTCAAAACATAGACTCACCCTAAAGGACTCCATTCCTGTTACTAAGAAACAGGGTTGCTCAAGAAAACTGAGCAGTAAGGTATTGGAACCTGAAGCCTGCAGGAGTGGGCATTGTTGCTGGCAGTTCATTATCACAGGAGTAGGGAATGACACCTCCATCAATAATGACATATGTGCTCCAAAAATGCCTGAAAGATATCAAGACAAAATGATAGAAACTAAATATAAGGCAAATATACTGTGGACTCAGAAAATACTGCCTTTAGAAGAAAGTTAGCTATTGAGACATATGCACATTTATAGAGATAGACTAGTGATTGGCATCCAATTTACACTGCTTCTGGGATATGAATACAAGTAATCCTCTTGTCCAGGAGAGAACTAGAGATTGCTCAGTCAGCACAAAAGTTGCTAAAGTTTACCACACCATCAATTACAAAATCCTATCTTAGATGTGCTCAGCAGTAATGTGGATAAATGTCTTTAAAATGAGTTCTTGCCACTGGGTTCAGTTGGTCCACACTTGTTGTGAAAACTAAGGACAGGAGTTCAATCCCACTATGCAAATAAAAAGGCATCTGTATAGGGAGGAGCTGAGGGTGTAGCTCTGTAGTAGAGCATTTGACAGGCATGCACAATGCTGTGAGTTCCATTCCCAGTAACACAAATAAATAAGTAAATACTCAAATGGTTTGGGGATATCTAAAGAATAGTTATTAAAAAAGGAAGAAAGAAAGAGAGAGAGAGAGAGAGAGAGAGAGAGAGAGAGAGAGAGGAAAGAAAGAACATGGGTTGTACTACCCCTGGGGGCCATATGGATGTGAGCAGCCTGCATTGCCACCTGAGGCTGTCATGATGCTGGGGTCCATGATCCTACAGTAGCCTGAAGCCATGTTATTGTCCTCCATGTTTTCGGCTGTGCTGCCGCATGGAGGCATGTCTGGGTCCATGATCCTACTGCAGTCTGGGTCAGTGTTGACGCCTATGGCCTGAGTTAACCACTGAAGGCCATGTGGATGTCAATGTCCATGCTGCAGCCATCACAGAAAACTGTTAAAAATTGTGATAAGGATGCTGAAGTGTAGCATCTCTCCACAACTGATGGCTTTCAGCAGGGGGTTCAGGCAGGGGAAGGATCAACTTTCTTTAGGGGCAGGACTCTGGGAGTTTAACCATGCTCCAGTGACTATACTAATAACACAAATTGGAGTTGTTGTTTTTTTTTTCCTTCCTTTTTGGGGGTAGGGGTGTTGTAATTGGATTTTCCTTTAAGCTGCCAGCTCACAAATGATAACACGGAGACTAATTTTAATTAGGAAAACTTGACCTTAGTTTGTGTTTGTCCTGCTAGCTCTTGTAACTTCAGTTAATCCATATTTCTATTATTCTGTTTTCTACCATGTGGCTTTTACCTTTCTCCTATTTTGTGTGTCCCACTCATTCTGTGTCTCAATGGTCTCTCATGAACCTTGAATCATCTCCTATTTCTTCTCTCTGTCCAGAAGTCCTGCCTTGCTACTGGCCCTTCAGCTTTTTGCTACACCAGTCACAGCCATACAGCTTCACACAGTGTACAATGGGGAGGATCCCACAATGGGGAGGATCAGAGGGCCCAAAGGCAGGTGGGGCCAGACATGGAAGAACTGGGAAGTAAGTATGAAACGAGTGAATGAGGAGAAATTCCCAAAGAATCAATAAAATGTTAATTTGAAAAATAAACAACATAGAAATACCATTATTATGAGCACTTGACAGTTTCTTGGAAGTAGACTTGAATAAAGACTCTTTTTTTTTTGACTAAGTGTCTGAATATGAAGCCCTGGCTGGTTTAGAGCTTGTATGTAAATCAAATTGGCCTTGAACTCAAAGACATCTGCCTGATTCTGTCTCCAGGTTGCTGATATTAATAGTGTGTACCACACCACACCCAACCAGTATGAACTTTTTGTTTATATTCCTAAAATAGGGAAACTAGAGAAAGGAGGATTTCTGGAACTCTCTGGCCAACAAGCCTAGCCAGGTTCAATAAGAGACTCTCTCGAAAACTGGGTAGAGAAAAATTGAGACTCCTAAGGATAATCTGCCTTCTGTACTTGTACTTGCATTTGCACACAACACACACATACACACACACACACACACACACACACACACACACACACACACACACATTTGTTTTTCTCTAATTGACACAGCATAGCAGCCCAGGCCTTCAAAACCTCTTCAAAAAATGAAGTGGTTATCTTCAGTTTTTGGCATATTCCTGGACACCTCAAGGATGAGCTTGATCATAACTTCTTTCAGTGTTCAAGATTTTTGGGTTTCCTAGTGGATTCTAACCCTGGTTCTTCCACCAATGGTGTTGGAAAGGCTTCATCTTGGGCTGGATGGTATTTGGTACTGGTGATACAGCCTCACAACCTAGGCTCCTCATTGAGCTGGGAGGCATTTGGTTCTGATGATACAGCCTTATAACCCAGAGTGTCTCCTGAGCACTCACTTTGTGCTGGACACAGTTGGTTGTGTAAGACACTCTCTGCAAAGCCCTCCCCCCCACACTGACTTCTCTAAGTGACTTGTTTACCCCTCCGATATGGACAGACAGGCTTAGAGATTAGTGTCTTATATAACACAACTAGCAAAGTTTGACAAACTAGGTTAAAATACAGGTTTGTAGGATTTTCAAAAATATGTACTCTGAGCCAGTAGGCAACACTCCTTCTGGTAATAGAATCATCTGGTGTATATAAGCCATTCAGCACAAATCAGAGGGGGAAAGTGGGAGGTCCATTGGAATTTCTTGTCCTCACTGAACTTTCTCTGGATAGCCACTTGCTGTTCTGTGTTTTCAAAGGTCATACGTACCTGGGCACTAGGAAACAAGAGCCCTTAGGCAAGTTTATTCCTTGGCCTGATTTTTTTCCTGCCCCACCCCATGCCTATACTGTGTTGTCATTCTTCAGTTTGAAGAACCTACTCTGCACCAACCATGTTACAGAAATTTTTCACTTTGACCTGGCCTTTACACCAAGCCAAGAACTTCATCAGATCCATAAATTTGTAAGTATTCCTCCTGATACTTTATTCTCCATGCACTGTAGGAACGCAATAAAAACTCAATGAATGAACCAATGAGTCAAGAAATGCATACCATTTACATTCCTTTACTGCATCCCTTTCTTTTGCATTCTTTTAATAACAGTGTGTTTTGAATACCCCAATTCAAGAGTTACATCCTGTAGCCAGAAGTTTTTCTGTATCCCGCCTGGTCCCACAGTCACTTATAAAAGTAATCATTCAGAGGCTTAATATTAATTATAATTGTTGGGCTGATGGCTCAGGCTTATTAGTGGCTAGCTCTTACATTTAAATAAGCCCATTTCTATTAGTGTCAGAAGCCAGCCTTGGTGACCCCCGCCATGCCTAGCTAGCCACCAGATAGTCTAGCATCCCACCATGTCAGAAGCCAGCCTTGGCGACCCCCCATGCCTAGCCAGCCGCCAGCCAGTCTAGCATCCTACCCCTCAGGTTCTGGGACCTGGCCTGAGAAGCAACTAACACCTATCCCTTCCCCCACTTCCTTAACACAGGAGATTCCAGATACCTGCCTGAGAGCAATTAACATTCATTCCTCCCCCACCTCCTTTTTCTCTGCTTCCTCCTTTCTCTATTAAAACCCCTTGTAATAATCAATAAATGGACCTTGACAAGGGAATTTGCTTGGTCCCGCTTTTTCTTTCCCGCCCATTATTTGCAGGCGTGATCCACCTCGGACTCACGAATTACCGAGCCCTGCGGGATGGGGCATATTAGTTTATATTTTACCATGAGGCTCACGGCTTGTTACCTCACATCTTGCTTCTTCAGCAGCTGCTGGCGTCTCTTTGACTCTGCCCTTTTCCCTTATCTCTGTTTGGATTTCCTGCCTAGCTCTAGGCCAAAGCTCTATAGCCCTGCCATAGGCCAAAGTAGCTCCTTTATTAACAAATGGTAATAAAACATATTCACAGCATATAATAAAACATATTCACAGCATACCGAGGGGCATCCCACATCAATACCCTGTGGATTAAATTTTAAAGTGGGACATAATCAATCAGTATAAAACATTTTTGTTGGCCGGGCGTTGGTGGTGCACGCCTTTAATCCCAGCACTCGGGAGGCAGAGGCAGGCAGATCTCTGTGAGTTCAAGGCCAGCCTGGTCTCCAGAGCGAGTGCCAGGATAGGCTCCAAAGCTACGCAGAGAAACCCTGTCAAAAAAAAAAAAAAATTGTAACCAGAGATTTTAGATTATGTGAACCAGAAAATCCCAGAGGATACAACCAAAACATCTTTCATTTAGATCGTGCTCTTCACTTTTAGTTTTTACAAAACTCTGAATTTCTTTTGAAAGACCCTTGGAAAGCTGAGGCTTCCAGAATCTTAGCCCAGGACCTTGGCCACCCTAATCACAGAATGGAGGCGAAAGCTTAATGCAAATTGCATGAGGCTTTATTGTAGTTTACAGAGCTAACCCCATGTTAGCTCGGGTCTTTGATCCACCCATCATGGCGGATGGCTAGCAAAGACAGTTCGAAGCTGCTGCGCACAGATCTTTATAGGGCAGCATAAGGGGAGTGTCTAGGGGTATGCACAGGCTCAGGATTGGTGTGCCTCCAGGCTTGGAGGGTTTGCCCTGTGTTGATTGGTCAACTGATTGTTATGGCCCATAGGCCCTCCCAGGGTGGGTTGCTATGCTTTGTGCATCATTGCTGTGCTCTTGTCCGTAAAGCACACCCAGGGTCGTAAAGCATAGCGCCACCAGCTAACTTCTGATTGGCTCCTTGTCACGAGGCAGGCATCTTACTTTCTAGTGACTTAGACAAGGTCATAGAGCACGTGTTCGGTCATTATGGCTGCCAAAAGGGAAGCTGGTCCCTTCACTTTCCATTCATGAGGAAAGTTAGGCTTAGGATCATGGAATGGCTTGCCAGGGCTGGTCACCCAACAGTGCAGTACTCTGACCCGAAGCCTGGACTTCTCTCTCAGTGATAGCTTTCTTGGTATATTATTCCTATGAAAAATGCTAAAAAATAATAGTCATTCAATAAATCTGATTTAAGCCAAAATCCTAGATACATTAAGAGCAGGAAATGAATCAACTCGTAAATCACAACACTGTGCTATCAGAGAATCCAGGGTTCCCTTTTATGAGTTCTTAAATATTGCTAATGAAATAATTTCAAAACAAGCTCAGAAGGAAGCTTAAGGACCATTCTATTAGAGCTTGAGGGAAAAAACAAAAGACAGGCAAGCTGTAAATCCTGGCAGCTGTCAGGAGGAAGAAGATGGAGAAGAGGATAGAAAAATCTTATATTTTAGGTCGGTCATGTACATCGTTTGGCATCAGTGTAAAGCAGAGAAGGAGTCGTCAGAGAAACAACTAGAAACCCAAGCTTCAGAGAAAGCACACTTAAACTTTGGTCAATATCTGAAAAAGAAATAGGAAGGAAAAACATGCCTATTACCAGGCTCCAAATTTGAGTTGCAAGGTCACCCCAAACTCAGTGTCTCTAGGCAAAGGACCATACCCAGACTCATGATTAGAAATAGAAATAGAGATTGTCTATTAAGAAAGGAAAAGTACTCCCAAGAATAGGAGCTACCAGGCCCAGGGATAAGTCAATCACCACAGGGTCAGGTAGCAATCAAGGGAGGTGGATGTCTATTCCCTGCTCTAGCCTGAGAAGTATTCAGCTCTTGGCCTGAAGGTTTCTGGTCTTTTTCTGCCCTCAGGCTGAGTACATCCAGTTTCTTATGTGAAAGGCTGGGCCCTTTCCCTGAGCACTGACATCTTTCATATGTTAATCTCCATGTTATTGTCTCTAGTCCCCACTCTCTCACAGTAGGTTTACAACTGAAATCACTCCTTTTTTTAATTCAAGGGTTTAGGGGAATTATCTCCTCAGATGAATTATCTCCTCAGATAATTCTATAAAGGAGAGATTTCTCAGACACAAGGAATGTGACCACCTAGAACTTACTGAGACTGGGACCAAGGCTTTAGCCATTCGGAACTACTTTTCCTATATGGTAGTAGTTTAATAACAGAGAAAGATAATAAATCCAGCCTCACTTTGTTTAAAAACAAGCAAACAAACTCTAAATCTACACAAAATATTGACCTAATTGTGCATGTTTTTATTTAGTTAAACCTACACTATAGGAGAATAAACAATTTCCCTGCAGTTATTAATTTCCATTGTGTTGCTTTACCACCCAAATTAATTTAGAGAGAAACATTTCTGGAGTAAGTAAGGTACCTGAGGGTAAATTATTTCTTAATTTCTGGAGAATAGCTAATGCTGCTGCTCTGACAATGTCATTTGAGTATTTGAAATTTTATTATGGAAAGCAATAACTCAAACCTCCATAAATTGTTTCTGAACAAATTAACCCCAAAGCCATTAATGCAACAGCTGCTGCACTTAACAGTTCTTCTAACTTGCAGACTCTGAATGAAGGAGTGATAGGAAGAAGCTGAGGCTGTTGACGACTTTCATGTGAAGACTAAGTTCAAAGTCAATCCCAGATAGTGTAGTTGAGAGAACAAAAACAAACAAACAAACAAATGGAAAAAAACAGGCATCTTCCACCAGTGTAAACAAACCCAGGACCCCCAGAGCAACTAGTGTATGCCTGGAGTTCAGAATTGCTGAGACCTGTGGGTGCCTGTAGGAGCTGTGCTACTCACATCAAACATTACCATATTAATTCCCTAAAATTGACTGCAGTGCTTCATGCTGTAATAATTCAAATCATAAACGTGTAGCACAAAGCCAACATTTCATTTTTCTTTAGTGCTAACTAATATTTCATTGTGTAAATGCATCCTATTTTCCACTCTCCATTCATCATTTGAAGAACATTTTGGTTGTTTCCATTTCTTAGCTGTTGTGAATGACCCATGGAGTACCCAGTCCCAACTGCTATACATTTACAACAAGTCCTTCATCCAGGGCTTCATGGAAGTAGGAGTAGAGAATTAAAAGAGCCAGAGCATCAGCTCCTCCGAGATTGCATTATCTCTGTGAAGGGGAAGCTGCATCTGTGAAATCTCAACAGTATGGTGACCTAAACAAGACCTGAACAACGACAATATGAGTTGGCATCCCAAGTGGATGGGAAGAAATCTCATAAGGCCCCGCCCCCAGACAAAGAGCTTCAGATAATTAATGACTGCTGAGGAAGAGAGAATCAGTTCTCACAGGGATAACTCACCCTAATTGGTTATCAAGTAACAATTGATCAGCCCTAAAAATACAAACTAAATGGACTCATCAGGTTGTATTTATATATTTGTTCAATTATATGTGTTTGGGGAGAGTGTAAAAATAATAAAGGCAAAAGAAGCCATTCACGAGAGAGAGAGAGAGAGAGAGAGAGAGAGAGAGAGAGAGAGAGAGAGAGAGTGAGGGAAAGAGAGAGAGGGTCATGGGTGGAGAGGAGCAAGGGAGGAAATGATGTTGATACAATACATATAAATGGAATTTTTAAAAACAAAATCTGCTTAGCACTCCTGGCCCGCTAAGACCTGTACCCCTGTATTAGATTTTGTTGTTGTTGTTGCTACATTTCTCCCCTTTGAACTCTTGTTCTGCTAAGAACTGCAGCTATACCTCCATGTGCAAAGATTAAAGGCAGGTCTACTGTGACTTTTGAACATCAAAAGGCCAGAGTGGTAGATGACTCACATAAATTGTACAGTGCAGGCTCTTTTTCTCTCTTCATGCTAGAAAGCTGTTCATTATCATTCTGTTGTGACTGTTCTTCTCCACTCTCCTGCTGATGCTAGACACCCATCAAAGGGATAAGCATTCTCTCCCGAGAGAAGATGTGTTATGTTCTAATCTACAGCACAAGATTAGGTAAGAAGCAAAGATGCAAAGGGAGAGTTAGAAGGAAGAGTGATGAGAGCAGGGAAGGGAAATTTTACATTGATCCACCAAAGCTTTTCAAAACAACAACACCACCATGTATTTCCTGACAACAATGTGCCCTGTACAGACACAGCTTGGCTCTGAATTCCAGGATGTGATTATAAAGCATGATCTGAATTTGACAGAGTGTCTCCATATTAAAGAAAACCCCCTACAGAGCTTGAGGCTTTGTTGGAGAGAGGAAGTCAATGCTAAAATGAGACTGCTTCAGTCAGATGCAATTCATCTCTTAGCCCCAAGAAAAGAAATCCAAGTAACAAAAATATGTAAAGCTGACACAAACCCAGGGAACCTCAAAGCTTAACCACAGAATCAGCAAGCTTGCTGCCTAATGAGGTCCCGGATGCTACCGACCTTGAACTTGTGTCTTCTCTTAGAAAGAAACATTAGAAGCACTCAGTTCTCCCAGACAAAATGTAGTGAGGGACTATATCGCTCTCTGTACAATGAATACAACATACTGTTAACTTCTTGGTTGAATCGAAAGTTATTTCTTGTGAACACAATAGGGAGGCTAAAGATTTAAGGGAAAAAATACACTTTTCTATTCTTCAATTCAGAATTTATGAGCTGATTACAATTAGCACCTAGCTGGCAGGACACCAATCTGAAGTCATTAAATTAAACTGCATATAGAACTCAATTAACTAATATTTCAAAGATCTCTTCCATTTGTGCTCTAATGCTGGTGTCATCTTTAGCTTCCATCATTTGAGAGCTCAGAAAAGTCTTACTTCATCTACTTCCCCACCCATGGATCTTCTCACCTACTATGTATCCATTTCCACACCAGGCAAAGGACTAAGCACCGTTGGTTGACTTTGCCCATGGCTTCTGCTTTTGCTTGGCATACTTCAGGATGCATGGAAGCCACAAAACTCATTTACTACTTTATCCAAACAAATAGGTCCCTCAGGCTTTGAGCAATCCTGCTCAGAACCTCAGGGATGCAACATGTCACCAAGTTTGTTTCAGAATACAGCTGGTACCTTGGTTTCCCTTGGAAATAATTCTAAGAGCTAGACAAAGACCAGAGGACACAGAAGATTTTTGGATTTTTTCTTCCTTCCTTCCTTCCTTCCTTCCTTCCTTCCTTCCTTCCTCCCTGCTTCCCTCCCTCCCTTTCTCCTCCTCCTTCATTTAGCATCTTCCATACGCACGTACCTAATCAAAGTTGATTTCAAAGAAAGATGGCCAATTATTCGGGTGGTACACTACTCTGCTCTCCTGCATTTATTCTTCATGGCCTTGTTACAACATTCCCCCAAAGCAATTAAGGTCACAGTATTAGGTAGATTCCTAATCAATTATCTATCCTGGAATCTTTACTCTGTGCTCCTTTGCCAACCACAGCAAGAACTCAAGCCAAGGCCTATTTTTAAAGTGGTCAGTAGCTACAGCCATTTCCAGCATACTGGTGATGTCCAGGACTGTATCTCAGCTAGAAATGCTACAGAAATATTTATCTTACCAGAATTCTATTATGTTTATGTTGATTAAACATAAATTCTAATTAATGAAGCCTAGAGCTCAGCATGCTCCTTAAGCAGCAATACCACCACTGCAGAGACCCTTAAGTGGGTCTGCTGGTGTGTCACAAATTGGAGCTATTATGGGGAAAGCACTCTATTAAAGTCAGCCTATTTTCTCCATTCATCTTTTAAAAAAATTGTTCAGTGTATTAGCCCCTACAAGGATTCATTTTTAAGCCTAAGAGAAGTTGTTAAGATATCACTTACAGTACCATTTAAGCGCTTGCCGCTGTATCTGCAGCCTTTGAACACTCTCTGAATTATGGCTCTGTCAAACCTTGCACATGGCAGCCAAAGGGCAGCCAGGGGAGGGGGTGCAGCTAGCAGCAGCACAGCAACCCATCTGTATTCATTTGTTTGTTTCTACTTAAGTTGATTTTAATGTCCAAGTTTGCTTACACTTTTGAAACTGTGTAACATATTTCAAAGAGACAGGTTCAATTTTGAAGTCAAACAGCAGATAATGGCATTAGGGGTGTCTGCAATCACAAAGGAAATTACATAAGAGAACAGAATAGAAGTTAAATGTTTACACAGGCAGCCAGATAGAAAGGAGATTTCAAATGGCCTGGACCCCCTGTAACTCCAAGCACTATATGTTTTCAGGACTGTGTCTGGTCATTACAATCACACAGTGTTACTAGGATTTCTGTTATACATGCTTATGGATTAGTAGGAAGCCAAAATATTAAGGAATTCTCTGGAAGCTACTTAGTAAGAAGTGGACAAAGAAATAAACAGCCCCTTTCAAGGAAGAATTAAAGTTATTCTGCTTCCAGAACAGATAGTTTATTTGTAAAAACCCAAATTAGGACTGTGGTTTAAAAAAAAAAAAAGTAAAGGAGGCATCTTGGAATTGAGGATGCATGAGGCAAAAAGTACGTCTGTCTAATTCCCTGCTATGTCATTAGCATCTGGCATGATGTCAGGACAGTGGATGAAATAAATAAAGAATAAAGGGATGAGTGGGGGACTTAATGAGCAGATTCATTTAAAATGTTAAGTAAGAATCTAAGATACTACAGGATGGTGCTTTGTCTCATTTGGGTAGTCTTCAAAGAGAAGAGAAGGGGAACATCCCCATAAGGTAGTGTAAATCGGAGAATTAGTACATTGCCACAAATTGAAAGCCAGACTCAGGCATTGCTGCACAGTATCTCTGACTGCCATTTTGCTCTCTGAGCGGCGTTTCACTGAGCTTAATACAGGACCCAGAGCTCTCATACACTGAGCAGGCTTGACAGCACAAAGTGAATGGCTTCAGAAAAGGGACACGAAAACAACAGTGCGTTTAAACCATCTTGTGGTTCAAGTGTAGACCGTCTTGTAATCCAAGAAAAGGGTAAATTCATCTCAAAGATGACTGAATTTGCTGTTACTATCAGCTGTCATGGTTGGACAAAGAGGAACCTGCTTCTATATGGTGCTGGGCTGTGAAGTGGAAGCTGGGGACGAAGGGAAAAGATGAAAATGGACATACTTAAGGCGATAACTGGGTGAAGAAAGATAAGAATCATTAGCCAAATACAGCTTGGCTTTTGTCTTTTGAGGGTGATAGAATCCTTTAGGAATCAGAAGATGGGAATAATTTACCTATAAGCATATTATTTCAGGAATTTCAATAACTCTCTTAAACATGTGCTTTCAGGGAATGAGGGATACCCACCAGATGAAGCAAGGACACCCCAGCCCTAATAGCTATGATGGGAATATTATCTAATAGCTGGTATTTTTAAACTCACAGCCTTTCTGAGGCATACTGAAGCCACGCAAAGCACCAGGTGTTACTTGATTGGCATGCCAGCCCCAAATGATTATTCCGAGTTCAATAGGATTGTCAGAACAAAGTCTGGAAACTTCCTAAATATACCCATGGCATGTCATAAAAATATATTTAGGTAACAGTGACCAAATAAATCAGAATTCCTAAATCATCATGAAATGGCAATTTAGCAGAATTACTACATGATTCTGGATCTCAGTACTCCTGGTATATAACTAACTACTCTGCCTCACAACCCTGATCTGTAAAATAGAAGACAGCAGAACACTTGCAATACCTGAGTTATGATCACTAAATGTATTCACACACCTAAAATATCTAGACATAGCCTTAATTCTCAGTCTATGCTGCCAGGCTGCCAGGAATCTGCCCTGTACAGATAACTGCCAACCCCATTCAGGGGAAGATGCTGTTTGAGTAGTCCTGGTTACATCTCAGCCATCATCGTCTGATGACTCATGCTGACAACCAGGGTGTCAATCCAAGTGCTCAAGTTTGGACTCTGACTATACAGTCCTGCAAGCTCTGTCCAAAGATGAACATCTGAGAGCACCACGCCAGTAATTAGGCTCTCATGAAATCTGGCCCGAAAGCAGGCAGGATTACAGGAAGCAACCTTGCCTGTGCCATCCTGCAGCATCGGTGGTGAGTGGAATTAGTGTCGGTTTAGCCACCCTATGTATCACTTTAAAAACCCCGAGTAAATGAGCTTGGTAAGTTTTTTAAGTGTGTGCAGTAATTACCGCTCTGCTTCCTACTTTACATTAGAGCAGTTTTAGTTACTTACTGGGATTTGAGGACAGCCCAGAATCCATTTCACAGTTGGGAGGATAACATTATGTCGAACACTCAGAAGGTGTAAGACACTGTGAATATTGTCTCCAGTCTAATAACCCCAAGCCCTGGAACCGAAGCCCACGATCAAAGCATTAAGTCATTTCTGAAACCCCACTGCTACCAGGTGACTCCACACACATGCACTCTGCCATATTGCCCTGCACTTGCCACTCTGGGGTTGTAAATAGACACCGATCGAAACTGCATTAACTCTTTCAAGTCCTGTCCACTTCTGCCACTGAATAGAAAGCATAAAAGCCACAGTTTACTAAATGATTTTGTTATTATCAACACTCTTCTTGGGAAATGATGGTAAGCCTTAAGGGGTTTCAAAGGTTGTAGACAGAACCAGAGAGGTAGCAGGAGAATTTTAGCATTTAGA
Source organism: Cricetulus griseus (assembly GCF_003668045.3). Taxonomy (NCBI): domain Eukaryota; kingdom Metazoa; phylum Chordata; class Mammalia; order Rodentia; family Cricetidae; genus Cricetulus; species Cricetulus griseus. The sequence continues at coordinate 14,943,078 of NW_023276807.1, read as the reverse complement.
ATTTCTGTGAGCTGTAAGAAGAGATGTTGATTTGATGAAAATTACATAGCAAGACATGCATGGTTAATATTATTAAAATTAACAACAAATAAAGTTCATAGTAGAATTAGATGGTTTTAGTTGAATTAACTTTCCTAAATGACATTTTCTTCAAAACCCAAACTGCAAAGTCCCTTAAAAGTTTTTTTTTAAAAAAAAATATGGATGAATTATTAACCATGATAGTAGATCTCCAAGTAGTGAGGATGAATCACTAGCAACTGTGTCAAACTTATATAATATAAACAAATTCTACAGAAGCTGGGGATGGCTAGTAAGTCAAGCTCAGGTAAACACTGCTGTAGAAAGCTCCAAACTGTCCTCATGATTGCCACTGCCTCTCCCCAAATGCTAGTACCATTTGAATCCTCAGAAATAATTACACCTGGTGTTCCTAATCCCCTGCTTTGTACTTTGGCCAAGTTTGTGGTGTTTGAAAGACCTTCATTTAGCATCTTTGAAATTTCCTTAGAATGTTTTTACAGTCGCTCTCAAATCATTAAGCAAAGCATCTTGGGAGATCAGTAATCTGGTCTCATACTGACTAGTTCCTCCATAGTCAACCCAGAGGCATGTATGAGAAGTCTCTGTGGACTTGCAACCCTTTGTGAGTTTTTAAAGTCTAGTAACCTTTGAACACAATGAAACCTAGAAAATCTTCATGTGTGAACAGATGTCAGAAAATAGCATCAGATGCCCTGGAGCTAGAATCACAGGTATTTGTAAGCTACCATGTGGGAGCTAGGAACTGATCTTGGGTCTCTTGCAAGAGCAGCATGTATTCTTAACAGTTTAGCAATATTTGCAGCCTGTATTCCTTCTTTTTTTTTTCTGTGTACCTTTGTGTGTGTGTGTGTGTGTGTGTGTGTGTGTGTGTGTGTGTGTGTGTGTGTGTAAATTTCATTTATTTGTTTTTATATCCCAACTGCAGGTTTTCCTACCTCCTCTCCTCCTCTTCAGGGAAGGGCAGGCTCCCATGAATATCAACCAGGCATGGGATATCAAGTTGCAGTGAGACTAGGCATCTCCTCTCCTATTAAGGTTGGAGTAAGCAAACCCCATAAGAGGAAAAGTTCCCAAAAGCAGGCAACAGAGTCAGAGACAGCCCCTGCCACCACTGTTAGGAGACCCACAAGAAAACCAAGCAATACAACTGTAACATGTATGCAGAGGACCTAGGTCAGTCCCATGAAGGCTCCCTGGTTTTTGATTCAGCCTTTGTGAGCACCTATAAGCCCAGGTTAATTGATTCTGTGGGTTTTCTTGTGTTGCTCTTAAACCCTCTGGCTCCTAGAATCCTTTCTCCTTCTCTTCAGCAGGATTCACCAAGTTCTGCCTAATTTTTGGCTGTGGGTCTATATCTGTTTCCAACAGTTTCTGGATGAAGCCTCTCTGATGATAATGAGCCAGGTACTGATTTATGAGTATAACAGAATATCATTAGGAATCATTTCATTGGCTTTTTTTACAATCATGTTTGGGTGTATCCTAGGCCTCTGGGATGTCCTGCTTCTGAGTCCTGACCCTCCAGCCAGTGTCAGGGATGAGCTCCCTCTCAGGGTGTGGGTGTCAAGCTGGACCAGTCATTAGTTGGCCACTCCTACAGTTTCTGCACCATCTTTACCCTAGTACATCGTGTAGGCTGGACAAATTGTACATCAAAGGTTTTGTGTCTGGGTTGGTGTCCCAATACTCCCACTGCAAGTCTTGCCTAGTTACAGGAGATGGGCAGTGGAAGCTCTGTGTCCCCCATTGCTAGGCGTCTTAGCTAGAGCCATCCTCATAGATTCTTGGGAATTTCCATTGCACTAGGTTTCTAGCTCTTCCCAGAGATGTCCCCTAAAATTCCAGTTATCTCTCCCAGTACTCTCTCCATCCATTCTAGCCCCACTTAATCCCTCATGCTTCCATTCCTACCCTTCTTTTCATCCCCCTCCACTGGTGATATCTATTCTATTTCCCCTTCACAGTGAGATTCATGTGTCCCTCCCAGAGCCTTCCTCGTTATTTAGATTCTCTGGGTCTGTAGATCATAATATTCACATTGTTATCCTTTACTTTATAGCTATATCCACATATATAAGTGAGTACATACCATGTTTGTCTTTCTGGGTCTGGGTTACCTCACTCAGGATGATCTGTTCTAGTTCCATGCATTTGCCAACAAATTTCATGATGTCATCATTTTAACAAAATATTTTTAAAAACTCAGGAAACTAAATATCAACTAACCAAATAATCCAATTAAAAATGGGGTATAGATCTGAACAGAGAATTCTCAACAGAGGAAACTCAAGTGATGGAGAAACACTTAAAGAAATGTTCAACATCCTTAGCCATCAGGGAAATGCAAATGAAGACTTTGAGATTCCATCTTACACCTGTCAGAATGGCTAAGATCAGAAGAACAAGTGACAGCTCACACTGGAAAGGGTGTGGAGCAAAGAGGACACTCCTCCACTGCTGCTGGGAGTGAAAACTTGAACAGCCATTTTGGAAATCAGTATGGAGATCCCTCAGAAAATTGGGAATCGACCCCATCCTATCAAAAGCACAGGTGCTCAACTATGTTCTTTATTAGTAGTAGCCCAAAACTGGAAACAACATAGATGTCCCTCAACATGAAGAATGGATAAAAAAAAATGTGGTACATTCTCACAATGAAGTAATGGAGTATTACTTAGTATCTCTCTTTTTAAACCTCTAACTGCCTCCCTGTCTCTCCAGTCACAACCTTCTGGACCACCTTCTCGCTGACCCTGCCTGCCAGGAGCAGCCAACACTGTCCTTTTGCAATTATCAATCTCCTTCTCATCAGTGATGACCTCCCAAATTTACCGGAATTATTTCATCGAGGAGGTGGCTGCTCACACTACCTTGTTCAGTACACACAGGGGGTGCTCCTACCCACCTGTCCCAGGGCCACTATTTCCACTGAGAAGATGTGGTTCTGGAGGGAGCAGGTCACTTCTCAGAATTGGCCCAGAAGAAGTGCAAGAGTACCTACCATCTTCTCAAGTTCCAAACCCAGCAGGAGATGCTGAAGCTGTCTAAATGAATGGTATAAAGCCTAGGAGGCCACGGAATCAGCTTGGCTCAGAGAAGAACCTAAGACAGGCTCTCTTGGATCTTCATGCTCTGAGTTCTCTCGGCACAAACACCATATCTGTTACTTCCTGGACAGCCATTTCCAGAATGAAAAGGTGAAATTCACCATGAAGATGGGCAACCACCTAACCTGTGAAGGCTGGCTGGGCTGCAGCCATCACAGAGTAGCGTGTCCTAGCAATTAATGGGCTAATAAGTCTTCCAGTGGGTCAGTCTCAAGTGCAACTAGTAGTTCAGCTGCCTTGCAAAAGGCTCATCTGCTTGGCACAGGCTAGCATCTGGACCTCTGCCTCAGGCCCTCTAGCCCCTAGGCAGCTTTGTAACTACCCTGGGGCCCATCTTAAATATTGGACCAAACAAAGTAAGGCTTTTGACAAATATACACACAAACACACATGCATGCACATTTTGAAAATACAAGTATTCCTTGAATCATGTTCAGTTTTACCAAAGAGTACCCCCCAAAAGTGTAAACATGTAAACAATGAAAAGTAGAAGAAATATGTCCATGAGTTTAAAAATATAGTTAAAATGAAAATAATTAATATAAATAGTATGAAAAGATTCAACTGAACAGTCAAAAGTCTTCTCTTATCTGAAGGGGGTATTAGTAAGCAGTTGTTTGGGCCTATGCAGATAGGATACCGTAGGAGGTTTTGTTCTGTTTTCTTTCTTTGTTTTCACTTGTTTTGGGGATTGAATCCAGATCCTCACACACACTAAGCATGTAGTCCACCCATGAGCTATGTGCCAGGTCCCTGCAAAGCTTGTCAGATACCAGCCTGAGAGAGAAAAAGTTTCAGGGCACCAAGTAAGGAGAAAAAAAAAATGGTCTCAAGTGAGAATAAAACCTATGAGTTCATCTGAGCATTGCGACCAATTGAGTTTTAAAGAATGGCTTTGAAGGGAGAGAAAAAGAAAACTCACATAGAAATTCATATGCAGTGATCCTCGGGTGAAAGAATATTTTGATCATTCTTAAAGATTTAACATGTTATCAACTCAGTGAGAACTTTCTCAATAGAGCAAGTAAAGCAACAGGTTTCTTTGGTCAGGTTGGGTCAGATCAGAATGACCTTCAAGTATGAATTTAAGCTCTGTAGCTCTTGAAGACCTTGAAGTGTACAATCTACAGATTCTTAAGTTAAAAAAAGACCTTTCCTGTTAGACACAAAATATACAAAATGTATTAAATTTATAAAATAGAGTAAATCTCTTTCCCAAATTTCACAATTAAGAAAATTAATCAGCTTTTAACTTTAACATCACCTTTTAATTAAATGTTATGAAAGAATAAGTAGATTACTCTTAGATAAACATAACTGTAAGATTAACTAACATGTCTGTTAACATAATGTTTAAGAATTAATTTTAAGGAGGCTAAACAATAAATGACTTTTGTTAAATGTGTATGTAATAAATAATTTTGCTGTGGATTTCTTGACATTTTCTCAAATGTATCCAAGACTGTTTTAGAGCTGAAAAATATGTCATGACTTAGGTAAGGTTCATCTAAAAATGCCAGCAACTAAATTTAACAAATGTGTTTCCTGGCTTAAAGATGTTTTCAGGTGATAAGTGTTCCCTCTGGCCTTATCATTCTGAGAAATGACAAGGCATTTGGGAGCTTATCTCTGTGTAGCATGAACTCAAGCCTGAAAAAAGAGTCTGACTCTCCTTCTGCCTGAACGAAACCTTCTATCATTCCTCAGTCCAACTTCCCTCCCAAAGAGACTTAAATGGGTCTCAGAGGCTCATGAATGATTGAGTGAACAGAAAGATATACCATGTTCTTAGAAAGAAAGACAGTATTTTCAATCTATAAAGTCTCTGTAAATTAAATATAATTCTTCTTCAAATTCCACTAAATTCTTTAGCAACTTAATTAATTATGAAGTCCTTCTAAAGCAACAAGAATGTTCTTTACAAAGTTTTACTTAACTCTAAGTATTTGGGTTAGAAGAAGGACAGTATGTCAGTAACAGTAGATAAATACTACATATCAACATGTATATCACACACAAAAACACATAGACACACATATGCCTGGGAAACACAAAATAGAAGCTAAAGAGCTTAGACTTTGGAAATTGGAACAGAAACTCACAAAATACTTATCAGCAGAATTCTATAGTGACTTTTATTTCAATGTCCGTTTTTTATTATTTTAGATGTGTTACTTGAAAAAATTGCTTTTTGGCAGAGATGAGTATCACTAGAAAACATTTCATTTTTGATTGGTGAACAGCTGGATTATATTTCCAGCCTCCACTGTAGGTGGCTTAGGCCTTAGTATGCCAAGTCTCTCCACCACTTGCCCATCCAGCATGGCCAGAGTTCAGTGTTTTTATTTTTCACTTCTAATCAGATACTTAGTTATATTTTGTATTTACCAACTCTTGGTGGGCATCCTTCCAAATGTGTCAGTGCTTCAGCTCTTCATCTTCACAGAAAGAACAAACACTGATGCTTATATGCCTTTCTTTCAAGTTTTAAGGGAGTAGATCACAGTGCAAATGAGAATGCAAGGAACAACTTCTATAGCATCTACAGTATGCTAGAAAAGTATGTCAAATCTTCAGTTCCCTTTATTTTCACTACATTCTTCTTGAAACAGCACAAAATACACTAAATAGATAACTAGATGGTATCAGAAATGAGAAATGGATGTTACATGGCAGATAAATAGATGATATAAAGATGATAGATAGATAGACAGATAGATAGATAGATAGATAGATAGATAGATAGATAGATAGATAGATAAGATATTGGTAGATATGATAAATAGATTCTTGTCCCGACCTGCAGGACATCAACCTGGGGCAAGAGAGTCAGGGATAGGGAATGGGGACAAGAGACGCAGAAAGAACGACTACAAGACAGGATTCTGATCAAATGGCAAACTTTATTTTTTTCTCAGGTTAGCTTATATAGTCGGCAGAGCAGTATATGGGGAGGGGTAGAATAGGTTGGGTTGTTTATGAGCCAGGTAATAGTGTAGGCAGGGTATTAGGAAGCCACAAAGAGGATTTTGGCAGGATAAAGAGTTTATGAGTAAGAGGTCCAGGAAGGGTTGCCTCGGTGACTGAGCCTGTGGGTGGAGGACTGGGTCAAGTTATTTCTTTTCTTGAGCTGAGGTTCTAAGGAGCTGCTATGTAAAGGTTAACTATGTGGCCTGCCAAGCATGGCCTAGGATCTCATGCCAAGCCCTGAGATTTGGCTCCCAACAGATTCTTAGATGATTGATAGAAATATACAAATATATAGAGATCATCAGATGCATGGGAAGACAGACAGATAGACACATAAGTGTTCTAATGTGGAATGGTATCAAATGTTTTACACAACCTTCAGGAAGCCATTTAATTAACAGAGGGATTCTTTTAATTATGAAGACTTTAGTCCTGACTAGGTTGCTGTCACTGAACTTGTAGCATCTGTCACTGAACTTGTAGCATCTGTAGCTCCAGAAGGATCATAAGTTGTTAGAAAGATGCAATGGTAGGAAAGGAGCTAAGAGACTGGATTGTATACCCTGGTTAAAGAATGAATAAAAGCCTTTGTGGGCAAAGGGACTAAGGGATGGGAAGGAAGTGTAGGACAAAGAAACAGGACTTCTGTGACCTCAGCTGCCTAGATCCTGGTGCTCTGTTCATTTCCTGCTCTCATCTTCTTAGAGATCCACAAATAAGAAATCACCCAGGACAACCCAGCTGTGATGGCAGGTACATAGTGGAAAGGACTCCATCTCCAGACACACTATTTTTCTGAAATAGCAATATCTACATGGGTTAAGCTCTTAACCTGTTAAGCAGGTTCTCAGGAATTCTAAATTAGAAGACTGCATTGACATACCCTGAAAAAATAAATGTAACTATCATCAGTGAAATACTTAAACTACTGGAAAATAGATTCAATATTTTAACCAACTTAATTAAAATATTTTTCAATATGTTTTGAGTGTGTGAAAATATTCTAAATCAAAGGCAGAATCCCCAGATAAGTATTAGCCCCTCACAACATATTTTTCTCCAATAAAACCCCTGAAAATTGCTAGGTAAGAAAATGAATGATATTTTATGAATTCACAAAAATATATCTACATGTCTAAACATTAAATGTATTTTTTGTTAATTTGATATTAAAATCAATTAGCAAGATTTTATGCTTATGTCAAAGACCATTGTTCTAAACACTCACTGCTCTAAAATCAATTAATATTATGTATTATAATAAGATTATTTATTAGCTTGAAACACTTTGAATCACAACAGATGTTTTAATTTTCAAAGCAGGATTGTAATAAGTAAAAGAATCAGTATTTATTGCATTTCTTCTGAGACTAGGTGGCCACAACTAGAACATGTTTTCACCATGTTGCCTACACTTACAAAGGATCCTTGGACTTAACTGATCCCCTGCCTCAGCTTCTTGAGTAGTTGGAGATATAAGCTTGGACCTACACTGCCAGATCTACACCAAAGTGTTTAATGAGAAGGAATGCATTTCTCAGTGATTATTTTCTCTCCAGGTGTTATTGTCTCTCAACTTTAGCTTGGTGACAAAATGTTTAAAACTTGTCTCAAGCAATTTAAAACATGCATCTGATCCATCCTCTCAGAAAATTGTGTAAAATGGATCATAAATAATGCATATTTTCCTACACACCCTTTTTTGATATACTGTACGTTTTTCCTACTTCTTTTGTGTCACTTAGATTTCTGTCTTTGATTATAATCTCTAGAAAATCTAAGTGACAGAAAAGAAGTGGTATATGCCCATCTCTTCAATAGCCTTTGTATTCTGTTAACTCATAATTTTATATTTAAATTTTTAAGCTACAGATCATTATAAGTGAATATCTGAAAAGACTTATGGACATTATCTTTTTTGATGCTGTTGTGGTGGTCAATACTTTATGTCACTTGGATTTTAATAATGCCTCTAATAGTAATGGGGGAAGACTCTTATTCAGAAAGCAATTGGTATAATTTAAAAATCCCAACTGCATTGACTGAACTGTATTGACTTATGTGTTATATATTAGAAAGTTTTGAATGTATCTCAAGAATATAAGATTAACCAATATTTATTAGTCTTGCTCTCCGGATTTTTCTGATGAGACAGGTAAGACACATAAGACATAAATTCATTTTACACAGCATACCTCATTGGTTTTTAAAGTCTTTAAGAAAAGTTAGGAGCCAAGGCAAACCAATTGCTCCACTCCTGGCTAGCGGAGAAGTGATAACCAGAGGGGAGCCATTAATCATTAACAAATTACAAAGAAATCGCCATGCCAAGTCAAAGGTAAAAATCAATTACAGTGGTGATTAAAGTACCAAAGCATCAAGCCTAAAGTCCTTGAGGTTAGTAGTCAGTCAAGAGACAACTTTATAGGAGATTCAAGCATAGGAGTCTCCATAATGCTGAAATACAAAACTAGATCTAATGAAGGCATATGAAGCAATAATTTACAGTGTAAGTTGGGCCAAGAGCCTGCACTGGTGGGAACATCGACATTGAATTGACTAAGGATTTTATCCATCAATTATTCACGATCTGGCTAGTACAGGTTTGCATGAGGATTCCAGTGCTTAAGCTGGGCTCAAGTCTTTCTGAGTGATTCCTTGTGCTCTGATGAAGATGGCATCCAGCACTAAGATTCAACAGACTTAAATTTGTACTGCTGTGGGACTGAAGGACAATCTCATCACTTCAGGCTGCCAGCAGCATTTCTGAACTCTGCTGATTTTCAGATAAAATCACCCAAGTGAGAAAGACAAAATAAATAAACAAATAAAAAGCAAAGCTTTACAGATCCAGATTAGACCTTGGCCTCTGCAGTTAGGTTGTTATTCACATGTCTGCTAGAGTCAACCAATATGACTATCACTAAGATTCACAAATAAGCTTATTCAGAGACACTTGCTTCTGCTGGCCCTAGGTGTAAAGGGGCACAGCGTTAGAAGTATTCATCTTCAATTCACTATGTCCCCAGCAACACTGCCTCATCTCTTCCATTTATTCAATCTTGCATTGGCATTTTTTTGTTAGAAAAATGTTTGTTCAGTGGCATTTGGAGAGATCATCACATGAGATACAGATATGGTCAGAAAATAAAGTAGTCTGTTTTTGAGTCCCAGTCTTATTATTGGTTGATGATTATGCCTGGGTAAATCTACTTCTTGTAATATTGTTTCTCTAAAATGGAGGAGAGGGCTGGGGAGATGGCTCAGCAATCACAGTGTTTCCTACTCTCCCAGAGGGTTAGAGTTCATTTCCCAGCACCCACAATCTCTCGTTAACTCCAACTCCAGGGAATGCATGGTCTCTTCTGGACTCTAGAGGAACCTACATACACACACACACAACAAAGCAGAAAAGAACGTGCTATGCAAGGATCTCGAAGAGATGACTCATTATAGAAATAGAAATGACCTTCAGATGATTTCGAACAGCTACACAGACCGAGTGTGCAGAACATTGCAATTTTCTTAACTGTATCAATGTTGTAATAATTACATTCCTCATTAGCTACACATTACTTCAAAATTCCTGTTATGTTTACTTGAAAAAGTTATTTTTTGTCACCAATGCTTTATATTTTAGACTTTCTTTAAAAATCATTACATGGATAAAATTTCTATTCAGGACAAGGCCATTCTTAGATCTGATCTGCTGAGAACCCACTGTGTATGTAAAATTCTCAAGTCACCATAAACTCACTGACTCATCCAGTACCCACAAATCTTCATACTCCACCAACTCTGTTCACTCAATTAAGAGAAGCTTCCATTTTACTTTCATCAGGGTCTCTTGTATCTCAGGTTGACCTTGAAATAACTATGCAACCAAGGCTAGCCTAGAACTCCCTATCTATCCTTTCCCACCTCCCCAAGGCTGGGATTATAGCTCTAGACCACTACACCCAGTTTATGTGATACTAGGGGTGTAATTTGGGGCTTTGTGCATGCTAGGTAAATATTCTAACAACCCAGATACATCCATGTCCAATGGTTTCAATTTCTACTGCTAATGATCCCCACCCCCAGACAAATCTTTATTTCTTTTTTTAAGTCCTCATCTGTAGAGAAAGAGTTTGCCAATGTCTCAAACAGCAGCAAGAATAAAAATCTATTTTTATCTTTGTCGTTGGAGAAAAGAAGCCCAGTGGGCCATGTTCAGATGGAAATGAACTGGGGATTCCGTTGTGTTTTGCAGAGTGCCCTAGGTGAGACATTTGTGCATATGCTAACTTACTGATCTTTAAATTAACCTTAGGAGGTAGGTGGCAATGCTATCTATTATTGTTTCACTGAAGACAACACCAAGACCAAAAGATGTTAATGTCTCATTCAAGGTTACTCACCTTATATCAGAGTTGTGTGTGGAACCTACTTAGTCTAACTTTTAAACTCATTTTATCCATATGAAGATAACTCCCAGGGAAAATGAGAAATAATCACAACCTTCTGTGATATTTAGCACTGATTGTCAACTTGAGACAAGCTTCTTGTGGGGGGTTATTTAGATCAGGTTACCCTCTGGGCATGCTCATGAAATATTAGCATGATTTGGTAAATTGAGAGGCAAGACCCAGTCTATGGAGGCTGGGGGGGGGGGAGCATGTATCATTTTCTGGGCTTAGGTCCTGTATGCTTAAAGATGAGGAAGCTGCAGCCAATGAAAGAGCTCAGTGAGGAAAGGTGCTTGCTGCCAAGCCTGAAGACTTGAAGTCAGTCCTCAGGAACCATGGGGTAGAAGGAGAAAACCAACTTCTCATGTTGTTCTCTGACCCCCACAAGTGCAGCATGGGATGAGCATGTATTCCCACATACCTCTTCACACGTGTGTGTTCACACACACACACACACACACACACACACACTTTTGTTTAAGGAGAGGAAGCTGTCTGAGCATAAGCATTTATCATTCTCTGTTTGCTGACCTCAGACTCATGCCATCACTTCTAACATGATGGACTGTGATGATTTGAATGAAAATGCCTCCGCCCACCCCCACCCGTGGCTCATATACATGAATGCTTGTTTCCTAATTGGTGGAAGTGTTTGGGAAGGGTTAAGAAGTATGGGCTTGTTGGAGGATGTGTAACTGGGGGTAGGCTTTGAGATTTCAAAGCCCACAGAATTCCCAGTTAGCTCTCTTCCTACTTTGTGTTCACTAAGGATGTTAAGCTCTTAGCTATTGCTCCAGCACCATGCCTGTCTGCCTACTGTCATGTCCCCCTCCTTGATGGTCATGGACTCACCATCAGAAGCTGTAAGTCCCAATAAACTCTTCCTTCTGCACCTTGCCTTGATCATGAAATAGTTTCTACAACATGGACTGTACCCTCAGACTGTGAGCCAAAATAAACCCCTGTCACAGGAAATGCTTCTTTCAGGAGTATCAACTCTGGTTGTTTGTGACAATCCTCAGGCTTCTTTCTGTTTTCAGAAAAGTATCACTACTCATCTCCACTTAAATTTAGCTGTAGAGACTCTGAGAACAAAACTGCTTCCCTGCCTAGCCTGAACAGTTTCACAACGGAGATAGTTTAGAACCCTTTGGGCCATTTGTGAAACACAAACTGGCTTCTATGGCCTGGGTACTAGTTTAGGCATAAGGGAAAGATTTGTAAGCAAAACCTGGAATCTTTAAGGCTTCATTTTAATAGCTGAAAAGTTACCATAAAACAAGCATGGTAAGTAAATCTCCCGTGTGTGTTAAAAGATGGGGGGGGGGCGATCTTTTGCCATTGGGGTTCCTCCCAATCTCAGGAGTTCTTTTTTTCCTTTTCCTTAATAAATCTGTGTTTGTTCTACTAAGGAAAGAAAAAAAGGTAGTGGATATTCTAAAGAACGCTGCTGTAGGGACAGAGGTGGTATAGCCTCAGCAGCAGGGGAAAATATGGTGCAGTCTAATGGGTCAGTGAGGGGCAGAGCAGCAGGAGATGAGCTCAGAGAAGCAGTCGGATACCACAAAGTGTCAGAGAAAATGTGGCTTTTACTCTGGGCAGAAAAGTGGCATAATCTGCCTCGCTTTTCTGATGATCGCTCTCACTCTTGTAGTAAGAATCAGTGGAGGGGAAACAAAAGCAACCTGGAGAGAGTAGATGTCAAAACAGGTAAGAGGCTACTGTCAGTTTGGGAGACAAGTGATGGCAGCTTAGACCAGAGGAAAAGCAGGAGAGATGGAAAAAGATACTTGGATTGTGAAGTAACCACAGTAAGTTCGCCCAACAAATTGGACACGGAATGTGAGAGGAAGACAGTAAGGAAGAAGCTGGGATTGGCCTGCTGGGTAGGCAGAGCGCTAATAGTTGGGCTGACAAGGGTTGCATGCATTCTAGTTCTGGGTAGCAGATCGGGAGCCCAGCTCTAGGGACTAAATTTAGTATCTGAAGGGGAATATGGATGTAAATGAAGAGCTCGGCGCAACAGCCTGGACCGGAGATGGAAACATGTTAGTTATCTTCACACAGATAGCATTTACAACAGCAAGTAAAACAGCCATAGGAACAGGGTACACAGAAAGAAGAGATTAAATTCCCTTGTCATTGTATTCACAAGTGTATTATTTCTTTCAATGGAGACTTAAAGCAGGGTAGCATTGTATTTATTGCAAAATAAAAGATTAGTGATCTAGGCTCTACATGGGATTTTTTTTTACAATTTTCCTTTGGGATAAAAATCTTCACAGTTCCTATGTTCAATAATACATCACTGCCTAACCAAATACTTTCACATATACTACATGATTAATTTCCTAGTATCAATCTGAAAGTTATAGCACAAATGTCTAGCTGTAAAATTTGATTCCTTATATTTGTTATTAGTACCCAATGGAAGTATTTCCAGGAGGTTAGCTTCCCTGCCTGTAAGTAATATCCCATAATAAGAAATTTAAACATAATAAAATTGAACTTTAAGGAATATCCTTTTATTTCTCTATAATAGAAAAAAAAATACAATGGTAATTTAGACATCTTACCATAAGCCTTAATACATGCAAGCTTAAGGAGAAATGTACAGGGAATGCAAATATCTTGCATTAATAAGTTCTTTTTTCTATATTCATGTTTAATGACTGAGAGTTTTCAGGACTAAGATCTTCCTCATTCTAAGCCCTTAGTGCTTGCCTGAAAACTAATTATGTAAGTATGACATTGAACTAAGAGTTAAGGAAGTGTAAGCCCATATACAAAGTATAGCTACAAAGATTCTACCATCCAGTCACTGTCCCAGTGTCAGAGGTCCCTAAAAACAATGCAGGGACATTTTTCTTTTCAAGATCAGACATGGGATGAAGCTAATTACAACGCCCTGGAACAATAAAATGCCAAGGAAAGTGTGATATCTGTCGCTGATAGGTTCACATGCAGATTTAAGGAGTGTGGAGGAGAAATCTGCAGCAAGACCCTGGAACTAGCTACTGCTGGTCCCTTTTATGACACTAGTGCCTCTTGTGTTACTGAGTGCCACTAGTGTTCTCAGCTGGTTTCTACTGCATTACTAAAGAGATCCATGGGAAATAGCTGCAGTGTAGTTTGCCTTTCCATCAAGCCATGATTTTCCCCATTCCAATCTGTTTATCTTTCCTACTTGTTATGCATATTTTCTTCTTTTAAGTAACTGTGTGTATCAGACAGGGTCTCTGAAGAAAGCAGATGGTATGTGTAAGCTGGGGCATTTGAGCATTGTTTAATAAAGGAACTGTTGAGAAAGGCAAATGGACAAGAGGGAAGGAGAATGCAATTCCAGCCAGGTAGCAGGGTATTTACAAAGGAGAGTCACCCCAAAGAGAGAACAGCTGATGCCAAACGAAGAAAAGATAACAGCATAACCATGTGAGGAACCTGGGAGACAGAATGTAGATTTTTTTGTGGAATAATTACTACACTATTTTCACTTTCTCCCCAGCATTTTGCATCTTACTAGTTTCTGTAAACAGTTTGGCTAAACCATACTGAAACCAAGTAGCCAAGCAAATGGTTTATGTGGTATTGATTGAAAATGTCCCCCATAGGCTCATGCATTTGAATATTTGGTTCCCAGGTGATAGAATTGTTTGGGAAGATTAGGAAGTGAGGTCTTGTAGAAGGTGTGTCACTCTGGTGGGCTTGAGGTTTCAAAGATTAGTGGGTTTCCTAGCCCTCTCCCTCTGTCTAGAATCTTGTGATTCTAGATTCCACCAAGTTAACAACACCAACCATCACATCACTACTCAGAGAAATGTGCATACATGCAACAGCACTTTCATAAATTAGGTAAACTCCATTATTTTGGGAAAATTCTATATTTGCTTACTATAGTTTTTTCTGAGAATTTTTCATATTCATACTTTGGGAGAATATCCAATAATATGGTGGATATATACCCTGTAAAAATATTTTTCTGACATTATAGTGGTCTACTTAGAATTTAGACTATTAGTTATACATATATGATCATAATAGCCAAAGCATAAATGCTGAAATCTGAATAAACTGTCCTCGTCTTTTATTAATGATCTTTTTTTTTGTAAAATAAACAGAAGCATCTCCTTGACATGCTACACTTCCCCCAGCCCAGCTAGTCTTCTCCTGCCGTCATTAAACTTTTGTTCTGCAGCATACATTTCCCTCCAGCCAAACAACTACTGATATGTGCTCCTGGAGTTCACAGAAAAGAGCAGGGAGGGATTCTGAAGCCAGAGGGGCCTCAGCTAGAACCTTGGTTTGTAAAATATGGACTGAGTTTCATGTTGTTCATACAACTTAGGAATTCTTGAAACTCAAATTTTCAGTTATGTTGAGCACAAAGCCTTTAGCACATGAGCTATCTCTTTCCTTCATTCCTTCTTCCTGTGTTTTAGTTTTTTTTCTAACTATATTTTAAACTCTTAAAGAGAACATTTATTTGTATTACATCAACATTCTTAGGACTTTCAGATTAGTTTTTCAGCATATGTCTTGAGAACAATTGTATAGTATAAATGTAAATAGAATTTTCTTCGTTAATATGGTGAAAAGAATTAGATGAGATAAAATAACATTAAATTGATTTTAAGCAACTAAGGTCAAAATTTTATTTTTATCACTGATTAATGTGTAGTATATGGCAAATGCAGAAATACAGTTATAAATTGCCCTATAATAGCATAAAACTGACATTTGAACTAGGCCTTGCTGACAAAGCAGAAGGTCTCACTTAGGTATTTTTTTCCAGTAGAAATAGGATGCCACACGAAGAAACATAGTGCTATTATTTTAGTATGGCTGTAATAGAGCAGAATGAACTATGCTGTGCTAAGTCAGGTTCACCAGTTTGCTGAAACCAATATAAAGTCATAATTGCTGGGAACTGCTAAGAAGCCTGTGTGAAAATGTGTCACTGTTTTATTCTGATGGTTTTAGTAAAGAACTGAATGGCCAATAGCTAGGCAAGAGAGAATAGACAGGACTTCCAGGAAAAGAGAATAACTTGGGAAGAATGTAGGTGCATGAAAGATACCAGTGAGACATAAAAAGAGCTGGACAAGCAGAATGGAAGAGAGGTAAAAAGCCACTTTGTAGAAAGGACATAGAGTAATAGAAACAGGCTAATTGAAGTTATAAGAGCTAGTTGGGAACAAGCCTAAGCTAAAGGCATAGCTTTATAATGAAAAATAAGTTTCCATGTCATTATTAGGGGGGTGGCAGTCCTGAAAGTCTGACTATAGAAGTCAGTTTACATGAAAAAATTATTTGGATCAAAGAGGTTAACCACTGTAGGCAATAGTTAAAACATTTTCCTATATTGCAATGTGTGTTGAGTACTGTATGTATACTAACATGTTCTGGGTGATGTTTGTGATGTGCTCTCATGATTGTACCATGCTACCATGCTTCCAATATTTGTATGTTTGGGAAGCCCTAGATTGAACATTTTTAATTGTTAATGTTTTTCACTAGTTAATTAAAAATTAATTAATTTTGTTTACCTTAGTCATATAGCCCCAAAATAATATTTTATTTCAAAATATAAATAAAACAAACAAATATTTTACATTAATATTTTTAAATCTTAAATCTTGTTTGATCAATCTTTGGTAGAATAGAGATATTTTTATTTCATTGTTGGAAACATTCTCCAAAAAGAGAATAATATTTTCTCATGTAGTATTCAATTTTTAAAATTGTAGATTATGAAAGTTTAATAAAAGTTCTTTTTCCTCTGGCTTTTTCATGGCAGTCTTATAGTAGCCTAAATGTGTTACAACAGATTGTTTTCACTGTTGTGATCCAAGGCCATTCCATAAAGAATTTGCATTGCTAGCATATGAGAGTTGAAGGTGCTTCTGTCACCTTGAATAATTTTGCACATTTCTCTCTCTCTCTCTCTTTTTTGAAAAAAATAAATGTGACAGCAATGATTTTATTTTGTATTTTGTCTACAAAAGATTAATACAGCACTCTGAATTTCTTGAGAAAACCTATTTTCTAAAATGATTTTGCCTTGTTACAGCAATGAGAAAATACAAGTCTTCACTTTACAGAGTAGGTGCAGATGGATAGTTGTAGGAAAAGCACTCGACCTGGGCAGCAGAGCTGGAGGACTTGCAAGGGAGGTCAGAAGACAGATGGTTGGTTCAGCTTCATGTCTGAGAAGCATACCGCCTTGAGAAGCAGGAGTTTCCAGGAGAGGCTTCTTGCTTTTAAGAACTCCCAATTCTTCTTCAGTATCTTACTAAGTGATGCAGCCATTTTCATTTTACCCTCTTTGCTTCACTTCTGATCACATTTTCCCTGAGAGATAATAAAGTTGGTTGTTTCACATTCAACAAAATCCATTTGAATGTTGGAATGTTGGTCTCCCTCCCAAGCTCAGCTTACAGATGGCATCGGCCATGAGCTATCCCACCAGCCAGTGTCCCTCGCAAAATATACTTTTACTATGTGTGAAATATAGCACATCCTGGACCATTGGCTTCTGTTTCCAGAGCCACAACACTGACCTAGATCTCATCATTTTGTTTCTCTGTGAAATTTTCCAGTTGTCCTGTCTGTCTCCTTTGCAAAATTTACCATAAGGATCACAGAGAAAGTCTTCCTAAAATACTACCTTTACTGTGGAACTTTTCTGTTCAAAAATATGCACCAAATTTGGAGATGTGCATAGAGCACTATGTGTCCAGGAACTATCTTCAGCATATAAGAAGATTATAAACTTCATTATATTCACTCATTTGCACATAGTCTTAGTAGATGCCTAGAAGTGAAGTCTTAGGCAAGGGGATGAAATGTCACTAAGGACTTTATGGACTTCCAATACCTAAATTTTAAGACAAAATTTGATCCAGCTTGCTTTTTTTTTTTCATTTACTTTACAAGCCTACAACAGATTCCCCTCCCCCTCTCCTCCAGTCCCCCCGCCCTGCCTCCCCTCTGCCCACTCCATCCATTTCTCCTCTGTTTCTGTTCAGAAAGGGGCAGATCTCCCATGGGCGTCAACAAAGCATGGCATATCAAGTTGAGGTATGAGAAATAGGTTTCCAAAAGCCTGCTCAAGCATTAGGCACAGGCCCTGATCCCACTACTAGAAGTCCCACAAATGGACCAAGCTACACAACTGTCACACATATGTAGAGGGGCTATGTTGGTCCCATGCATGCTCCCTGGCTGCTGGTCCAGAATCTGAGCTCCTAACAGCCCAGGTTAGTTGTTTATGTAAGTTTCCTCATGACAACATTCCCACAGCACCACCCCAGGCTCTTACAAATCCTTTATCCCTCTCCAACTGGATTCTTGAAGCTCTGCCCAGCGCTTGGCTGAGAATCTCTGCATTTATTTCCATCAGTTACAGGATGAAGGCTTTCTGATGACAATTAGGGTAGTCACCAATCTCATTACAGGAGATTGTCAGTTCAGACACCCTCTCCACTATTCCTAGGAGTCTTAGCTGGGGTCATCCTTCCGGATTCTAAGGAGTTTCCCTGGAACCATGTTTCTCCCTGGCCTCTAAATGCTCCCACCCAATCAAGACACCCCTTTCATTAATCTCCCCCTCTGTGCTGCCCCCAACCAGTCCACCCAATCTCTCATATCCTCCACCTGCTCACAGTATACCCAGAAGATCTCTTCTATTTCCTCTTCCCAGGGAGATCTCTTTGGGCCTTCCTTGTTACCTAAGCTTCTCTAGGGCTGTGGTTTGTAGCCTAGCTATCTTTTACTTTACATCTAATATCCACTTATAAGTGAGTACATGCCATGTTTGTCTTTCTGGGTCTGGATTACCTCACTTATGATGAATTTTTTTCTAGTTCCATCCATTTGCCTGCAAATTTAATGGCATTTTTTAATGGCATTTTTTTTTTGGCTGAGTAACACCCCACTGCATAAATGTACCATATTCTCTTTATCCATGCTTCAGTTGTGAGACATTGAGGTTGTTTCCAGGTTCTGGCTATTACGAATAACGTTGCTATTGACATAGTTGAGCAAGCGTCTTTGTGGTATGACTGAGTATCCTTTGGGTATATGCCCATGATTGGTATCACTGGATTTTGAGGTAGATTAATTCCCAATTTTCTGAGAAGTCGAAAATACGATTTTATTGCTGAAAACACCACATATTTTGGACATAAAACTAAAGATGGATCTAATAATCCCCAAACCTCCTCCCTGAGGACTAGTGAGGACTAGCTTTCATAGTACTGGAAGGTGATATGCAAGCTGCCAAAATAGATGAAGCCCCCAACAATTATACCCAGCTGTGATACCTAGGAATCATAACAGTGATCAGCATAGCGAGATATCCATTAAGGTGCAATAGTGGCACTCATATCTTGGTAGTCACCAAGAGCTATCTAATTTGACTTCAGGTCTACTTAACAGGAAGAAAACTATGCCTGATACTGTAAACCTAGCCCACTCTTGGGGCTAGGGAGGTTTGATCTTTAAGGAGAACCTGATACTACCACCACAGTTTAAAAACTTATGCTCATACCCACAGATAAGAATCATCTCTCATCAAAAATGCTTTGTTTGCACTATACAGACACCATCATAAAAAGCTACAACTGGTCAAAATGTAGAGAACAACTGAGCATAGCATCCAGATTCAACTGATAGATTTACAACACAACTTTTATCTCTAAGGTTCTGGGATCATCTCAAAAGAAGGGGTGGAAAGATTGTACAAGCAAGAGGAACATGAAGGTTGCTGCAAGATTATGTCTTATAGATATCACAGAGGATCTACACCTATGAAATATCAAAATATAGCTACCAAAACAATATTTGAACAAGTCAAACACCAGTTGATATTCTTATGTGAGTAGGGGAAATTGCATAGTGCCCTATATGAAGAGCTATAAGCAGTTAACAGGTTCTCAAAAAGGAAAAATTAGTCTTCCCCAGGATTGAACCCCCTAAATATTTTATAAATATTATCAACACTAAAGAGACTCAGCAGATTGTATTTGTGTATGTGTGTACACATGTTCCTGTGTGTGTGTGACAATAATAAAGGAGAAGAATATGAGTGGGAGTGGGGAGACATGGGACAATTGGAGGGACAAGGAGAAAGGGGGAATGAAATGTTGCAGCATTTTAATTGAAAAAATAATAATTTTAAAAAATCAAAGAAAGCAAATGATCCATGTAAAAAATGGACTATAAATCTGAACAGAGAATTCCTCAAAAATGAACCAGAAATGGCTAAGAAATATCTTTTAAGATATTCAACATCCTTAGTAATTAGGGGAATGCTAAGAAAAACTGCTTTGAGATTTCATCTTACCCTAGTCAGAGCGGCTGAAGGTGAAGAAAACAACTGACAACAAATGCTGGTGAGGTGGGAATGTGGGAACAGGGGAAGTCACTTCCCTCTTGTCTCCTTTCAGGACATCCTCCCCTCAACTTCAAGCTTTCAAAGTTCTCCAGACACTTGGTGCTGCTCTACACCTTTAGCTGTTTGTTCAGAGGCTCCTCCTTCTGCTTTTAACAATCTTTCCAGACATGCATTCATCAACCCTCCTCTGAACTACTACATCAAGGGTCTTTTTCAGCTTAACCCTGCCTGATGATAAGTATTGTTAACAATAAGCCTTTCCGCCAAGCCTCCAGAGCCCCAACAAAATGTTAGGACCCCCAAAATAACACAGAGAGACTTATATTAGGTGCAATGGTGCTGGCCAATGACTAGGATTTTTTTATTTGCTATCTCTGTCTTCATTATCAACAACAATCATTAATCTATATATTTTATAGGACTTATCTTATTGAGGACACCAGCGGTATGCATCCTCCTCCCAGGATCATATGGAGGCTCCACAGAGAAGAGAGGAGGAGGAAGAGGAAAAGAGTGATTTCCTGCTTGTCCCTGCTTGTATTCTGAGTCTGCCTGCTATGTCACTTCCTGCCTGGATCACAAGACTTATCTTTACTACATTTCCCAGAATCCTCCTTTACTCCTAGTCTCACCTATCTTGCTTCCCTATTGGCCAAACAGTGCTTTATTTATCAACCAATAAGACAAGCATATACACAGAAGGACCTCCCCCATCAAAGTATGACATCTAAAGTGGGATAAAAATGGCACCATGTAAAAACCTCCTATAGAGTGTATATGAGAATTCAGAGGTGTCCTCCTTAATTGAAATAAAAAATGCAATCCATTTGGCATATCCTAGTCAAATCACCAAAACAATGCTTGTACTCAAAAGCTGTTGTTTGCAAATGTTATTCCACCTCCTGGAAACATCAAAAACAATGAAATGCTATGAGCAATCTTAACTAAAGCATCAAAGCTGTTATGCCCTGAAAACCAAAACTTTGCTGAAAAAGAATTAAAGACATGTAAATATAAAGATATATGTTAAGATGGCAACATGACTCAAAGTGATCTACCACCCAATGTAACTCCTGTTAGAATCTCAGTAGCATTTTTGAAGAGATGTAACTCCATCTCCAAGGTCATATAAACTCGAGACCACAAACAAGCCATCTTGAAAAAGAAGAAAGTTACATGTCTGTGAATTATAATATGAATCTTCCATTCAGAAAACATTGGTTCAATATTTTGAAAACCACATTAATTAATATCACCAGTGACCTCTTCAAAAAAAAATCTTAAGCATTTGGGAAGTTTATACAAATTTATAAAATTCTCATTTTCACTTGAAAGCTCATTTATAATCTGGCAAAATTTACTGTCAGGATTATTCCCCAAGGTGACAGGCTCACTTTGTTCAAAATTGAGATAATGGCTGCTGAATACCCAACTTTGAATAGCCACAGCTCATCATTTTTCATTGTAAAAATTCGGTGTTCTTAAAACAGTACAGGCTCTATTCAAATAGCTCAGTCACACTTTTTTTCTCCCAGACAGCCACCGTAACACAGCAAACATTCTCTACCTGTTTCCTCTTTCATCATACAGAATATTAAACAGGTGTGGACTCGGAGGTCAGTGTCTTACAAATGGAATGATTGGTGATGCATCACCATCCTCATTCCTAAGGGAAATGGGTATCTGATAAGAGTGGTCATCTTTTCATTTGGGAAGTGAGGGCTGCAGCCTCAACTTGTGTAAAGAAGGGATCCAAGAGCTCTGGCCTTGGTATCATCAATGTTGGTCTCAATAAAGTAGAAAGGAAAGATAAAAAAGTATTATTTTAAAATAAATGTCTTTTGACTTCACAGACACTTTGGATGAGGAACTCCAGAGATTTATGGCCTACACTTTAAAAATTGCTGGCTTGCAAAGGATACAGTTTTTATACAGTTTATGGAGTGATTCCAGTGTCTTGTTTGCTTAACTTTGGCCATGTCATTAAAGAATGAATAGCTAACAAATATTGTAAATGTAACCAGGAAAATTATAGTGAAAAGCGTATGTGTGTTATGATAAATCTTTCCACCATAAGCCGCCTGAGCCCCACCACCACGTGTGAGCTTTACGCCAGCTGCCCACCTGAGTTAGGGCCCAAATGAATACACAGAAACTTGTATTAGGTTCAAAGCTGCTTGGCCAATGACTAGGATTCTCATCTGCTAGCTCAGTCTTAATTATCATAAATCTATATATTTTATAAGACTTATCTTATCGGACGCCTTATTGGCATCCCTCCTTACCCGTGGCTCACATCCTGCCTGGATCAGCACTTCTCTACTACGTTTCCCAGAATCCTCTTTGACTCCTAGTCCCGTCTAACTTGCTGTCTCATTGGCCAAACAGTACTTTATTTAACAATCAATAAGATAAACATATACACAGAAGGACATTCCCCATCATCTCTTCTTTTCGGTCTAAGTAAAAGAAGGATAACTTATCTTTTATAATAACTGAAGAAAACTATAACCATAACTATCTGTCTTCAACTCTATCAAAGACCATAGAAGGATAATATATAAACTCTAGAATTGACAGAGACATCCACTACCTAGACAGTCACCCAAGGTTCCTCTGTAACGTTGGGGCATCCATCTTCAGTCCATAGACCACAGTGTGTCTGGCACACTTCTCCATTTCAACAGGAACCCTTCAGTACTGTCTTGTTTTGTAAGTTCAGCAGTCACTTTCTTGTGGGTCCTGCATGTCCAGTTTATACAGCAACAAACAGTCCAGGCAAGAGCAGGTTCTTGCCCAAATGTCTAATCTTGCCATGTTGAAAGCAAACTCCATAACGAGTTTCTTCGATGCCCATCCTCCTTTCTGACGTAATTGGTGTGCCAGGAGCAGTTGTGTCTCACTGCCAAGAAAAACCCTAAACCATTTAAATGCCATATTTCTGTAGGTCTCTGAAAGGTTTGAAGAGTACCTAACCATCTCAAATACATCTCTGTAACTCTAGAAAACCTAACTAACCTAATTATAAGTTCTGGCTATTATAGGTAAAAGAGTTGTATAAACACAATACCTAAACAAGAAGAGACATACATATCACAAAATTGACCTTAAGGTTGTATCAATAAATGAAAATCTACACCAATGCAAAGTATTCATTCCTATATCCTATTCCCCTTTTCTTTCTTTAAAAGGAGATTGACTATGCTCTTTATGATTTATAACTAACCCCATTTAAATGAAAACAAACATTTATAAACAATATTTAGGATTATGGGTGTCGTTCTTTCTAAACTGCTTCCTGCTGATTGGGGCGATGTTCATATACCATGGGGATCATGATAAAACATAGAAACCTGACCAAGTCCTTGTTTTTGTAGTCTGTAAGGATGTATCGTCTCAGCTTCAGGGGGTCTTGCTTGACCAAAGCATATTAGTCTGGAAGGAATCCACAGCTTTACATTTTCTGTGGAAATACAAGCAAAGCCTTTATTTCTAAGTAGCCTGTCCTTAGACTTAAATTCTGAAGTCAAAGCATTTTTAAAATGTATAAGTTGGATTAATTTAGCAGCATTTATAATCAAATGTATTTTAGCAGCGATAATTCTTTCCTCGGCAATCAAACAATTTAAAGACAACAATATGACATAAAGTATCCAGATTCTCTGTGTATTTTCCATCTTTATGTGGCTTTTTTATTACTTTATTTTTATTTTCTTTCTTTCATTTTTTCCCCCGAGACAGGGTTTCTCTTTGGAAATCTGCCTGCCTCTGCTTCCTTCAGCAAATCCTACTGGCGTTTGCCACCACAACCAGCTACTCTATTTTCTCCTGCTATTTTTTCTCTCAGAAGACTAGATATATTTTTAAATGTAGCATAAACCTTTAGAGGTTTTTCTTTATCTGGAACTGTCTTTCTTTTTCTGGCTACCAGTCTTTTAACTGTTAAACAACACCACCAAAATTTAAGTGGCGGCTTTCTTAGCCAGTGTCTTCATTTTTTTTCTGCTTTTGCTGAGTCAGGAAATCTCTCTTAAAGCAACCACTCAAGTCTCTACTTGTCTCTAGCAAAACAGAGACCACCCAAGAAAATGCTGCTAACAAGAAGTCGTGCTTGTCTCTGATCTTTTGCTGCTAAAATCCCTTTTTAAGCTTTTATAAAGTTTACATGGAAGTTTGTAACACTACTTCCAACTGCCAGGGTTCTGCCTCTGTTTGACCAGTCACCAGAAGGCAGGAAGACAGCTTGGGGTGGTGAGAGCTCAGAATCCTAACCCTAGGACCCTCAAGGTCTGCAGGCCATCTCGGGAGTGCTGGAGTCCAACCCCCAAGAGTGCTGGGACAGTGTGAGCCTATGGAAGCTGCTCCGATGCCTCTCAGCAGCCCAACAGGGCAGGCTGTGGCGGCAGGTTTTTCTCTTTCACTGAGAACCTTGGGGCATGGGTCATCCCGCTCACTGACACCATTCTGTTATGATAAATCTTTCTGCCATAAGCCGCCTGAGCCCCACCACCACATGTGAGCTTTATGCCAGCCGCCCACCTGAGTTAGGGCCCAAATGAATACACAGAAACTTGTATTAGGTTCAAAGCTGCTTGGCAAATGACTAGGACTTCTCATCTGCTAGCTCAGTCTTAATTATCATAAATCTATATATTTTATAAGACTTATCTTATCGGACTCCTTATTGGCGTTCCTCCTTGCCGGTGGCTCACATCCTGCCACTGGAGGAGGTGAACGGGAAAAAAGAGAGAACACTTCCTGTTTCCTTGCTAAATATGAGTCTCCTTGCTATGTCACTTCCTGCCTGGATCACCACTTCTCTACTACGTTTCCCAGAATCCTCTTTGACTCCTAGTCCTGTCTAACGTGCTGTCTCATTGGCCAAACAGTAGTTTATTTAACAATCAATAAGATAAACATACATAGTACATTCCCCATCATATGTGTATACATGCACACACAAAATGCAAATGATTTCAACTCTCAATGAATTAGTGATTCAGATATGTCACATTTCCACAAATTGTGACAACTTTCACTTCACATTATCAGTTTATAGGAAAGTAAGTATTCCCTTGATCCCCTAATAAAGATCAGAAACCAGAAAAATAAACCAGTCTTGGAATCATGTGTTATTTACCTTGCACGAGAAGGGACCACAAGATACACAGCAAAACCCACTTTAAGAGTTTCGTTAATAAAGAGCAGGGAAAGGGAAGAAGTGAAGTGCACAGGCCTGTCTGGAAGAAACTCGGCACAGAGAGGGAGTGGGGGTGGGCATGTTCACTTGCAAGGTCTCTCAGTAGAAGTGTTTGGGAGCTTACATAGCCACTCCAGAAATGTGTATAGATTATGTGGTCACTCTGCACATAGATTACATAAGGCCCTGGGATGACTAGGCATTTTGCCTGAATGCTGATGGCACATGTGCAGCCACCCCCAGAAATGCTAACACCTGGGGTGACTAAGCATTTTGCCTTGAATGCTGAAACCTCCTGCCATGGGACCCCGGGCATACTTGAAATGATAACATCATGCATGACTCCTCTAGACATTTGTAGATTCAGAAAATTTAGAGTCTGATGTTCCCAATGGAAAGAAAAGATGGTGTCTTGGTCCCAACACATCTTGGGAACCATGGTTCTGTTACTCCTTCACATAGAGTAAGATAGAATGGACAAATCTAGAAAAGGGGATAAACATGTGTGTGTTAGCATCATGAATTTGGAAAATACTACCTCCCGAGAATTCTTAACTACATCTCTCCTCAAATTGGCATGGAGTCCCTAAGTAAGAACATTGACTTAAATTGAATCAAAGAATATATACCCAGAGAATTCAGTGGATCCAAGACAAATGTGGAAAGCTGCATAGTTCCAAGATACAACCGAGAGCAAGCAGGATGACATTAGTGTAAAGAAGAATTAAATCTGTGGAATTCCAGATTTCAACTATTTAAATGATCTAATTAGCATACAAAAGAGTTGTTCAAAATACTTAAAAGGAAACAGTACAGTTTGCATGTGAAAAATCTCCCCCAGGCTCATGTGTTTGAACACCTGATCCCCAGGTGGTGGCACTGTTTTGGGAAGTTGTGGCATTTTTCAAGCAAAGGGCCTCTTCTGGCAGACACAGGATCCTAAGAGTAAGGCTGGAGGTTTTATAGCACGAAGATTGTGGGCACACACACACACACACACACACACACACACACACACACACACACACACACACACACACACACGAAAAGAAAGGATAAATGTGACCAGAGTAAAGAGGTTGAGAGCCTGAGAGACAAAGAGAGACAGAGAGAAAGAGATTCACAGGTAAGCCACATATTGAAGCAAACAAAAATGGACTTTGTTGTCCAACAGTAAATTCACAGAGTTTGGTTATATTTGAAGTGCACAATGAAATGAAAATATTTACTAGAAAAGTGAAATCTCAATTGGATAAAACCAAAGTTCTTAGATCTGAAACTATAATTATTAAAACTGAGACTCAAATAGCTATATTCATATACAAAATGCCTTTTCATGTTGTTTGATGGGAATGGAAAAATTTAAGAACACACAAGGCAGATGTCTTCTCGTTTTTATGTCATTTACCTACAGAGCATGTCTAGGGAAAAGCATAGAAGTAAAACTTTATACTTTCAACTTTAGTCCCTCCAACACTACTTATTGCTATTACTTCCATAAGCAAAATTAGTTAAACATTAAAAGAATATAATAACAAAGTCTTTAGTACAGGAAATTTTTAACTACAGAATTGCAGGGTTCCCTCTCTTGGGGGGAACATTTAACATATTTTGCTTATTTCTCTTCAGCTTCTCATCATGAATATTTTAATTTTTTGTTTCCTTTGTTTAATTTTTTAAAATTCTCTATGTTATCGCCAAGTATTCTAAGTAGAATAAATCAAGGCTTTCCTTCCCCCCTCAGCCCCATTTTCTAGCTGGGATACTGAATCTTCCAATTCTATCATCATCTGAGTTTTTGTGCTCCTCAATGTTTCTATTTATTGAATTCAGTTTTCAAATCCTGAATTGTCTTCGCCATTTCATTCTGATGTGTAATTGTATTCTCTTGAATGTTATTGTCAGAGTTTTTAAGGATGTCATAAAGTATTGTCTCATCAAAGGGTTGAAAAAGTCTCTTCCAGAACATCTCGTATTACCTCCTTTACTTAAATGCAACTACATCTTTTGGGTTTTAATATTAGAGTTCAATGAAGCTTGTGTCCGTAAATTTTCTTTAAATTGTTTGAACTCCTTGATAAAGTTTATGATTGTTATGTTAAATTCTGTGAAGGGTGAATCCAGGTAGTTCTTATTAGAAAACATTTCTATAGCCCAGTGGGTTTGACAGGAGATGTGCTATTTTGGTCTTCATGCTTCTGTTTCTGTTAATTGAATTGAGAATGTGGACCTCTTTCTTTCTTTGTCTGATGTGGTAAACTGCCCATTTTTAGACTGGGCCAGGTCACTGCTAGAGATTTGTGACCTGAGCCAGGACAGGGTAGTCAGTGAGTCATTTAATTGGACCAGGTAAAGATGGCTCCCAAACTATAAAGCTAAATCAGGCACAGGAGCTCACAAATGAGAGGGCTCACAAGGGAAGGTCTGGGAGACCAGACCTGTGGGTTTGTAGATACCTGGAGGTTTTGGGGAAGAGGAGAAAGGAAGCAGTGACTCATCCAGGAAAGGCAGCTTGTACACAAAGAGGGCATGTGTGCTTCAGGTCTGCTGTCATGTCTATGCAAAATCTTTTTAGTTTGCTGGAATCTTACTTGTTTATTTTGGTGGTTGTCGTTGTGGTTGTTGTCAATATTTTTAGTACCATACCTAAGCCATACAAAACTACTATACAGCAAAGTACACAGTACTATAAATCAGAGAAATGCAAGTTAAAAGACTGTTAAGATATCACCTCATTGTTGTTAGGATGGTTATAGTCACTGGGATAATGGGGATATGTCAGGATGGGAAGAAAGGGTACTCTCTGAACACTGCTGAAGGAAATGGAAATTGGGACAGATTCTAGGAAAAAAAAATAAAGCTCCCCAGAAATACCAAAAACAGAAGGACCACTTGATTTAACAACTCCCAAATTAAAATCAGATCTGAAAGTGAAATCTACATCCCCATAGTCAATGAAGCATTATTCACAATAGCCAAGATATAGATGCAGACTAACTTCTATTTAGAGATGACCACAAAGAAAATGTGATAGATACATACAACAGAAAACCATCCAATATTAAAAAGAAAGAAAATACTGCCTGTTTAAACTGTGGATGAATCAGGAAAGTGTTATTCTAAATTGTGTATCACACACACACACACACACACACACACACACACACACACAGAGAGAGAGAGAGAGAGAGAGAGAGAGAGAGAGAGAGAGAGAGAGAGAGAGAGAGAGCATGAATTTACTTGCAAGCAAAGGCAAAGCGGTGGTGACCAGAGGCTGGCATGGGGAGATGCTAGTCACAGAGTGCAAAGCTAAAGTTCCAGAAAACAAGTCCTGGAAGGCACTGTACATCTGAGTGTCTTTGATCAAGCATACTGTATTATATACTTAAAAATTTGCTAAGAGACTAGATCTAGCCATGCAAAAGAAACCTCAGCAGCAACCCCAAAAGAGCATCCACTTGTTTTTTGGAGGTGATGGAGAACCTGTGGCATGACAGTGACTATGGCTTCAGCCATGTTCATTTATCTCCAAACATACCAAGTTCTATACTTATCTGTGTGTCTGCATGTCAGAACAAAAATGAACTTTCTCATTAAGCGGGAAAGGGCAGAATCAGTGAACTCTGAGGAAACAAAAGGCTGGAAGGGTTAACAGCTGCGGTGAGGCAGACACTCTAGGCCATAAGTGTTTGCTAATTGGCTTAACCCAAAGGAACAGGAAGTTTTCTCTTAATGGCATGAAAGGAGGTGACCTGGGCCTGGTAGTAAAGTTAGGAGTTGTGACCTCACAGAACTGAAGACAAGGCCACTGTCTTCTTGAGGATTATATTTCAAAAGGATGGCTCCCAGATCAACCCAAACAGCTCCAGCTCTGGGTTGAAAAAAAAAAAAAAACTATCAGGAAGTTTCTTAACTGACATCTCAAAGGCACAAAAAAATGAATGGATAATTCTCCAAGATGCTCTGGTTTCTGGTGCTTGATGGAATACTCAGACAAATCAATTAGTAGAGAAATAGTTTACGTTATTACGTAGTTCCAGAGAGAATAGAGTCCTGGGGAGGCATAGTATCAGCTTTGTGAGGACTGACAGCCAGGAAGGGGAAGAATCCCATTTCATCTGCACACAGAAAACAAGAGAGACAGAGATACAGATAGAGATAGAGAGACACAGAGAGACACACACAGAGAGAAGAAGAAGTGGACTGGAATATAAAACCTAAAAGCCCACCCCTAGTGACACTTCCTCCAGGAAGGCTCCACCTCCTAAAGGTCCCATAAACTTCTGAAACAGCACCACCAACTGGGGACCAAGTGTTCAAATACATGAGTTACAGAAGACATTTCTCATTCAAACTATAACTGTAAATACTCTAAGAAAATAGGTCAAGCTGTAAAATTCAAAAGAATCCTATCTAATTTAGTACAGTCAAGCTGAGAGGAACATTATATTCAAGTTAGTCAAAGACATTTTCCATAAGCCGCCAAAGATATGAAAGTCTAGCTCAGAGTGATAGCAGTGGGTGTGGCAAGTGGAGAATGCTTGCTAGAAATGATGGTGGAGCTGGAGGATTTGCTGAGATGGAGGACGGTGGAAGGAGGCAAACAAAAACACTCCCGAGATCACTCTATGTACTCTACCATTCTGTACATACCTGTACATTCACATAACTATGGCATCTGAGCCGAGTGCTTCAGTGAGGCAGCTGTCCACTTTTGACAGTAAAGATAAGCTCAAGCAACGCTTGCAAGGTGAAGATCAATGGTTGTTATCAATGACTACTCGATGATACTGTTGTGAAATATTATAGGAGTTAATTCATTACCTTTCAACAGAACCACCAGGGAGAAGTCAGCGGTCACACTCAACCTTTATGCCTTCTGAAATAACTTGCCCTTGCCGAGTGTAGGATTTTCTGGCACCTTAAAAAATTGCCAAGACCTTGGAGTATGGTTATCTTTTTATTATTTGTGATGAAAGAACACATACTTATTCAGTTGTCTTTTGAAGAGGGAAGTCTGCAATTATTTAAGTATGCACACACATTTGTATTATTGATCACTTTGGCAGTAAAGAAAATCACCAACAGTATATTCCCCTTATTCAATTCACCTTCTCCCTCATTAATTTGTTTGTCTTACTCTATCCCCTTGGGAGATCCTCTCAAGTTCATCCTCCAAGAAAATGATAAATGTAATGTATTTTAATTTAATTCTCACAATGGCATTTCTAGCTTTTATTATTCCACTGCCATTGAATTTTAAGTTCCTTAGAGTTTCTTGTCTCATCAATCCACATTATAATTTATTCCCATTGTTTTCTCAACATGTTTCAAATTTCATAAAATCATCCTTTTTCATTCTGCATGGCAGTTTGCATCAAGGTTGCTTTCTATTCTGATTTAACCCTGTTACTGAGATTCACTCTTCTTTTGCATCTTTAGGACAATGTTTCTTTTCCCCGTGCTTTACATTAGGTTTTCCGGAACCTTTTTGTTGATTTTTTCTGGTCACTTCTCACTGGGCAAAAAGAGGTCCTGCCGCTTTGTATTGTCTAAAACTATAATTTTGGCATAATTTGTTTCCACAATATACTATTCAAATATAAAGCATGACAGGAGACTCTTCTCAGTTATAGTCCAGTTCCTAGTATCTATGGGCTTCTTTCCAGTGTGACATTGTTACCCTGTGACTGGTTTCTTTCAAATTCTGCTATCGTGAACCCTGACGTGCTAGGATTATACATTCTGGGATTCATAATACCTGACCCCCACAATCCTGCAGCACCCCTACTCCACAGAGAGAAGCTCAGTGTTCCATATCCATCTCTCTCATTTCCCTTACCCACAGTTGTTTTGGGGTTTGCACTCCCAGAATATATACTTCAGTGCTACTAATGTAGGTGCAGTCCTTCACTGTAAGCCCTTCAAGATGCATTATTGGGCTCTGGGAAAGATGCAGCAGTATAAATAGGCTGGCTGTTGAGAACGAATATTCTTTTTTTAACTTTAAAAAAATGTATTCTTTGTGTCTTTTACCTTATGCCTCCCGATCCCAGCCCCCCCCCCAATGAAACAAAATATTTTTTTAAAAGTGGTGGGGAGGAAAATCTTGTCATTGAAGTTTCAGAGTGACACAGTGAGTCACGCAATAAATCCATCCATTCACACAGTTTTACATGCAGGCGTTCATCGAAAAGAATTATTGGTCTAGCTCGAGTCCTCTGGTTTTTATTACACCATCGATGCTGGCCCCTCTTCCTGGGACTCTTCCTGGACATCCTGTTGCTCCCCAGTGTCTTGGAGATCCTGCAGCCCTGAGTGAACAGTATCGACACTCCCATCCTCACCTTCCACACTCGTATCTTCCACCCCCACTCCATGCTGCAGCAAATCACAGATAGGGTGGATGTTGGGGTGAGCCAATGGATGATACTGGATCTGGGCCTGGGCAGTTGCAGGATTGGTCAGCCTTACCTGGGTGGGCTCTCTGGCATTGCCCTGGCTAGTTCATCCTTACAGTGATGAGCAGGGGGCAGGGCCATGACAAACTATTTTTATGCCTGAGGTTTATGTTGAGTTATTTCATTCCCCATTGTTTCTTCTTGAATGTGTGTGTGTGTGTGTGTGGGGTGTGGGTGTGTGTGTGGGGGGGGGGAATCAAGGGATAGTTCAACAAATTCAATTCTCTCCTTCTACTCTGTGGCATCGAGGGCTCAAACTCAGCTTTTTTAAAGCCCTTTGAGCATCAGGCATCTTTACTAACTGAGCCATCTTGTAGGTCTCTCTGTTAATCCTTTACCACTCACGATCTTAGGCTTTTCGGGACAATGCAAAGCAACACATTGTTTTTAAAAGGCATTTTGAGTCTGTGAAGATGGCTCCGTGCATAAAGGTTCCTGATGCCAAACCTGACAACCAGAGTTCAATCCTAGGGACCACATCATGAAAGGCCTGTCAGTTGTCTGCCAACCTCCACACGCAAGCTGTGCTACATGCAAGTCCACTAGTATACACAGACCAAAAAATAAAGTTATAAAATGAAAGACAAGCAGAGCTGGTTTGGTGTTATTCAAAGTGGACTGGAATAAATGGGACTATTCGATGCAGTCTCCTGAAGTTAGAACCTAGTGCTAATAGAAAAGGAATGATAACATTTTACAATTTCTTACATTTGTTTAAACTTATGCATGTGAGTGTTTTGCCTGCATATTTGTCTATGGACCACATGCCTGCCTGGGGCCCACAGAGGTGAGAGGAAGGCGTCAGGGTCCTGGAACTGGGGTTATGGATGATTTGTGAACTACCACGTGGGTGGTGGTGGGAATTGCAAGAATGAGTGTTCTTAACTGCTGAACTTTCTCTTCTTCTGAGCTTTCTCTTGCTTCTTCTTCTGAAACAAAGTTTAAAAGAGAAATAAAATGCCATGATAAAAATAACTATAGGCAAAAATGAGCCACAAGACAATTATTTAACTAGATGTATGAAAATTAAAACAGAAGGACTTTAAGGATAGAAGATTTATACAAAATTGAGAATGCACTACAAAAAAAAGCCAGTGTCAAAAAAACAGCATCTAAGATGTATTGAAGTGAAGACAGTACTCCATGTAAGAATAAATGGTATTCTTGTCACTGAAAACTGATTGATGGCACAATCCTGCTAGAGAATATGAAGAAGAAAGGCAGGATTAAATCAGATTCGTGGAGCTGGTGCAGTCACACGGAATGAAGCCTGTGAGATATGATCAAAAGAATTGGTTTCTATGTCACATTTGGGATGACCTATTTTTTAACCTTAGCCAAGCCATTTAATCTTTCTGGGTCTCAGCTTTCTCTTACCGTAAAGTGAGTTTAAGAGTACTGTGTTATAATTTGGGGGCAGTGACTCTGGCAGCCAGGGTTGAAAACTAAGCAAGTTTGAATACACTGCTACAACGGGAAAGAAACTGTAAAATCCTGAAAGGCAATCACAGTTCCTTAAGCAATGAAGCTACACTCTTCCAAGGTTGACACAAATCATAGAATATACTACTCAAGAACATGGCTGGCCCACACACCCTGACATTGACAACCTGGGGGCCAAGATGGCAGAGAGTTTTGAAAAGATAAGTCTTCAGGGTAAAAGATGGGAGTATTGGTTAAATTATCTGGGTATTTCTTCACATCACTAATTTCAGTCTCAAATTTAATAACTTAAGGCAGTCTTCAGTTTTCCTTGCAGCTCTGCAGTCATTATTTTTAGGAAATCAATCATTTGTGTGTCACAGAGTGGGAGCATGGGCATCCTCTAACTGAGACCATAGAGCCACTCATTCTCTCATACACTTCTTAAGCTTGGCCCCAACAGTGAATATTACACCTGTTGCCAAAAGAATACACCAGTACTTTGGGTAGAATAACTGACAAACATAAAAACTTTGACTAACAGCTGAAATATAAAACTGGCACCAATAGAGCTATCTATAATTTCTTTAGAAAGATTTGTTTTCCCCATTTTGTTTCCCTGAGGATCATTTTTAAAATAACAGCCCCTTGTTTGGCATAAACGATTATATAATTAATATTAAAAACTTAATATAATAGAGAATCCAGAAATAAAATTTAAGAAGCCACAACCATGCAGTATTTGAACAAATATGTCACAAACATATTAGAGAAAAGATAGTCACTCAAGAAATGATGATCAGAAGGCCAGATTTGCACACATGGGAAATAAACATGGAGCTTTAGCATTCACCCCAAACAAAAATCAATTCAAAACCAACCAAGGACTTAAATGCATGATCTAAGACTCAGACACCCCTAAAAGGGAGCATAGGAAAGACACAGACATAAAAAAGAGCTCTCTGGAAATGACTCTGACAGCTCTGGAAATAATCCCATGATGTAAAAAATATAATTGTATCAAATCAAAAAGCTTATGCATAGAAAAGTTTAAAACTCAGAAGTGAATGAGAAAGCTTACAAGATGAGAAAGAAATATTTTCCAGCTACTCATTTAACATAGGATTAGTATCTAAAATAAATAAAGAACTAAAAAAAAACATAAATGTCCAAAGAAAAACAACCCAATCATAACATGCCAATTCAATTGTACAGTTGTCAAAGGAAATACAAATGGCCAATAAATCCATGAAAAAGAATCACTGTCATTAGCTATTAAAAAACTATAAATAAAAACTATAGGGAGATTCTTCTATCTCAGGCCTGTTTGAATTAACTACCATCAAGAAAACAAAACTCACATATTTTAAAGGGAAATCGTTGTTTTGTCTGAAACCCTTTTGTTTGTCATCTTCTGATATGGAAAGTTACCAAGTGACACACAGGCACATTCTGCTAGTCTTCAGAGAATAAAGTGGGGAAAGTTGGGTAACATGTATCTAAAGTCTAGAGATACCTGGGTATCTCTAGTTTTAATATAAAAGCAAAACAGGAAACATTATGAAGCAGAGAGGAAAGCTCAGAGAATACGATGGATAGACTGCTGCTCTCCATCCCACTAAAATAGACACAACAGATAATCTGCACTGCAACTTCAGTAACAGACATTTTAAAGAGCAAGAAGTGGAAAAGGTAGGAAAACCTTACGCATGGCAACAGAAGAGAGAGAAGAGATACCAAGTAAACCCTTTCCTTCTGTCACCAGGCCAGAGTAGCATCAAGATTCCACTCTTATAATATCCCTGTGTAAAATAACATAATACCTATTATGCTCCTAAAGCAGTGGTTCTCAACCTGTGGGTCCCGATCCCTTTGGGAGTCGAAGGACCCTTTCAAAGGGTCACCTGAGACCATTGGAAAACACAGTGTTTGTATGAAAAAAATGTTAAATAAAACATACCTTTTGGCTTAACCACTGGAGACTCTTTATAAACCACGTATTGAGCAAATTCAGAATCAGTGTCAGAGGACTGTACATTGCAACCTGGCCAGGAGATATCTAGGATGGTGAGAGAAAATATGCATCAAAATTCCAGTGTTGAGTGAGGAAAATAACCAATGGCAGCCAATGCCTGCAAGGAAACAGATTCATGCTGCAAACAGTGTGCCAGACATCAAAAAGAACTGCTAAGGGGCCAGGCCAGTTTATAACCTTAACCTGTGAAGACCAGACCACCACCTGTAACCTGACCTTGCTAAGGACCACTAAAATGGAAGTACCTAGCCACAAGTGACTTCACCAAAAATTCAGGGATTCATGATAAATGACTTAATTATGTACTTTAGGGCCTTGGAAAAACAAGAAAAGACAAACCCCAAATCAGGATATAAAAAAGAAATAATTAGCATCATTGTAGAGATTAACAAAACAGAGAGATGGTTTATGTTAATTGTCAACTTGGCAGGATGTAGAACCAACACGGGACCAGTCTTAGGGCTGTCTGTGGGAGATTTTCTGGAGTAGATAAATTGATTTAGGAAGACCTCCTCTAATTGCTAGATTTAAGAAAGAGGAGAAAGCAAGCTGGACACTAATTGATCTCCCTCTACCTCTTAAATATGGACACATGTGACCAACAATGTCATTCTTCACCGAAAGGAAATAAATTGCTCTTAAATTTCATATTGAAGCAAAAAGGGCCTGAAATAGCGAAAAGCAACCCTGGGCAAAAGCAAAGTTGCATTTTAATTTATACTACTGAGCCATAGTAACTAAAGCAGCATGACTCTATCAGAAAAACAGACAGGCAGATTATCAGACTAAAGAGACCACATACAAATACTCATCACTACTGCCACATGTTTCTATAGAATGAAGCCAAAGTACACATTGTTAGGGAGAAATCCTCTTCAACACATGGTGCTGAGAAAATTGGATATCCACATACAGAAGAATGAAGCCACATCTCTATTGCTCACACTCCACAAAATAAACTCCAATGGGATCAAAGACTTTAATGTAAGACCTAGAACTCTAAAACCATTAGGAGAAAAAAATTCAACATAGAAGCTTAGGTAAGGACTTTCTGAAAAGGACTTCAGTCAACTCAGGAATGTCAGTAACTGACAAATGGGACCTTATGAAATTAAAGTTTCTGCATAACAAAGGAAACAATCAAGTGAAAATATAGCCTACAGAATGGTTGAAAATAAACTCACTACCTGTATATACAATAGAAGATTAATATTTAGAATATAAAAAGATTTCAAAACACTAAAAATCCTGAAGTCAAACAACCCAATCAATATATGGACTAATGTGTTGAATAGACAGCTATACAAATAGTCAATAAATATGAGAAACTATTCACCCTCCCCCTGTCATCAGAATTGCAAAATAAAACAACGTTCAAATTCCATCTTAGCCAACAACCAGAGAGCCTGGATGGGACCGACTAAGTCCCTCTGTATATACATGACAGTTGTATAAGTTGGTCTATTTGTGGGGCTCCTAGCAATGGGAGCAGGGTCTGTTCCTGGTGTTGTGGCTGTCTCTTGGGAACCTATTCCTCATGCTGGATTGTCTTGCCCAGCCTGAATACAGGAAGGCATGCTTGGCCTTAAGGTAACTTGATATGCCTTACTTTGTTGATTGCCATAGTGGGAACATAGATACTGTAACTACTATAGAAATCTGTATGGAGTTTCTTCCCAAACCTAAAGCAGATGTAACATATGATGTCACTATATCACTCTTGGATATTTCCTCTGATCACTCTGTCAGCACATCACAGAGATACTCATACATTGATGTTTATTACAACATTGTTTGAACCAATTAGTATCCAAGACAAAGGAAGGAATGGAGAAATTATGGTCAAAATTGGAACTGTTCTCAGCCATGCAGATTAACTAAGTTACATTATTTCAGGAAAATGAAGTAACTGGAGATGATCATATTAAACAAATTAAGCCAGTCTCAGAAAAGCAAATATCATGTTTTTCCTCATTTGTGGCACCTAAATTCAATATGATTACAAATTAAATATTGAAATCATATATGATATGAAAGTAGAAGTAAAGCTGTTTGGGGGAACAAAAAATGATCAGGAAGGGGAGGAACAAAAAAGACGAGGAAAATGGGTTATGAAAGGATAACTCAATATACATTAGATACTGGTACAAAATGTATTCAATGAGAATTTAAAAATAAAATTAAAATTAAAACAATTTTCACACTTCAAGATAAGAAAACAGAGGAGGAGGAGGCAGAGGAGGAGGAGGCGGAGGAGGAGGAAGAGGAGGAGGAGGAGGAGGAAGAGGACGAGGAGGAAAAGGAGGAGGAAGAGGAGGAGGAAGAGGAGGAGGAAGAGGAGGAGGAAGAGGAGGAGGAGGAGGAAGAAAAGAAGAAGAAGAAGAAGAAGAAGAAGAAGAAGAAGAAGAAGAAGAAGAAGAAGAAGAAGAAGAAGAAGAAGAAGAAGACCAAATTTTGTCAAGGAGACGTGAAAAAGGGAAACTTATAAATTTTAGGAGGGGATGTAAAATAATCTAACTGCTTTGAATAGCAGTACAGAGATGTCTCAAAAAAACCTAAAAATTGAAGGCCCAGTTATCAATATTCATAGCTATATATCTGAAGAAATCAAAATCAGCG
This sequence comes from Cricetulus griseus, assembly GCF_003668045.3. Lineage (NCBI taxonomy): Eukaryota > Metazoa > Chordata > Mammalia > Rodentia > Cricetidae > Cricetulus > Cricetulus griseus. The sequence continues at coordinate 14,905,374 of NW_023276807.1, read as the reverse complement.
TAATAGAAATATTTTCACACTCATGTTTATGGGGACATTACTCAAAACGGACAGGGCATAAAATCAGCCTAAATGCCTACCAATGGGTTAGTGGGTCAAAAAAAATGTGATACAGACACACACATGTGTCTGTGCACACTTGCAAATGAGGATACACATGCTTGAGTATTATTCACCCATAAAGAACAAATTTAAAACATTTTCCTGAAAGTTAATAAAACTAGAGGTAATTGCATTAACAGAAATGAGCTAAACTGAGGGATAAACATCACAATCTCTTTCACATATAGAATATAGATCTTTTGCAAGTGACAAGGAAATAGCAGAAGATTGCAAAGAAAAGAGCCATGCAAGGGGGTAGGGCGGGGCAGAGGCAAGGACAATGGCAGGGTTATTGTTACCAAAACACACTGTTTGCATGTATGAAAATGTCATAAGGAAACCTGGTAAAAGATTTCTTTACCATTTATTATCAAGCAAAACCCATGCATAAATATTAAGGACAAATGGGGAACCTGAACTGAGTCCCAAGCCTCAGCTCACACCTGCAGTCTCATTTCTTGCTCCAAAAAGGCCTGCCTCTTCCACTCTCATGTCCATCCCCAATGAAAACCCCATCTCTTGGACCAAAAATGCTCCTCTCAAATGGCTAGTGGACCAGTGGCAGAATCCCTGTAACATAAGCTATTGTTCTGTGCTATTAATATGCATTTATATAATTTTTAAAAAGACATTCTTGCTCACATTGAGAATATTTCATTGCATCACTCATGCTAAAAGGGAAAAAACTGAATTAACACTTAAGAAGAAAACTGATAAGAAAAATATGGACTAACTCAGCAAGATTATAGATTAACAAAGTCACTGCAGATTCTGATAGTACAGCAAAATGCAAAATAATGCTATTAGAAGATGTCTCATTTGATGAATTATTCTACAAATACTGAATGGGAAACAGTTAATATTTACTGATGCAGGTTACAAAAATCTTCAAGTAATCTAAAGTTAATCCTGAATTCTTAAACTGGAAAATTACAAATGTAGATATTCATTTGGAGAAATAGAGCATTACTATTTTAAAATCAATAAATGAAACCATAAAATAGACAACCACAGTGAGACCATCTAATAAAATAACAGATGTTGAAATTATAAAGAGAATAAACTCAGAAATCACATTGCGGAATCTATTTCCATGAAAATATAACAAGCAACATTAACAGATCTGAATCTTCATTTGCATGGGCCCTTCAATTGAGATGGCCAGATGCTATGACCTCTCAACGTGGAATGAAAGACATGTACTTACATAAAGGAAAACCATGTTAGCACATCATATAGAGTGTGAAGCTGCTAAAGGGTGATGGGCCGCATTTGCAAGAACTTAGCACATAATCACATATGTGCTTGAAACCCTAATATCTCCAACAATATTTGCTTTGAATAGATCATTTGAAAGCTAACAAGGTAACAGATATTGGGGAAATGTTCAAGCTCTTGTAATAAATCACCCAAATGTGAAAGTCAAAGATTTAAAAATTATATGACAAGCATACACATGGAAAATAGCAAAAATTTAAAAATCTACAAAGCAACTTGAGAGTATATTTAAATAGTAAAAACCTAAATCCCTTAATGCAAATCTACTTATCATAAACAAAATAATAGATGCAAGAAGAAAGACACATCAGAATTTCTATGTAAACAAAGTTTCTCATAAAGATGCTATTCATAACAAAGTAATTATAAATACTTTAAAGATCAGAAAAGTTTTAAAACATAGAATTTACAATGTACTAACTGTTGTTAAAATGTGTTCAAAAATTGGTGACAGAACAAAAGTACCCAAATGGTAATGAAGAATCAAGAAATAAAACTATAAACACTAATATACAGAACTATGTTAAGCTATGTAACAATAATATCGAAATCTTGAAAATTCCAGGAAATACTTATCTTGGAGTGGTAGGATAATAATTCTTCCTATTTCTTACAATTTCTAATCTATTTACAAAGTGCTGTGGGAAAGTCATGAGGAAAATTTACCTGCTGCTAAAATCACATTGTTTTAGTTTCATGAACAAATCAAACAAATTCCAGTTAATAAGTCTCCAGGTCCTATTTATAACCTTTGTGACAAGTGGCAATTAACTGGTTGAAGATTTTCAGTAACAGAAACCTCAGCAACATGCAGGAAGAGTAATTTGTCACTAGATTGTTCTAATTGTTAGACCTATAATATCCTCAAACTTCTCTTGCCTCTGCAGTGACAAGAGCTGTTTACATAACTTCAAAACATTACCAGTAATGGCTTGTCTCTTTTAAGAGTCTCCAAACTAAATAACAAGTTCAACTCAACAATTTTATGCAGACTGTAATTCTAACCACACTCAGGGGAATATTGGGAAGAGGAAAGGATTCTTGAAATATTGTACAAAGCAAATATAGTACAAAGCAATCTATAATCAGGTGTGATTCAGTCAATACTATCGCCTTCTGTATCTGGGTTAATGTGCTGTGATTTACAGGCCAGTAGTTACATGAGACCCATTCTTAATCGACATAATAGTTCAATTTGGAAATCAGAGGATTTGTAGGAGCTGGGTTCAGGATTCATTTAACTACTGGTAGCAATTCCTCCAGAAGCCAGAGAAAAAGCCAAACCAAGGAAATGAAGGAGCCTCTACCACATGTCTGACACATCCTGGATCTGTTTTAAGTAGAATTAACTTTTTTTGTTTAATTAATTTAAATTAGAAACAATCTTATTTTACATATCAGTCCCAGTTCCCTCTCCCTCCCATCTTCCCATATCCCCCAATGACCCCCCATCCCATCCCCCATCCACTCCCCAGAGGGGTGAGGCCTACCATGAGGGGTCATTAAAATCTGTCAAGTCATTTGGGGCAGGGCCTAGGCCCTCCCCTGTGTAGTGTATCTAGGCTAAGAGAGTATCCCTCCATGGGAAATGGGCTCCCAAGTCCATTAGTGCACTAGGGATACATCCTGCTTCCACTGGCAGAGGCCTCATAGACTGCCCAGTGCTCCTAACTGACACCCACATTCAGGGGCCCTGGTTTGCTCCAATGTTGGTTTCCCAGATATCAGACTGGGGTCCATGAGTTCCCACTTGCTCAGGTCAGGTGTTAAGTAGAATTAACTTTTAAACTATGAGCTGCTTCTCTTGTTATCCCCCATTCATAAAACAAACATTCCTTTTGCAGCTTCCTTTAGTATCATTAACACAGAGGCTTTGCAATCAAACATGACACCAAGTAAACTGGGACTCGCATCCTACACTCGGTACACTGTGGCTCCCATCCTAACACCCAGTCAGTACACTGTGGCTCCCATTCTAACACCCAGTCAGTACACTGTGGCTCCCATCCTAACACCCAGTCAGTACACTGTGGCTCCCCTCCTAACACCCAGTCAGTACACTGTGGCTCCCATCCTAACACCCAGTACACTGTGGCTCCCATCCTAACACCCAGTCAGTACACTGTGGCTCCCATCCTAACACCCAGTCAGTACACTGTGGCTCCCATCCTAACACCCAGTCAGTACACTGTGGCTCCATCCTAACACCCAGTACACACTGTGGCTCCCATCCTAACACCCAGTCAGTACACTGTGGCTCCCATCCTAACACCCAGTCAGTACACTGTGGCTCCCATCCTAACACCCAGCCAGTACACTGTGGCTCCCATCCTAACACCCCGTCAGTACACTGTGGCTCCTATCCTAACACCCAGTACACACTGGGACTCCCATCCTAACACCCAGTCAGTACACTGTGGCTCCCATCCTAACACCCAGCCAGTACACTGTGGCTCCCATCCTAACACCCCGTCAGTACACTGTGGCTCCTATCCTAACACCCAGTACACACTGGGACTCCCATCCTAACACCCAGTCAGTACACTGTGGCTCCCATCCTAACACCCAGCCAGTACACTGTGGCTCCCATCCTAACACCCCGTCAGTACACTGTGGCTCCTATCCTAACACCCAGTACACACTGGGGCTCCCATCCTAACACCCAGTCAGTACAATGGGGCTCCCATCCTAACACCCAGTCAGTACAATGGGGCTCCTATCCTAACACCCAGTACACACTGGGGCTTCCATCCTAACACCCAGTCAATACACTGTGGCTCCTATCCTAACACCCAGTACACACTGGGGCTCCCATCCTAACACCCAGCCAGTACACTGTGGCTCCTATCCTAACACCCAGTACACACTGGGGCTCCCATCCTAACACCCAGTCAGTACAATGGGGCTCCCATCCTAACACCCAGTCAATACACTGTGGCTCCTATCCTAACACCCAGTACACTGGGGCTCCCATCCTAACACCCAGTACACTGGGGCTGCTATCCTAACACCCAGTACACTGGGGCTGCCATCCTAACACCCAACCCCCACATACACACACAATGGGGAAGGTGTATATACAGAATCTCAAAAACCTGCACCTTAATTCTCTGAAATAAGAAAAATGCTGTGAAATAATGAAATATTTTGTTTTCCTCTCCCTCACCAACTTCACTTGGGGAGAAACTCTGTGATTTTTCTACTAATAGACAATAGTCAGAGTCTGCTGAAAATGAAACCCTCCAAATATAAAGTTCCAAATACAAAGTGTAAAATCCTCATTAGTCTTTATGGAAATACAAGACACAAATTGAGCCTGCAGGTGGAACGATGCATTTTTATTCTGTAAAGAAAAGAGTTGGGGGGGGATTGTTATTCCTTCCCATTCTTTCTGCTGTTTGCATCCTCCTTTGCTTACAAGCTACCTTGCAAAAACTGCAAAAGGTTGCCAAGATGGTGAAAGCTGTGCAAACAGTGCAGGAGCCTGAAGAACTGAGTTCAGTCCCTGGAATCCCTGGTGGAAGAAGAGAATTGACGAGCCTCTCCACCACTACCCATAGCATGTGTGAACCTTCACACACACACACACACACACACACACACACCATGATCACATATACATAGCATGTGGTATTTTCTGAGTAGAGGTGGCTCATTCTTTCCCATGTATTTTCATTTTCACCAAGCCTTCTGTCCATTCAGCAGTGATTACCTCCTGCTGGCCTTTCTCCATGTCCAGCCAGTCTATGCACACACAGCATCTAACCTTTGCTATCTTCCCGCCACTCCAGGCAGAAATGAATGACAGTTCTCTTTTGTACATGATCTAGATTTAATGTTAGATGATATTCTCACATCCTGTGACAAAGCAGAAGACAGTGTAACTTCTTCCCAAACCTAAACACATTTTGCCTTGACTTTTGTAAGGAGCCCGTAAGTTGTGAAACAATTTGAACACAGCTTCCTGTTTTGTAAATTAGGTACTTCGATCTTTAACATACATGTCCTATAGTGTTCTGGTGCCTCATGGAAACTGCCAGGGTTTTTGTCTATTCTACATGTTTCAGGTTTGTTTCCATCTTGTGTTGTTATTCTGTGTGTTCTTCATTAAGGAGTAACTTGAACACAGAAGAATGTGTGAGCATTCTATGGGTAAAGTTCCATCTTTTCACCTATGGACACCCTTACCTGGCCACCATGTACTCATACTGCCGAACTCTGTCACTCCAAAACTTGTGCCCTCTCCCTCACTATGCTTTCCCCCAACATTACTCACCATTTTTGTTTATATTCCTGGAGGTGAATTTTGTCTGTTCATAATGTAAAATAAATATACATTCATTTGTATCTAGCAGTTTTTTCTCAGCAACATATTTCCAAAGACCTGTACAGGATTTTACAGGCACCCCAATTCTCTTTCTTTACCACTGACTAGTATTCCGGAGTATGAACAGACCAGTTTGCTTCCCACTGTTTTCAGTTTGGAATTTTGCCCTGCATTTCATTTGGAAGTTTCACTGAAATCAAGTGGTTAATGAGTTTTCCTGGAATTTTGTTTTTGTTGTACTGAATCGTTTATCTCTGTTTATGCTCGAACCATCTTGCTTGATTGCAGCCTCATGGTCTTGAAATCACCTGACAGATGGTCTATAATTTTGTTCCTTTTCTTTAAGGTCATTCTATTATCAAGACCCTTTGGATTTTCATATTAATTTAAGTGCCATTTTATCTGTTTCTACATGACATAGTACTGGTTAGAGATTAGATTGTGATGGCGTCGACTATGTAAAGCAATGTGGAATGAGTTATCATATCAATGATACTGAGTCTAAAATCTTTGAATGCATCTTTCCATTTGTAGCAAGATGTCTAAACTCTGAATATTTTCACATTCTGTTTCTGATATCCTACAATTCCACCCTGTGCTATGATCTTTAAAATACCTTCACAAAGTCTTTGAAACACCCCAATAAAAGAGGTAGAGGTTGATTTCCTTCCTCTTAAGCCTGAACTGAGAGCTGTGATGTATAGTAGAAATGGTGGTATATACATTTCAGACTAAGTAATGAAAGACACTTCAGCTTCCATGAAGCTCAGGGATGAAGATGACGTGGGGAGGAAAGCTCACTTAGGCTTCAGGAAGACATCTGACAGCCTCTGAAGAGGACTTGTGATGGAAACAAACCCCAGTTAGTTACCAGAGAGATAACTATGCCTCTGTCAGCAGTGTGACTAAGCCTTTTCAGCATCAATGATTAAGTCATTGGGTGAGGATTAACTCCAGCCTACAGCTGTAGCCTCCTGAGAGAAGCCCCCTGCCCATGAGAACCACGATGTATTTTCTTTCTTTCTTTGAAATTTCAAAATATTTTTATTAATCTTTGAGAATATCACATATCATATTTTTATCATACTCACGTCTCCCCCGAGCTCCTCCAAGATCTACAAACCCTCATTTCATAGCCATCCAACCCATATTTTTTCTTTCTTCTCTTTGCTTTACTTTTTATAGTACTGATTTTTATTACATTTGATAACATATATATTCAGAATTGACATTATTTTTCATGTTTCTGTAAGACTTGATATTGTCCAGTTCACATACCCATGATTTGGTAGCTGAGAATGAAGTAAGTTTTAGCAGTGCCCTGTCTTCATAACTAAAATAACTCACTTTTCTTTTAGATATATCTTCATATATCTTTTTTTTCGAGACAGAGTTTCTCTGTGGCTTTGGAGGCTGTCCTGGAACTAGCTCTTATAGACCAGGCTGGTCTCGAACTCACAGAGAACCCCCTGCCTCTGCCTCCTGAGTTGTGGGAATAAAGGTGTATGCCACCATCACCAGGAGATATATCTTCATATATCTTATGCATAGTAATCTATTTATTAAATATTTACCTCATTTCCTTTATTGGATTCTCTTCATAAACACATTTACACACATATTAATTAGTTGAGGGTCTACATATTTTTTTCTATTTTATGATGCACCAGATTTATTATTATTATTTTCTTATATATTACATCCTGGTCACAGTTTCCTCTCACTCCCCTCTCCCAATTCATGTGAGCCCCCATGATTCCTGTAGCTTACCTGCTTGGATTATAGTTTTTCTTCTAGTACCATCTACGAGACTGGATTTGTGAATAGATACTGTTTAAATTGGACTTTGTCATAAAATATCTTGTTTTCTTGATATATGGTGATTGAAAGTTTTGCTGGATATGCTAGTCTAGGCTTGCATCTGTGGTCTCTTAGAGCCTGCAAGACATCTGTCCAGGCTCTTTTAGAGTCTCCATTGAAAACTGGGGTGTAATTCAAATAGGTCTACCTTTGTATGTTACTTTTTTCCTTCCAGCTAAAAATAAAATACATCTTTCTAAACAGAAAGAATAATGTATTCTTTCTTTGTTCTGTATGTTTAGTGTTTTGATTATTTATGTTGCATGCAGACTTTCTTTTCTGGTGCAATCTATTTGCTGCTATGTATGCTTCTTGTACACATATAGTCATTTCTTTCTTTAAGTTAGGAAATTTTTCTTCTATGATGTTGTTGAAAATATTTTGGGGGCCTTTGAGCTGGGATTCTTCTCTTTCTTCTATTCCTATTATTCTTAGGCTTGATCTTTTCACGGTATCCCAGACTTCCTGGATATTTTATGTCAGCAACTTTTTAGATTTAACATTTTCTTTGGCCAATGAAACTATTTCCTCTATCATATCTTTTATACCTGAAATTCCCTCTTCTCCACTCTTGTATTCTGTTGGTGGTACTTGTGTCTGTAGCTCCTGTTCACTTACCTTGGTTTTCCATCTCCAGGACTTCCTCAGTGTGTGTTTTCTTTATTACTTCTTTTCCACCTTCAGGTCTTGAATAGTTTTATTCATTTCTTTCACCTATTTATTTTTTCTTGGCTTTCTTTAAGAGTTTTATTCATTTCATCCTGTTGTTTATTGGTATTTTCCAGGATCTCTTTAAAGGTTTTATTCATTCCCTCCAGTTGTTTGTGTTTCCCCATATGTCTTTCAGGGATTTATTCATTTCCTCTTTAAGGACCTCTGTCATCTTCATAAAGTTGGATTAGATTGTCATTTTCTTGTGCTTCATCTGTATTGGAATATTCCAGGTTCACTGTAGCAGGATAACTGGGCTCTGGTAGTGGCATATTATCCTGGCTGTTGTTTATTGTGTTTTTACACTGGCAAGTGGGCATCTGGGTTTGGGGTGAATATTAGGTCTAGGAGCCAATCTCTGAGTTTGTTTGTGTTGGATGTGCATTTTGTTTCTTGTTTTCTATTTCCTCATTGGCCTTCTGGTCTTTGTGATCTTTATTTCTGTTGGCTGGCATGATCTCTGGCCCAGCAGGGAGTTTCTATTATAGTTTGGGGATGGACTTATGGTAGTTAGTGTGACCTTTGACCCAGCAGGAGATCTCTGTTGTTCTGACTGGCATGGCCTGCACTTGGACAGCAGATGAATGCTTGTGGAGGAGCAGGGCATCAGGGGCAGGTGGTGGTGGGATATCAGCAGCTTGGGTCTTTCAGCTCCAAACCAGGCTATTGGGAATGTTCAGATGGCAGGTAGAGCTCTTATCTGTTCTGACTGGCACAGTTATACTTGAGCATTGGATATCTAGATGGAGGTAGGAAAATTGCAAGGGTGAGCACAGAAAGGGATGTCTACAAGGAGGATCTTTGGAAACCAAGGATGTGGGAGGGTTCTACATATAGGTAGGGCTCTTACATTTTATGACTGATGTGGCCCATAGCTGAGGAGCAGATGTCTGCCTGTGTAGGGAGTAGGAGCCCAACAGGGAGGCAGGTGGTAGACTTTGGTGGGAGAAGTAGAGGTGGTGTCAGTGGTTTGGGTCTTTGGGCTCCAAACTGAGGGTGATGGAATACCTCCTGTACCTCAGACTCACAGAAACTAGTGGTAACACTAGTGTGGTCTTTAAACTGATAAAAACTGGGAATAGCTTTCACATAATAACACAAATACATCGTGTATATGGATGATACTTGTTAGGAAGTTTGGATATATTTAAATGCTAGCATATAATATTAAATTATATGCCTGGAAGAAATGCAAACTATGTAAATATTATGAGTTACATTCTTTGTACTTCAAATATATAAGACCATTTTTTTTAAATGATACCAAGCACTAAAAGCTCTATCACCATAAACCAGGGAGACAATTTTTTAGTAAGTATAAGCAAGTAAACACCTGGTTATGACACTGTGTCTGTCAATGCTGGAACATTGTCACCAGGCTCACTTTTAAGAGGGAAAACTGATTGAATTAGAAATGTTTTTATCTTTAACAAATAGTCACACTTATCTTATACCTGGAGGTTGTCTTGATTTAGGAAGTAGGAAGATTAATTATTGATACAGTTGCCCCTATGCCCATGGATGTGAAAAAGTCTTTGGGCAGGGTTTACTGGAGGCCTTTAATATCTGAAGGTGAGAAAGTACATAAAAATAACACATACTCAACAGCTTTCCTACTTTGCTGTGTGTGTCTTAAGTATGTACACATATATGAATGGCCTAAAATTTAGGTTTTATATCTCATATAAAAAGTAAATGATTAGTATAAGTCCATCCAAGCCTCGTTAGTAGATACGATTGAAGATAAGTAAACGGAATGGATGACTTAATCACTCCAGTTATGGGATCTTCGTAGGCAATCTAAATCAGATGATTTTGAAGTTTATTATCTATACCAAGACATTTTTGATAGCTATAGGGGATACCATTAACAAACCAAAAGAGCATACATATAGTGGGACTACCTTAAGAAAATAAAAATATAACTTCACACTCTCTGTGAACCTGGAACAATAGTTACCCAGAAGGTGGGAGATTGTCTTTTATACCACTTTTCTTAAAAGTCTAAATAACTCCTATCAAACATCATTTCTACAGATGTGATGATAAATTGCAGTCCATCATATTTAGCTTTGTCGATTGTAATACACTTCTAATGAGATTCATCTTTTTCGGGGTAGTTATGCGCAAGATAACTATCATCAAAATTAAATACAGCCATCTTTACAAATGAAAGTTCTTAGAGCCTTTCGGATTTTTGAAAGCCAGAGAAAGTGCTATTGAAGATTGGTGAGGCACTTGAAAAGCATAATTATAGCTGTTAAATGCCATGAAGTCTGAGCAAGGGAAGTGAGTGATCTTGTGAATGCAGGTGCTGCATGTGACAGAATTCAAGGGACAAGACAGAAACATAGATGATACATTCGAAAAACATCAGGTACAAAGAGAGATGTAATTCTCACCATAGCCCCACACGCTCACACTCACTGCTCCAGTTCCCTGGGGAAGAATTGTTTAAAATGCCACCTGGTTTGGATAAAGTACAATTTCACTTCCACCATCTGAAACACTTTTTCTAGTATGAAAGATTTGAAACATTATTTAGTCTACTATCTGCTTCTTAGGGCTAATCTTATCCAGTTTAATTATAGTTAGAAAGCTAAAAAATAAAAAAAAAACAATAAGAGGGGCCAGTAAGATGGGTAAAAGCACATGCCATCAAGCCTGCAACCTGTTTGATCTCTGAACCCACCTGGTGGATAAACGGACTCTGGCAAATTGTCCTCTGTCCTCTGTAGGCACTGGCACCAGAGGTCTCTGTCTCTCTGTCTCTTTATCTCTCTGTCTCTCTCATACATATACACACAGGCACACATAAACACACCTTTGATGATTTTCTAAACCATGGTTCTTTTACGCACATTGATCACCTGTAAACAGCTGAGATTATTGTAAGACTAGGATTAGTGCTTCCATCAGTATTTGTGTTAATGCAGCTTCTGGATATAGTGCAGTTGACTTGAGGCTCCCTATGAGCCAGTGAAATCTGCAAATATTATGATGGCTTTTTCATCAATCAAGCAATTTGAATCTCCTTCATCAACACAAGACTGGAGTGGGTTAAACATTCCTTTCTAGAGGCAGATTAGGTTGTAGTCGAGGCCATTACTTTTTCTCTCTCTTTGTCATCCGGAGTCTTACTAAGCCCCCGGGGTGTGTGATCAGTTTCAGAATCTATTTTGTCTTCCCGGAGATAAGCCTCCTGTCACTTCAACAAGCTCGCCTAGCACCTGAGAACAGGCAGAGAGTTTCTCACTGCTCTTGATGGAAATGGGGTAAGGAGCCAGAGGCATGACATAGCAGCTTTTTCCACAGCACATGCTGTGCGATGTTGGCTGCATGAGAGGATCTATGAAGACACAGATGTGCAGACAGGAAATTCTGCATGCCCCAGGGTCCTCTAAAACTTTACACTGCAGTCTACACTGACAGAACTTCCAAATGTCTGCATCATGGAATCCTGCTTCACACTCTTCAGTTCCGTGTTTACTGAACTACTTTCATCAACCAATCCCAACATGGGAAATAAGTTTGTAGAGTCTGGCTCACATAATTTGTGAGCCATCTTTGTAAAAACAATATATTTAATTAACATTAGAGTAGCAGTGTGTATTTATTTAGAAATCATCTTAAAAGTTTGAAACTGGTAGATATTTTCTTTTGAGTTTTCTGTGTGTGTTGTACAGAATGGCTTCCAAAGACATGTTTCTTTTAACCTTTCTTCTTCTCTTAGCTAGAGCATCTCCTCTTCTCAGTAACTTAAAACTTTCTCACTGGCCTGTGCCAGGGAGAGAGGGACCAGCTGGAAGCATAAGCTTCCTCAACTTTATTCTGAATTCATCACTGTGATAAGGTAGCCATTTTTTTTAACATGGATGAAATAGTGATGTGTGGATATGCCCAGAAAATGCCAACATAGAGAATATGTCTTAGCTATATATTGCAGTTCTAAAACTAAATATATCAATATATCAAATGGTTCTAATGTTATGGAGGTAACAAAATTGGGGAATGAAGATAGGGATTGCTAAGGAACGAGAAAAAAGGATTTTTTTAAATTTAAATTAGAAATAAGTTTCTTTTACATGTCAATCTCAGTTCCCTCTCCCTCCCCTCCTCCCTTGGCCCCCACCAACCCCCTATCCCAACCCCTTCATGCTCCACAGGGAGGGTGAGGCCTTCCATGGGGATCTTAAAATCTGAAGACAAGGATTATAAAGAATAGTTTGGATGTCCTCATTAGGAAATAGAGCAGAGATTTAAGGAACATTGACAACTCTCCAGCTGCTGATGTGCTGTCACTGTAGAGCAGAGAAATGGGCAGAAAAAATGGAGTTGCATGTAGAGAAAAGAAACTCATCTGTTCCTGGAAGATTTTACATATTTGTCTGATGGCAGCATCAGTGTCACTGAAGAAAATGATGAGAGTAGGTAAGGCAGAGAGCTGGCCTTAGGAGCATGGTTGGATCAGGGAGGATGGCAGATAGACATAGTGATACAGGCAGGTAGGGGAATTACATCTGTGGGGGTCGCAGCCACTGTCTGTTATTTTTAATTTGTTTTATCTGTTATTTTTTTGCCTTGCTGGGGATAGTACCCAAAGCATCCTTCAGGCTAAGCAAGAGCACTTCCACTGAGACCCATCTCCAGACCTGTTTCTAATTGTAGCATGCAGACTGTTCTCCATGCTTTGGATCATGCTGATGGACCACAGAAATAACCCCTTTCTGTGGAACATGCCACTCTTCACTTGAGTTTAGGGCTTGGTAGTAGAACAGAGACTGAATACAATCTCCACTTACACTCTCAGCTGGGCATCCCGTGCTTTACTCGAATTGCTTAATCTTACACAGTGGTTCTGTCTGACTGAAATTATAGGTGTTCATTTTTGATTCCCCAAGAGACACTGGATAGCTAAGAGAAACTGCAAAAGGAAACGAGAAAACATCTCCTATATCATGTTCAGACTGGACTCAATTCCCTCCATAATTAAAACAACATATAGACTGGTGTTTTGATTTTTTTTTTTCGAGACGAAATATCACTATGTAACTCACATTGCCTTCTAACTCAGAGTCCTCCTGCATCAGCTCCCTAAGTGATAGGATTCAAGCCATGTGTCAAAACACCCTGTTGATATCAAATCCTTGAAAAATTAAAACAGTACCTAATCCCCAAACAACAAAACTGTGTAACATTCATTTGAAAATCTATTTGTATAAATGAAAGATCATTTTTAAAGAATAGTCCCTTTGTACTCACAAGTAAATTAAAGATAAATATGTGCCGGGAGAACATCCTGAGAAGCGACACACAGTGAGATAGGAGTAATCCGAACAGCATCAGAAGAAGTGTATCTCAGAAGACACACAAGGAGAATTATTCATGCTGAGAACAAAGTGAAAATTTTTGTCAAAGCAATGATTTAATGATGAAACTGCTGCCTTCACTCAGCAGTTGCTCATGTTGAAGATAGCCTGGTAGGGTTTCCAGGTACTACAGAGTATGCATTGAGGCTTATGTTTGTGGTTTGAAGGGAAAGAAATCAACATTGAGCACATTTCCTACAGGAGGTTGCGGGTGTCAGGGATCATAATGACAGATGCTAGTTAGTTCAGCTCGGTACTAATTTTTGCCAAGTGAGTACATTGAAGAAAGATGGTGAAAAAGTTGAAGTCATTTTTAAGGTGTGGTCATAACACTGGATGTACAATCTGTCTGGGATGAAGGAAGTAAAAGAGGAATATGTATTTTTCTGAAAAGATACAGGGAACCATCGCAGGAAAGATCATAGTTAGGTAAGACAAGAGTGGGGCTAGACTGATTTTGTCACAGAGAAAATAGACAGAGTCCAAAAGGGACCAGGGAAAGGAGACTGTTCTGAATTCCCAGATGTTGGCAATGATAAGAACAGCAGGAGATTCTGTATAGGTCTCACTTCAGGGTCCCCCAAAGGGTCTTCTCCATTATAGTCATTTAGATCTTACAAACTGCAATGTGATAATCACAGAATAGAAGATTCAAATAACATATAAATGAGAAACAAAAATCACAGATGAACATAGACATATTCATATAAATTAAAATATAGCATGAAGTCTCAAAAACGAGAAAATAATTCTTACACCACTAAGAGACATATAATAAGCAAATCAGAATGTTGTAACTTTATGAGAAATTTGGGGCTAAAATATAGACCTTGAATATGAGAATAGTCTACTTCAAATAGCACAGATTTGATGACATGGAAGCTACAGTTCCTTAATAATTGGCTCGAGTTACTTGATATTGTACTGAAAAATATTTGCATAATATTTATTAAACAAGCTATTTGACAAATTTTAATTTAAAATAAAAACCATGTAAAAAGTACAGAGTATAATATAAACATTATCTTTCTTAATGTTCACAGAACAAGCTGGAAGATAGAGAAGTAGAAGAGAGACGTGGAGCTAATAGAACATGAGATTTCCTTTAACTATTAAATCAATATGTTGCACTGATGGGTAGACAAATAAAAACTTAATTTCCGGGAGCAAACACAAAGAGAGAGGACAAGCATGTAAGGTATTTGTAACCAAAATAAGTAACTTTCTGTTAAATTACTTGTAATGAAAATATCCAAACCTGACACAGGCAGTCCCCAAATCAGACCAAATCACTTAAAATTAAGTATAAAAAATCATGTTGCATTTATTGATAGAATAGGATAACCTCAATTAATATATAATAATAATAATAATAATAATAACCCCAATATCAAGAAATAATGCAATATCAAATGAATATCAAATATATAGATATATATTATAATGATTGGCAGAAAAAAATGATATGGTCTACAATATTGACTGTCTTGATCTTGTTCAGGTCCTGTGCAGGTACCCGCTGCAGTGACAGTCATGTCATGTCCAAAAGACAGCATCTCACAGCTTTGCTCGCCCATCCTCTGGCTTTTCCATTCTTTCCTCCACTTCTTATATCATGTTCCCTGAGCTTTTGTCAGGATTTGGGGTAATGTAGGTATCTTGTTTAGGGGTGAGCACACAGGATATGATTCTCAGCACGCTAGTTATACCTTTCTCCAATGACTGATGATCATTGCAAAAAAAGCTTCTCTGACCAAAGTTGAAAACAACCCAGGTTTACAGACACAAACATAAATATTTAGATGACAATTTGAGGGTGTGGCTATTTAGTGAAGTAACAGTTTGAGGTTCTACCCTAGGGTTTAATAACCTCCAATCATGAGGGTTTTTTGTTCTTTTTTTTTTTTTGTGTGTGTGTGTGTGTGTGTGTGTGTGTGTGTGTTTTAGGTTGTTTGCTTGTTGTTTTGTTTTTACCGGGATTACAGTACCAGACATGAGATTTCCTTTTATGTAACAAGGCTCAAATCCAATCAGAAAGCAGTTAGCTACCTCAGAACAGTAACACCATGATTAC
The DNA here is from genome assembly GCF_003668045.3 of Cricetulus griseus. Classification (NCBI taxonomy): domain Eukaryota; kingdom Metazoa; phylum Chordata; class Mammalia; order Rodentia; family Cricetidae; genus Cricetulus; species Cricetulus griseus. The sequence continues at coordinate 14,889,653 of NW_023276807.1, read as the reverse complement.
ACCAGTTCATGGCAGGTCAATACTGCAATATTCAGGATCCAGCATTGCAAAAGACCACTGATATCTTCTTTCCACCAGCAGCCTGCATAGCAACTTTTGACATTATGAAAGCCAGCCAGTGGGTAGGAAGTTCCCTCATTAGTCTGAGCTTGATTTCCCTGTGTTGTAGGGAGAAACCCTACAACAGGAGTGGTCAGGGTACCTGTGACCAGGCCCAAGCAGGCATGGTCAGCAGTACCTTTTTTTTTTTTTGCTTTTTTTGCTTTTTTTTTTCCTGAGACAGGGTTTCTCTATGGCTTTGGAGCCCTGTCCTGGAACTAGCTCTTGTAGACCAGGCTGGTCTCGAACTCACAGAGATTCACTTGCCTCTGCCTCCCGAGTGCTGGGACTAAAGGCGTGTGCCACCACCGCCCAGCCAGCAGTACCTCTTAATCAACATTTTTCCCTACACTATGTCCTTAAGATAAAGTATGGGGTGCCTTCAGCCATAAGGTGCTGCCATGTAGCTACAATGAGTAACCAAGAGCAATGGCAATATCTTGTGTTATTTTGAAGACTTCTGGGGGCCTCCATGATCAGTAACTCATAGGGTGGTCTCCCATGCCTTATACTGAGGTTTTCATTTAATATTCCATTCATGTAGAGACATTCCATATCTTTAAATTGTATTTTGAAATTATCTCGCAGTTTCCATAAGGCTTTCTCATATATTTTAGTTTAGTTTAATCCCTCATGCTCCTGCCTCAACCCTTTAATCCCCAGTAGTTTCTTGTCTTCTTTCATATGTTCTACCATCTTTTCTAATTATTGTTATTATTAATTGCATTGTGAGACTGGAGGCTTCCATGCACTCTTTCTCTAGGTTAGCTTTCCCTGCTAGCTCTCCTCATAATCCTGCCTAATCCATTCTGCCTTTAATACTCCACTTCTACTTTCACTTTACCTATAATCTACTCCCCTAAACCTAACTGCAACATATCTCAAAAATAAATGTGTACAAGTTAATGCTCATTCTTGAAAAAAAATAAAGATCCTCTGGAAAACATGATGAATGGCATTTATTATTTTGTTTTGTTTTTCGAAACAGGGTTTCTCTTTGTAACAGCCCTGGCTGTCCTGGAACTAGCTCTGTAGACCAGGCTGGTCTCAAATTTCAGAGATCCGCCTGCCTCTTCCTCCCAAGTGCTGGGATTAAAGGAATGTGCCCCACCACCGGACAATAAATGACATTAAATAACAAAACACACACACACACATACACACACACACACACACACACACACACACACACACACACAGAGGCACGCACAGGCACGCACAGCCTGCAATCATAAGCAAACTACTTGGAAACAAGAAAGAGAACATCAGGGGGGAACGGGGTCAGTGGAGGGCGTCTGGGTGAAAATACAGAAATAAACATGAACTACATGCATGAAAATGCTATAAATAAACTCATTATGTTGTAAACCTACCAGAATTTTAATTAAAAAGAAATAAATAGAAAAAAATTTTAAAGATGACAGATTGAATAAACCAATTTCTTTTTTATATTTTTAGACTTTGACTACAAATAACAAATTATGTGAATACAACATTTAAAACAGAGGGGTAACACCCAATGGCATTATGCAAATCAGAGGGAGGGAGAAAATGATGTAAATATGGTACATACATATGAAATTTTAAAAGTAAATTTAGTTGGCTGCAACACAGGTATACTACATGAGCTTCATTCCCCAACTCCATTCTGTTCTTCCTAGGGTACCCCTAGACCTGCTTTTTCCTCCTGCCTCAGCAACTCCCAGTCATCTTTTTTCCCTTGGGACTTGCCATTACACATGGTGTGGACCCAAGTTTTCTTTAACTCTGCCACTTTCTTTTTAGACAGACTCCAAATCCTACTTAAGAAACCTCCAGAGACAGTTCACTACCTCAACCTTCCAGGCTTTCATCCACTCCATCCACTCGGCTGATTTTGGATTATTTAAAGTCTGAGCCCAAAGTTCAAACCAGAGCTTCAGACCTGGAACCCTTTGGAGTCTGAACTGTGAAACCCACAGTGACCTCAAGAATAAAAACAAAGCATCACTCATCTGGTCTACAGTATGGCAACAGCAATCAAAGAACCAAACATCCACAAGGCCAGACTAGATATTCATACCAAGAAGCCACAAGTGTCATAACTATAGAAGCCTCTATCATACTGTGAAAACAAACAAGAACAGCCAAAATGATATCCAGATTATCAGCATTCCTATTGCAATATTTCTTGATAAAAAGCAATTTAGCTGAATCACAAGACAAAGACTTTAAAATAGCAAATATGAATATGCTCAAGGACCTTAAAGAAGGTAAAATAAACACCTCAATGAAAACCCAAATATGAAAGAATTCAAGGTATGAAAATAAAATTTAACATAGAAATAGAATCACTAAATAAAAGTCAAACTGAAATGAAGCACAAAATTTATAAAGCTCAGGAAATAAAATTAGAGTTCAGAAACAAACCTGACCAACAGATTGGATGAAACCAAGGTAGATGAAATGGACAACAGTGAAAGAAAATGTTAAGTCTAAAGTATAACCCAACTCAAGATGTCCAGGAAATCAGATATATTATGAAAAAAACCAAACCTATGATTAATGGGTACAGAGGAAAGAGAAGAAGCCTAGGTCAAAGCCATAGGAAACATATGGTACAGAAAAACATTTTTCCAAACTAGATCCTGAAAGTGCAGGCATTAAGAACAACAATTAATAAATGGAACCTAAAGGTACCAAAAAGCTTCTATTAAAAAAAGGACACCATCATTCAAATAAAGAGCCAACTTCAGAATGGGAAAAATACTTTTACCAAGTATTATTCTCTGACAAGTGATTATTATCTATAATATGCAAAGAACTAAGAAATGAAACTGAACATCAAGAAATCAAACAGCATAGTTAGAAAATGGAGTAGAGAACTAAATAAGGGGTTCTAAAAAGATGAAGCACAAATAGATGAAAACACTTTAAAATGTTCAACGTCCTTAGCCTTAATTCAACATCAGCCTTCACAAATTAAAATTACTTCTCTGTCTCATCTTGCCACAGTTAGAATGGCCACAATTAATAAAACAATGATAGCAAATGCTTGTGAGGATGGGGAGGGAGGGGAACACACATTCTCTGCTGGCGAAATTGCATATTATGAAAATAAGTGTGGAGGTTCCTCAAAAAATCTAGAAATAGATTTACCACAAGATCCAGTTGTACCACTATTGGGCACACACGCAAAGGACTATATCTTACAAGGAATACTTGATTCCCATGTCCATTGCTACTCTTTTCATAACAGCCCAGATGCCCAACAACCGGTGACTAGATAATGAAACTGTGGTATTGGTACTTTACACAACGAACTATTATTCAGCTGTTAAGAAAAATGTAATTATGAAATTTGCAGATCAATGGATGAAGCTAGACATAATAATCCTGAGTGAGTTAACCCAGACCCAGAAAGGCCAGCATTACATGCTTTCTCTTATTTGTGCAAATCTAGTACTGCAAAAGTTTCCTAAAATGTGAAAATATATTTGGTGAATCCATTTTGTTGAACCTGAAGGTATGGAAGGCTGATTATAGGTATTTTATGACAATATAGTAACAAAACATTTACACTTAGCTCACATGCTCCCTCTCACAAAATGTTGCATGTGAAATACCATGTCTGGGCACAATGAAATGATCTGTGTTTATGGTAGGGTCTTTGACAACATCTAGGAAAAAAATAAACATAATGAAATGTCCATTTTAATGTAATAGGGAGCTTCTTTAGACAGCTGAAACTCAAAGTATCAATATTCTGGGGAAACAGTAGATTAAACAATACTATGCACAGTCCCCCTGTGGCCCCTATGTCCTGGGGGCATATGTCCTAAATTTTGTGATGTAGAAGCACAAAAGTCAGAAACATCTGGGGTTCTGAAGATGGAAACTGTAAAATTTTGGCTGTAAATGAATGAAGTTAAGGCTTTAACATCCTGGAGAGGAAGTAGGTACAATGCAATGAACCTAATATGCAGTCGTTTTCTTGTCAAATCATTTTCCAATCTGTGAAGCAGCCTGGAGTGAGAAGCTGAGCTGAGCAGAAAAACTCTTCAAGGCACAGCAAGTATTTTGGCATTTTTAGAGCACTCAAGAATTAATTCTGGAGTTCAGAGCCAACCAAATAAAACAGATAACAGATACTTAAGTTGTTTAAATATATTGGGCATCAAACACAGTTTAGAAAACTGTGATTAGCAGGTTGAAGAATTTAGAATACGTTCTAAATTGAGAATTTTGCCAGGTAATTTGAATTGATTAGAAACCTATTTAAAATTATGGAATTGAATATGCAATACCTTGGATTTAGAAATCAATAAATTACTTTAATTACAGTCTAGGCATAGCAGAAAAGAGAACTTGTAAACTTAAAGTATCTTCAGAAAGTTTTAGTACATAAACTTTAACATATTTATCTATCTGAGCTCCAAAGAACAACAAAAAATATTTTGAAAAACCACTTGATGTTTTTAAAATTTGACAAAATACTTGAACATACAAACTCTATAATTCAGAAAATGCAAATCAAAGTATGAAGCACCTCAAACAATACAAACTCTTGCCATTTTCTCTAGTTGTCTAATGTAACTAGATGATAAAATGCTAGGTCAAAGGCATTATCTGACCTGTCTGTAAAAAGGAAGGAAATTAGATGAGCTACCCACTTCTGGCCATCTTTCATAGTTGATAAAGATGTTCTGTAGGCTATTGTGGAATAAAAGGCATTCATAGTCTTTCCCAGGTATAAACCCTATGAACTTCAATTCAAAGATGTGTCCACTTATGTAATAGTGGCATGGTGGTTATGGAGGTTACCAAAATCACTCTCTGAATGGATTTGAAGCCTGCACTACAGGAGGGAAGCAATGTTGGTACTGTAAAGCCAGTCAAAAATACATGACTGGGGAGTTGGAGCCCTAAGAAGAATTTATTAATGTGGTTTAGTTAACATACAGGCAAACTATTTTCTAAATATCTATGCCTATAAACAAATACCTATAAACAAATTCTACCACCCACAGCCTTAATCACAGAAGCTTATTTGCAATGATCAGTGGCAAGTACAGAGACTCAAAGTTGTTCAAAGTACTCAGAATAAGTGACAGTTGAACAATTAGCTGAAAGCAAGACATTTATATCACTCCCTCTAAACTTGAGGGAACATTACAGAAGAGAGCAGTAGAAAGAATGTAAGAGCTGGCAGATAGGAAGGAGGGCTGTAAAATGCCAGGTAAAACATAGCAGTTGCAAATGTGAACTCACTGCTATTGTGGTTACTCGCACTGTGACTGCACAAAATTGGCCCTGCCAATAATCAGTCATGTTGCTTCAGGCTGGGGTTCACCGGACCTTACCCATCCTTGATGATAGACTTTGAGAGAAGTGGAGTCATTGCATTTGGTTGTATAGACACCTGTGACCCAACCAAGCTCCATTGGATAAATATGAATCTAAATAATATAAACAGGTTACATTAACTGGAATCCAAGTTTTATAAGGGCACCAGAACTCTCTAGACAGTGATAGAAGATTAAAGGGATTGGAGTTTTACAAAAGTGATCACCACAGAAAAGAAAAAGTAATGGATGTAAGAAACAGGCTATGATGCAGGACAAAGATGAAGAAACAGGAGAAGGCTGAAGGTGAAATGTGAGAAGAGGGTTGAATAAAGAACTGTCAATTCCCAATTCTCTGACTGTCAGAACATGTATGAACAAAAGCCCATACCATCAATATTGGCTCATATAGAATAATAGCATGTAGAGACATGTAAAAAAAAAAGTGTCCTAAGTATTAGCTAAATGACTTGAAAGCTATTGTCTCTGGGGAGGAGAAAGTGTAAAGGAGAAAAATCAATGTACTTTGAACAAGTTACAACTCTGTGTGTGTGTGTGTGTGTGTGTGTGTGTGTGTGTGTGTGTGTGTGTGTGTGTGTGTGTCCATACCAAATATATCTGCATATGAAAGACAAAGATTATCACTGAGTGGAAAAAGAAAAGGGAAGACAATATAATAGAGAGTTTTATATTCTTAGTGACACCACTCAACACTACAAAGTTTCCATTTTCTTTACATTTTAGGAAATATTTGTAAAACTCCAATAATTTCATAAATGTTGGATAAATTATTTCCAATTTTATCTAGATGGAAAGTGATAAAATATTGGTAGGCAAAACCTCCAAAAATATCATTGAGTTTATTTTTTGTTGGCCATCTGCTTCTGGGCATGGGTCTAGTCTTAAGTTTGGTCTGTATAACCAGTGAGATTCCATTGGAGAAAATGAATTCCTCCATTTGGAGACCTTATCAATTGGAGATAGCTTCTGAGTTAGGGATGTGGGCTTTGTCTTCACTTCACTGTCTCGGTACTGTGAACACTTCTGGCTTAGACCTGTGAAGACTCTGTGTGCTGCCACAGTCCATGGGAGTTCATATGTGTGCCAATCATGTTGTGCCATAAGGCCTTGTTTCCTTGGTGTCTTCCATCCTCTTGACTCTTCTAATCTGCCTCAGAATTTCGTGAGGCCTGAGAGGAAGTATGGGCTTCCAATTTTGGTGTGTGTGTGTGTGTGTGTGTGTGTGTGTGTGTGTGTGTGTGAGAGAGAGAGAGAGAGAGAGAGAGAGAGAGAGAGAGAGAGAGAAGACAGACAGACAGACAGACAGACAGACAGAGACAGAGACACAGAGACACAGAGAGAATAGATTTGGGTGGTTGGGGTGGTGAGGAGAATCTGGGAAAAGTTGAGGGAGGGAAGCCATAATCATAATATGTTGTGTATAAAATATATTTTAAGTAAAATAAATAATAGGTATAAATAATAACAAAAATGGTAATAAGGGCTATTTGGCCAACAGGTGGAAAAATATAATAAAATACTAGGAATTAAAACATGTTTTGGAACAGGTGGTACTGAATGATTGATCACTTGTCTTGGCTGTGTAAAGACTGAATTTTGCTACCCAGAAAGGCCACTGTCATTTTAGTGAATACAGCTATCAGGAAAGTCAAAACCCATTATCAGAAAAATACACAAATGTAATAAAAAAACAGTGAAATTCCACCTGTTGGGGGGGGGAACTGTAAGTAATATTGAAAGAACTGACAAACGATTTATGAAAAGGTACAGTAGGAAAAGATTGAATATGCTGGCATCAAAATATACATCAAGTAAAAATGATTAAATGCAAAAACAAATAGAATTATACAATAATATTTAGGTTCGTAAGTTATTATTCTAGAGTAAGGCGGCCTAGATATGAACCTAAATTCAAGCGCAGTAAGTTACCAAAATCCCATACAGCCTGTCTTGACTTCCTCTTACAATGACAATATCTCCATGTTCTTCTTTCCCTGTTTCTAAACACTGTACTTTGAATTTTGCTTAGTGGTGGTACCAATGTTTATATTATGGGTTGTAACTAAAATCATTCTTCTTATGTTTTATAATTACTGAAAAACAATAGTACTAGTGGTTTTATGACTCTGTGATTATAGGTTCTGCAGCAAGTGCAGTTCTAAATAATAAACTACAAACACATATAGTTTTGCTTCGCCTAGAACCATCTTCCTTTGTTTCTTACATCCTAATTTCCTTATCTTCTGTGGAAATAGTCCCTTTACCCATTGTTTTAGAAATGGTTTCCTTTCTTGTCCCACACGTACTACCTATGGGCATCCTCCACAGGTATCATAAACATCTGGGATGATGTAGCCTGCCAACCCAGGCTGTTCTGGGGCTCCAGGTCCCTACTTTCCTGGACTGCATCACCACTTCTCAGCTGTCATGTTTTCCCTTCCCATGATTATTTTTTGGAGTATGTTTTCAATTTTCTTCCTAAGAAAAAGCACTTTGAAAGAATTTAATGAGTACCTGTGTGTATAAAATACAATATTCGGCCCACAGGTTTTAATGGTTTAGGGGAAGACCAATCTAGAAAAAGAATCTATTATCTACTATAATTAAGCAGAAATCCAGGCTACTGCCCACAGGTACATCTGTGAGCATGCCCCCTCTCCGATCCTCAGCAAAGAGTCCAAGAAGATGAAATGGTTGCTGTTCTTTCTTGAAGAAAGGAGCCCCAAAAGACCAACATTTGAATAATAGCTTGTTGTTTCTCTAATGCCTGCCAACTTCCAGACCAGTATCAGATAAAGACTCATTTATTCCATTAACAAATCACATGGATAACTACCTTTTAGTAGTCAATCTACAGCTTCCACATGTCAACAGCTTCCAGCAAGAGAACAGCCAAAACCTTCCATTTTCTACATCATAAGCCTTCTCACTTTACTATCTCCTTTGATTTTCTGGCAAAACTGAGTAATGCTGCCTAATTCTTTTGCCATAGAAAACTGGGTAGAGTTTAATTTTTCTCATCACAGTGGTTGTGACTAGCTCCATTCACTTAGCATAATATGCTCAAGGTATATCCATTCTGTGACATGTGACATGCTTGATTTTCTCTTATTGTGTATGTATATTTGTGCATATGTCTTCTATGTAGAGATTGTCTTTTGTCTCCTCTCATTAGTTGATAGAATTTGAGTTGTTTATGCTTTGGGATTATTATGAATAAAATTCCTATGGTTATTTGGTTACACTTGGTGCAGAATGCCTTTGTCATCCATCCTATTAGGTAGACGATTATCCATGCTCCTACAAGTAACACAAATATACTCACTGCTCACAAAGCTGGACTTAGACAGATGGTTTTTGGGGATTGTCTTCAGTCCCCTCTCTGGGGGCTGTGTTTGTTCACATCTTCCCAAGAAAAGTTACAAAACCTATTAACCAGTAACTTCTCTTGAAGAGTAATGGCATTTAGATTCTATTTCCTGTGTTCACCTTTATTTAATTTTTGTTTTTTATTTGAATACTGATTTTAGGTTTGAGTTTGTTCTTGAATGGAAGGAAGATGACTAGTATCCATTCACAGTTTTCCATTGTCGTCTATCTCTTTCTATTTATAATGAGAAGTTTTTATTCATTGTTCAATTTTTTAAAATGACTCAGCAATCTTTTTATTTTATTTTATTTTATTTTATTTATTATGTATATAACATTTTGCTTCCATGGATATCTGCATACAAGAAGAGGGCACCAGATCTCATAACAGATGGTTGTGAGCCACCATGTGGTTGCTGGGAATTGTACTCAGGACCTCTGGAAAAGCAGTCAGCGCTCTTAACCTCTGAGCCATCTTTCCAGCCCCTCATTGTTCAATTTTAAAAGATATTTTAACTGTGTGTGATAGTCTGGGTTGGCAATTGCAGTCTTTTAGAAATTGGAATACATACTTTCAAGCCCTCCCATCTTTAAAGGTCTGTTGAATAGGTTTTATTCCAATGGGCCTGACTTTGTAAGTAATTTAGTCTTTCTCCCTTCAACTGTCAACATCCTTTCTTTATTCTGTTTTTAATATTTTAACATAACATGTCATAAGTAATTTCTTTTCTTGTCCTGCTTATATGGTGTTCTGTAGACCTGGATGGTCATATTTTTTTCTAGGTTCAGGAAATTTTCTTCTAGGATTTTACTAAAGATACTCTCTATGCCTTTATTCTAGTATTTTTCTTCTATATCCAGCATTTGAAGGCTAGGTCTTTTCATGATAGCCCCAAAACTCTCTCATGCTCTGTTTGTGCATTTTTTTAATTCATCATTTACCTTTACTGAGTAATCTAATTCTGATGCCTTGTCTTCTATCCCTGCTTTTGTGTTTTGACATTATCCATTCCTTTTTTTCTTATTGATGCTCTGCTTTAATTTGATTGAGATAGAAAAAGAATCTGGGAAATAAATCAGTCAAAGTTCTATAGTTCATTGAAGACAGTAACAAATTTTGCACATTTATCAATAATATAATATAATATACATTTTCTGTTAATATGTTTTAGGATACAGTTGGGAAGACCATACAATTGAAGAACATTTTCCAAGTTCTAAAAAACATGTAAGGTAATATTCATGAAAGAGCTGATAGAAATGTGCCTCTGAAGAAATTGAATGTGTCCTGGAAATTTGAAACAGAAACAACAGTATAATTAAAAACACAGCTTAAAGTACATTGATGATTATTAAATTCACACAAAATCATATACCTCAATTTCAGGTAGTCGAACTGCATTTGCAAGATATTATTTTTTTCCTTTTCAGATATTTTTTATTTGAATTAGAAACAAGATTGTTTTACATGCCAATCCCAGTTCCCTTCTCCCTCCCGGCCTCCCATACCGCCCCCCAACTAAAACCCTACCTAATCACATATCCTTTCTTCTATTCTTCCCCTGACTCAAACTTTCTGCTTCCTCATGACCTCTGCATCCTTCCTCTTCTTCCCTTCTCATTCTCGTAGTTCCCTCCCCCATTTTCCAGTGCTCTCCATTTGCTCAGGGGGTCTTGACCCTTTCCCCTTCTCCAGGGACCATCTATGTCTCTCTTAGGGTCCTCCTTATTTACTAGTTTCTCTAGCAGTGTGGATTGTAGGCTGGTTATCCTTTACTCTATGTATAAAATCCACATATGAGTGAGTACATACCATGTTTGTCTTTTTGTGATTGGGTTACCTCGCTCAGAATGGTTTCTTCTAGTTCCATCCATTTTCCTGCAAATTTCAAGATTCCATTGTTTTTTCTGCTGAGTAGTACTTCCATTGTGTAAATGTACCACATTTTCTCTATCCATTCTTTGGTTGAGGGGCATCTAGGCTGCTTCCAGTTTCTGGCTATTACAAACAGTGCTGCTATGAACATCATGAACAGATGTCCTTGTTGTATGAATGTGCTTCTTTTGGGTATATGCCTAAGAGTGGAATTGCTGGATCTTGTGGTAGACTCATTCCCATTTTCTTGAGGAGTCGCCATACTGGTTTCCAAAGTGGCTGTACAAGTTGGCACTCCCACCAACAGTGGAGTGGAGAAGTGTTCCCCTTTCTCCACATCCTCTCCAGCATAAACTGGCATTAGTGTTTCTGATTTTGGCCATTCTGACTGGAGTAAGATGGTATCTCAGAGTTGTTTTGATTTACATTTCCATGATGGCTAAAGATGTTGACACTTCTGATGTGTCTTTCAGCCATTTTAGATTCATCTATTGATAATTGTCTATTTAGTTCTGTACCCCACTTTTTAATTGGATTGTTTGGTGTTTTGGAGACTAGCTTCTTGAGTTCTTTATATATTTTGGAGATCAGCCCTCTGTCAGATATGGGGTTGGTGAATATCTTTTCCCAGTCTGTGGGCTGCATTTTAGTCTTGCTGACTGTATCCTTTGCCTTACAGAAGCTTCTCAGTTTCAGGAGGTCCCATTTATCAATTGTTGATCTCAGTGTCTGTGTTACTGGTATAATGTTCAGGAAGCTGTCTCCTGCACCAATTAATTCAAGGGTATTACCCACTTCGTCTTCTAATAGGGTTAGTGTGGCTGTATTTATGTTGACTTAAGTTTTGTTCATGGCGATATGCTTGCGTCTATCTATAGTCTTCTACATGTCTGCAACCAGGTATGCCAGCACCATTTGTTGAAGATGTTCTCTTTGTTCCAGCATATAAATTTGGATTGTTTGTCAAAAATCAGGTGTTCATAGGTGTGTGGGTTAATATCAGGGTTTTCAACTCTATTCCATTGGTCTACCTGTCTATTTTTGTGCCAATACCAAGCTGTATTCAGTACTATAGCTCTGTAATAGAGCTTGAAGTTAGGGATGGTGATGCCTCCAGAAGTTCCTTTATTGTACAGGGTTGTGTTGGCTATCCTGGGTCTTTCATTGTGCATTCTTTTGGAGAAGCTTTTCATTGAAACTCTTAACTTACTTATTAATTTTTTTAGTTCTAGCATTGTTTGCGTTGGCAATCCCAACTCTATTTTCATGTCTTGGATCGACTTCCTTATTTCATTCATTACCTTTGTTTGAACATTGTCATAATATTTCTTTTGAATTCTTTGTCTAGAAGTCTTTCTATGTCTTTTCATTAGAACTATTACTGTTGTTTTGTGTTTCTGGCAAAGATACCTTATTTTGGCTTTTCTTGTTTTTATTCACTCATTGGGATTTGTTTATCTGTATTTAGTTTACTATTTGCATTTTTCTTCTTTGTTCAAGTCACCTTTCTTTTTCAGTAGAGTTGTTCACTAGGTTCAAGACAGAGTTAATTCTTCTATTATTATTATTATTATTATTATTATTATTATTATTATTATTTTAGTTCAAATTAGGAACAAGCTTGCTTCAGATGTCAATCCCTTCTCCCTCTCCCTCCCCACACCCCCAACATCCCACCTGCCCCTAGCATGTCAATTTATTCTGTTTGTCTGGTGCTTAAGGGTGCCTCCCCTATTTCAGGTCTTCTGCTTGTCACCTGCAACCTGGTATTTTCAAGTCAAAGAGCTTGGAGCTACTTTCCCTGGTCCAAGGACAGAAAGGACAACCAGAGGCACTGGATCAGGTAGTTGCCAGGGCTCTGATGAGCCCCACGAGGTGGGAAGAATTTGGTTTCCCTGCCATGTGAGAGGAAGTAGTGAACCCTAGTAAGCAGCCAATGGACTTTGTGGGTGACCCAAATAGAGGGTATTGGGAAAGGGGGTAGACTATTCTTCCTGGGTCTTTATGCCATATATGATGAGTTGGAGAGTCCCTCATAGAGATCAGAGTGAGATCTGGCAAGTTCCAAAGGAAGGGTTATAGACCCTGAAAAACAACCAAGGGACTTTGAGGTTATGTAAATGGAATAAAGCCCAGAAGAGGGGTTCAGGTAGCCTACCTTGGTATCCTTGCCTGGTGAGAAGTCTGGAGAGTCCCTAGAGAACACTGAGCTGGGTCTATTGAGTCTCAAAGGGTACCTCCTTCATTGTAAGGCAAGGTCCCCCTTGGGTGACCCTATCTGAAGTCACCAAGTCATCTATGACGCCCACCCCCCGATTTGAAAGGAAAAGCTACTGCTTGATTTGTATGCCCAGGGGCATTTCTAAGCTAATGTTTCCCCTTTCCTTTTTAACTGTCACTACTCCTTCACACAGTCTTTATCTTCTATTAGGTTTGATAAAATAGTTCATGCTCTACTGAGTCCTTCCCCTTTTTGTTCTTTCTATCAGTAGTTCTGGAACATACTAGTAAATATCAGTATATGATCAACCTACCACACTACAGTCTTCAACACTAACACATGTTAGCAGCTATGCATAAGTGCAGACTTAGCAGATTTATATTGAAAATCAGTATCAAAATTCTAAAACATATTTTAAAATAAAAATTTAGGTAGAAATTGAGACTCATCACATAAGATATTTTAATACATATTTTCATAAATATATTGAAACCCTAATCTTCTGTATGCATGGTTCTTTGTAGCACATACATTACTTTTTACTGTCTTTCTATAATTTGCATATTTAGGCACTTCAGTTAGCATTCTTGACTATTAGATCCTTATTAGTGTATCATACATTCTTCCCAGTGCACTATTAATAAGTATTATTGTACACTCCACCTTTCAGATGAAAGATGAAAAATGCTGATAAAATGCTCAAAACTCCATGTAGTCAATTCTGTACTGAAAAGCACAGGGTCAATATAAGTCTTCTGGAATTCACAGACTGAACTGACTGAGCACCTTCCTGAGCTACATAACAATGACAAACAAATCTAAAACAAACTAGTTTTACAGAAATTTCATGACTCCTACACAAATGCCAACTTACTTCTAAGACATTGTTCTATTGTCTGTAAATCTTAACTCATGGTATCATACTAGATTCCCCAAAACCCTAGTTCCTGTCTTCCAAATTCAGACTCCAATGTCATTCTTCATGAGTCAGGGTCCCAGGACTTACACTCGTTTGCTGACCGAGGCTGCGTTACTCAGTCTCTCTGTGTCTTCTTTCTCTCAGCTCTAAAATGGACTTGATTAAGTTGACTAGAAGGACGGGTAATTTTGAAAGTGAAGTGTAATAGTATATTATAAGGTTTCAAATTCTCAAGATCTTGTTTTCATTGCCTTAAAACTGTGCTCCAATGTGTTGTGAAGCCTCATTCTGATCTGCTTCTAGACTATTCCTCACATTATTACAGTCTCTTCCCCAGCTTTTCTGCACCCTCCTGGCTCTGGAGTATTTAAAGCCACGTTTATTTTTATATTTTAATCCATTGTAGCATCCAGAATATTTTGCCCTTGAGTCATCACCAGTGATACACAGATGAAGTACACTGCCATCTTTAAAAACAATTTAAATTTGCAGAAAGGTATCTTGTTTTTAACATCTACATTATACTGAATCTCAAAATTGCCTTTCCTGAATTGTTGTCACATTTTTTTTTCCTTCGGTAAGAAGGAAGGGAAAGTGCTAAACATCACAGCAATTGCTTTTAAAAGCTTCCTAACATTTTATCTTAACAGCTCGATCTTAAAAAAAACTTTATTCCTACTATAAGGCTTTCTTTCTTTCTTATTTTTTACAAGTGGAAACACAGTTCAGTTTAATAGAAATGGAGCTATTCAGGGTAAGTTGCACTGGCTTCCAGCCAAAATGGACAAACATCTGAAATTTTACCTTGAGTCAGGATTTCTGCTCAAATTCTTTGCCTGTAAAGCCTATTTTAACACACACACACACACACACACACACACACACACACACACACACACTATAGATTATGTATATTACATGTTATAATGGCTACCAAATAAGAATTGACCTTTACTACCTACCCAAGCTCTATCTCATCTACCTTATTTTCCAGGGCCAGCTTACTGGTCACTTCAGGTATTTTTAAGTTTCTGAGTCCCACATTCTTCTTAGTGACCCCAGAATTTATTCCTACCTCTATCACAGCCCTTACCACTTTTTCCATCAATTATTTTAAAAAAATAAAAACACAAACCCAGTCTTACCACTAGAGTGAGCCTGGGATGAAGTGAGCATGGAGAATGTCTTTATGTCTCCAGGGTTTTATGATCAATAAATAACTAACAAAAGAGAAGCTTTTAAGTAGTTTCATTGGAAGGCACATCTACTATCTTTTGCTCAATCAAGTCTCTACAGGTCCCTCTGGTATGACACAAGTTTGACTCAAAAGGTGGATGTGTGACTCTGAATGAACATTCAGAGAAGGCCAAACACATCATGCCATTATCAATGGCAAGTTATGAATAGGTATGCTCACCCCTGGGAATCTTCCTGGGGTAATACAAAGAGACACTCTTTTCTCTTTAAGCACTGTGTAGAATAATGGAAATCTAAAGCTGGTGATAGCCATTTTTCCTGCTACCACATAAGGAGTACACTGCAAACAATATTAATTTAGAAAAAAATAGAACTAAATGATGTTCTAAAACTGTCTTCTGATGATATCACCTGAGTCCCAGGTAAAGATATCTGAAGTCCATTCTTTCTTTTCTTAAGGTAATTTTAATGCTATTGCTATTATTATATTTTAATGCCTCCCCAAACCACAGTTGCTCTTTAAAAATGAGGACATCCATTTTTTAAAACTATCGAGTCATTGACCACACAGAAATTTGGCATATCTTTAAATTTAGTAGCATCCCATTGAAAATAATAACTAAATATGTTAACAATCATTTTTATAGGAAAATTGAAAGATAAAATATTTTCCTACTTCCTTTTGAAATCTTCTGACATGAATTTTCCTATTAGTATGTGGAGGTGCACATGAAAATATAAATATATTGTCATAATTTTCTCATTTTAATTTTATCAATGAAAACAAGAAAATGAGAAAAACTACACCATGAAAAGAACTGTTGGGGTTTTACTAATTTTCATAAACCATTTAATGCCAGGTATTCTACAAGAAGAGAGTTTTACATAATTGATAACATGAAAATTAGATATTTGCATCTAGAACCTGCCTGTCCTGTAAACCTATCACAAGCATTCTTCACTTAAGATGAACCCAGAGCTCCAGAATGTGTTTGCTTAGTATTGGGACTCAGATCAGCTCCAAAGTTCAGCTTTCTTATGGGGACCAGGAATAGATATTTTAAAGCTGTAGCACAAGCTTGTTTGAATTAAGTAGTACCTGGACAGCATGCTAAGAAACCCTGCTCAGGAATCAGAAAGGGCCAACATCTTACAAAATGAGAAATAAAACTGGCTTCCCCAGAAGAAGTAGTAAAAAGAAAACTCAGAATTTAGTGTGTTATGTATTTTTCTAGATTCTATGAGACCAAAGATTTTGAAGTTCTCAATGAACAGAAAAATGGAAAACCTAGTTCTACTCCTCTTTTAATCAGGAACTAGTCCACTTCTTTATTTTTTGTTAAATAGGGCATGAGAAACTGCTTAAAAATAATATGGCTTCACGAACCTTATACCTAAGGCATAAACTCTGGCACATTCTTAGAAACATGAAATATAAGATTTCAAAACAACCTTACAGATCATTTAACCCAGCTATTATCAGATGTTGCAATCTTTTCTGCCCTACTCCCTTGAAAGTAGCCATTTAGTCTCTGCTTGAATATCTCCAATGACCCAAAACTCATTCCCTTATAAGAAAGCAATTAGTTTCTCCTATGGTAAAAGTTTGTATTTGTTGGTTGGTTGATGACATATTGACTTTTCCCTTCCTAAAGGCTAAAGCCTATTTCTCTATATAGGCTATTTATTAACTTTAGACTGCTTCATCAAAGCAGAAATGTATAGTTATCTTATTTGAAGCATTATATATATATATATATATATATATATATATATATATATATACAGTATTATAATACATACTATATATATTATTAAAAGTTACTGTGATCATTAAGTCTTCTTATTAAACAGTAGATTAAACAGTATATTATTCAACTGTTTTTCTTCTGATCTATATTCTAGATCTTTGTCTACCTGGCAGCCTTACCCTGCTTGACAAGTCATCCTGAGAGTTAAAGAGTTTATGAAAGGAGTAGGTTTACTCCAGTCCTCTATAAATATTCTGCATGAGTCAAAGCCAATCATAGTGAAGACTTAGTACATCATGTTTTCAGCAGACAACACTTCCTTTAACTAAGAGCAACAAAGAGAAGGCAAGGTGGTAAATCTCACCATTCATTGGGGGCCTTCAACCAGAGTGAGGACTTCAAGACTTGGTGTGTGTCACTAGAGCTGATGTCGAGTGTGGTCTTGGTAACATTTCTAGACCCATGAAATCTTTCATCTTGGACTCCAATTTCCGGGAACTTAAGAGCAAAAATAAAATGAAAACAAGTCAAACTGGTAGAGCTGGGTGTTGATACATTTGCTACCCAATAGTCAATAGTCAATACCATGCATGTCTGTACCATGGTCCTTATACTGCATGGCCACCTTAAACTTATGCAGCCAATTCCTTCTTGCTGAAGACTGTAGTGATGACTCCGAATAGAGACTAATTTCACACTAGTTTATTCAAGACTTAGAATTCAATGTCACTAACTTTTAGAAAGAGTTGTATTATTATTGAGCGAGATATACATATGTATGTATATATATATTCATATGTATATGTGTATTTTGCCATATAATGAGTATTTTAATAATCCATGGTTACTTTATGAAGCCAGGTAGGCATTTTTGCATTCCTAATCTTTGGATGAAAACAAATTTGATGTTTTGTATCCTATAGTCACTCTCCTCCCAAAGTTACAAGAGTCACTGATTCTGTTATCTTAACATTCATCAGCTAGACTTGCTTTGGAGTCTACATGGAACTTCTTTGAGCATCATAGCAAGTTCCAATTAGGAAAAGCTGATGGGTCAACTCAGTTGTAATCTTGAAACATGGCCTTTGGTATCCTTCATCAATATGTGATATAAAATAGTGAGTGTTGAAAGAGACACACAAAGCAAATGCTTGCAGAATATAGTAAAAGAAGAAACTTTTAGGATAAAGCAAATGAAGACATGTTTGAGCTCAACAGAGATGGAAAGGCCAGAGACCTCAGGAAAATAGGGTTTCACAAAATAAAAGAGAGTGTTCAGTGTGGATCTTGTTCACAAGAGACTAGTGGAGATAAGAAAGCCAAGTACTACAGCTACAAGAACATGAAAACTCAGTCTTCTCCAAGGGAATCTCACTGGGAAAACAAACCATCCTTAAGGACAGGCCCCATGTTCAGCAGCAGAAGGTCAACAAAAAAATGAATTCAATAGCATCTTTGGATTTCTTTGTCTCATAATGTATCCAAGATTTTTTCCACCTACAAGGCTTTTGTGTATATATTATAGCTTCTGATTTTGTGTTTTTTATGGAATTCCTGCATATGCAAACATGTGTGTCTCTGTATCTATATGTGTTTGACATGCTTTTTCTTTGTCTATTTTCTTCTGTTTGTTTATCCTATTTTAATTTGTTTGGGTTTTTGTTTTATATTATTATTATTATTATTATTATTATTTATTTCTTAGATGCTGGTGTGTTTACTAAGGAGAAACATTGAAGGGTGTGGGAAGTGGCGGGGGAGGCCATAGTCAGAATATATTGTGTGAAAAAAAACTATTTTCAATAAAATGAAAAGAAGAAAATGGCTAAAGGTTAAAATTTAAATAAATACAAATTCTGAATATATTTTTTTTCGAGACAGGGTTTCTCTGTGGCTTTGGAGGCTGTCCTGGAGCTAGCTCTTGTAGACCAGGCTGGTCTCGAACTCACAGAGATCCGTCTGCCTCTGCCTCCTGAGTGCTGGAATTAAAGACGTGTGCCATCAACGCCCTACTACAATTAAAATAATAGTCAAATCTTTGTATTTTTGATAAATATCAATGAAGCAAATTAACAACACACAGACTCTTTCTCAATGAAGGCGCCATAAAAACTACGCTATTTGTAAGTGGTAAAGCTACTTGTAAGGGGTGGATAATGCTGCCATTAATTTTGTTTTATTGAAATAATCTGATTTTTGACTAGATAGATAAGATAAAGTATAGACTATAGGGAATGTACGTTCACCAAGGGTATATCTATACTGATAAACTTTAAAAGCACAATTTCATGGCTTAATTACTAATATTTCCTTTTTAAATAAAAATAACTTGACTGTAAGGAACTCACATGTAAAATTACTGATATTTATTTTGTGAAAACTCTGTAGACTTGTGTGGATAAAATTTATGACTCTTTATTGCCCTGATGAGTCAGCATCCAGTCTGTGTTGTATAAGTAGGTCTAAGAATGAGCACATGAAATACTTATGAACAACATTGGTTGACTAACTTTTAAAGCATAATAACACACAATGGAATGATTTGTAACTAAACATCCTAGTTTTATATGATTTACTGACCTAACAACAAATAAGGGCTCAAGTGTGTAGCTCAGTGGTAAAGCATTTGCCTAGCATGTTTGAGGTTCAAGGAACAATCCCCAGCACACACACACACACACACACACACACACACACACACACACACACACACACACGGCCCAATATGAATAATATTTTGCTGTAAACTCCTTTAAAATATGTTACATTAGAATAATAAAATTACCACTTTCCTTCCCTTCCTTCTTTCCTTCATCCCATCTTCCCTCCCTCCCACCTTCCCTTCCTTCCTCCCTTCCTTTCTTTCTCCCAGAAACTTCCCTTTGTGCTCCCACAAGCTTAAGTACTCTAGCAGTCTGCTGCACTGACAGTCCATCAAGAGAAGACTGAAGTTAACCCAACATCAAACAGCAGAGACAAAATCATGAGACCGTAAATCGCCTTCTTATCTGAATATGACACAGAAAATCATTCTGTATTTTTATTCAAATTATGAATTCCCAGGACAGAAATAATCATATCACATTTCAAAATAAATATGCAAAATGGAAATATGCAAAAATGACTTGTAGGATTTGTTGTAGTCAACAATGCAATGCATTTTCTTTCTTTCTTTCTTTTTGACAGGGTCTTCCTAGGTAGACCAAGCTGGATTCAGAGCCCATAACCTCTTGCTTCAGTGCTGTGAGTGTAGGCAGTATAGACATCTACTACTATGTGCAAATTTTCCTATGATAAGTTTTTAAGATCGTGTGTCATCACTAAGAAGTTTGGTTCCACATGGCAATTAAAATCAGTTTTAGAGTTTCTTGGTGTGTGTGTGTGTGTGTGTGTGTGTGTGTGTGTGTGTGTGTGTGTGTGTGTGTGTTGAGGAGATGGGCACTGTGCATATGAGTGTAGATGCCCACATAGAGAAGAGGTGTCAGATCCTCTGGAGTTAGAACTGCAAGTGGATGTGAGCTGTCTGATGTGGATGCTGGGAACCAAACTCAAGGATGCTGGGAAGTGAGCTCAATTCCTCTGCTAGTGCTGTTCTCCACTGAGCCATCTCTGGAGCCTTATATGGCAGTTTTTATGTTGAGTATCTTATCTAAGTTAGAGGTAGAAATGGAAAGCTAAATAGCAACTTTGTATCTATTGTAGGGGAAATAAAACAATTGAATGTCCCATTCTCAGGCAATAGTTCTGACTGGCGTCTCCAGTTGATTTACATCACCTTTTACTATCTTATCCAACGTATACAATATCTGTTAACTTCCTGTGTTAATAAATCAAATTTAGATTGGTTTTCAACTGCTATCAACCTATTTCCCCTACCTATAGTGCTGTTTTGTCCTCAATTTTCAGAACTCCTGGGTTCCATTTTTTAAATTTAAATTAGAAACAATCTTATTTTATATGTCAATCCCAGTTCCCTCTCCCTCCCTTCCAAACATGTCTTCCACTAGCCCCCATCCCATCCCTCTTTGCTCCATAGAAAGGGTGAGGCCTTCCATGGGGGAATATCAAAGTCTGTCACATCATTTGGGGAAGAGCCTAAGCCCTCCCCTTGTGTTTAGGCTGACAGAGTGTCCCTCTATGGGAAATGGGCTCCCAATGTCCATTCGTACACTAGGGATAAATACTGCTCCACTACCAGAGGTCCCATAGATTTCCCAGGTCTCCTATTTCCTTCTATTTCCTCTTTCCAGGGTCTCCCCTGACACCCATGTTCAGGGGCCTGGTTCTGTCCTATGCTGGTTTCTGAGCTATCAGTCTGGGGTCCTTGTGTTCCCCCGGTTCAGGTCAGCTGTTTCTGTGGGTTTCAACAGCATGGTCTTACCCCTTTGCTCATCATTCCTTCCTCTCTACAACTGGATTCCAGGAATTCGGCTAAGTACTTAGCCATGGGTCTCTGCTTCTGTTTCCATTAGCTACTGGATGAAGGCTCTGGGATGGCATATAAGGTAGTCATCAATTTCATTATAGGGAAGGGCATTTAAGGTAGCCTCTCCACTATTGCTTAGATTGTTGGTTGGGTCAACCTTATAGATCTCTGGACATTTCCCTAGTGCCAGATTTCTCTTTAAACCTATAATGGCTCCCTCTATTATGGTATCTCTTTTCTTGCTCTCCTCTCTTCTCCCCTCCACTCAATCTTCCTGTTCCCTCAGGTCCTCCTCTCCCCTCCTCTTCTCCCCATATCTTTCTCCTAACTCCCTCTCCCTTACCCCCATGCCCCCAATTTCCTCAGGAGATGCCCCTCAACTGAAAAATGGATAAAGAAAATGTGGTACATTTACACATGGAGTATTACTGAGCGGGGGAATAAACAAGGGAATCTTGAAATTCACAGGCAAATTGATGGAACTAGAAGAAACCATCCAGAGTGAGATAACCCAATCACAAAAAGACAAACATGGTAAGTACTCGCTCATATATGAATATTAGACATAGAGCAAAGGATTACCAGACTACATCCCACATCTCCAAAGATGCTAGGGGAAAAAAGGAGGACTCTAAGAGAGTCATACATGTTCCCCCAGAGAAGGGGAATGGGTTTCAGTTTTTTAAAAATATTATTATCATTTTGAGGAATTAAAGAATTAAAACCAAATTATACACACCCCTATGTTTTACATTGGAAATATCTATTAATCCCATTGGATATTCTAAATGGAATTTTATCATTAATATTTAATGACAAATATATTCATTTGTAGTTTTGCTCTTAACTGAAGGAAAAGACCAGGAATGTTGATCTGGAATGAGCATCCCCAAGTTACTACACAATATAAGAGTACAAAAATAAAGCATTGGCAAACCCAACAGGTCCAGAAAAGAGAGGAGTACTCTGGTTATCTGGGCCTTAATAAATGGACATAATAAAATCAGGACTTTGCACATAGCAAGAATAAGAAATCATTCAATTCCTCCTACACCAAAGTGTTGGGAATATCATAGTCTTTAAACAGCATGATAATAGAATAAAAACATACAAAAACAAGACACAGCAATCAATGGAATACAATTGAGTATAATTGAGGATTCTAATATAAGGTCCACACTGTTTATTTTTCCAAAGAAGCTGAAATATGTAGACTGGAGAAAACTTAACAAATGATCCTGGTGAATATGAATAGCTTAATGTAGCACACTGTGTGCTTATTTTGTGTATTTAATTCCTGATCTAGAGTATTTCATGTGATTATATGTATAAGAGTGAATATGTCTCTTATGTTCACCTTAACCACTATAGCTCTGCAATATAACTTAAAATTAATGATAGTGATATCTCTTTTTTTTGGTTTTTTTTTTTTTCAAGACAGCATTTCTTTGTATAGCTCTGGCTGTACTAGAACTCACTCTGTAGACCAGGCTGGCCTTGAACTAACAGAGATCCACCTGCTTCTGCCTCCCAAGTGCCTGGAGTAGTTCTTTTATTGTCCAGGATAGATTTGTCTATCCTAGATTTTTGTTTTAACATGAAATTTGGGATTTTTGACAATTTTTGTGAAGAATCGCATTGGGATTTTGATAGGAATTGCATTGAATCTGTCAACTGCTTTTGGTAAAATGGCTGTTTTCACAATATTAATCCTACCAATCCCTGAGCATGGGAGGTCTTTCCATCTTAAGGTTCTTTTCCAATTTCTTTCTTCAGTATCTTAAGGTTTTAATTACAAGTTTTTCACTTCCTTGGTTAGATTTATCCAAGATGTCATTTGTCTTAAAAAAAAATAACCCACTGAGTTCAGTTAGTGCTGCACACATGTGTATGGTGTTGGACCATCCTCTGGAACATGGGAAACCCACCAGAAGGAATACTATCAAAAAGAGAATTATTCTCCTCCTCCCAGTGGCTATCAAGTGCCAATACCTCCTCAATGAGGTGTATGGCCTTGTGGTCTCTTATCTATCAATACTGGAATTTTGGATGGCTTGGTCTTGTACAGATTCTGTATAGGCAGGCACATATGCTGTGAAGTCATGAGTGAAATACTCGTGTCATGAACAGAAGACAGAATGTCACAGCAGTTCTCCCCATCCTCTGGCTCTCATATTCTTTTGCCTCCTTTCGGTGATGTTCCCTGAGCCTGCTAGGGGCCGGGTGACAGTAAGTTGATATAGTTGTCATATTTATGGCTTAGCACTCACTGTCACTTATTCTCAGCACTTTCTTCACTTGTGAGTACCTAAATTGATGGTTGAGTACTGCAAAAGAAGCTTCTCCGATTAGGGTTGAGAGTAGGCCAGGTGGATAGGTATCAGCATACACATCTAGGCAGCAAACTGACAACACTGCCAGTCATATGGTGAAAGTAATTATGCAAATAATGTCATAATCAATTAACTTTTGACTATTACTTTCCTCATCATGAAAAATAATGTCATTTAATTAGATAATATAGGCATTTCTATATTCTATAGCTGTGCATTTGTTTTCTGGTCTTCCTTAGCAGAAACTTCATCCTAGTAAGGACTTGTTCTTTCAGATGGTGTTGTCAATAAATTTGAACAGTCTAGCTCTGCATTTGATAACAACTAATCAGTATATAAGCAAATAAACATGGCTATTGCTAGCATTCCCAACTTGTGCATACTCTGATAGTGTTCAGTAAAATTTAGCTTTTGTTGACTTGTCTAAAAAGTGACTCACAGGGAGTTTGTGTCCTCCTTTCCATTCTTGTGTGATGATAAATAAAAATGACTGGATTTAATTTGAATGTGCAAACCTTCAAGACATGAGAAAAATTAGCTTTTGTTTTGTGCTAGATATATATTTTAGGAAGACAGAGAAGGTTTTTTTGTGTGTATGCTGCATGTTTAGAGAAATACTAGTACACCAATTGACATGAGCATTAAGATTTAGAGAAATTCCCAAAGCTCATGTAAGAGCAATGTAAGGGAATTGGTAGTTGTGGTAATAAACAGAAAAGTAGACTAGACAATTAAAGCAATTTTTAAAAGGAAAATGGGGCCAAACTCTTACTTTTATATAGGAATCACCATATTAGTATTCTATAAGTATCATTTTTATTTTGTCTGTATTTCCTATATCAATACAATATGGAATTCTAAATGTTCAACCTAAGCAATTTCTCATTGTCATTTTATAACCAATTAGAAAGGAATATATGTGTAAATATTGAGGTTATCTGTTCTTCTAATTTAGTAGTATGGGCATCTCTACCTAAAACTATATGTCACTGCCTAATTTCAGTTCAAATCAATTAAGTAAATATGAATCCTATAGCTACTGTAAACAGAACTGGATCATGCATGGAACTACAAACATGAAGCAAATAACACAAGAAACTGTAGAAATACCTTTTCCCCACACACTGCTGGATATTCAACAGTTAAATATTTCAAAAGCACACTTGTAGAGATATGTCTTAAAATATTAATACTCCAATACAGAAATTTTACAAGTTAAGGTAATATGCATGCACAAGATATCAACTTTAAATTTATATGCCCCTTTAAGCCACAGAGTGTGTATACGTTTATTGCAATCTTCTCTCAAGAGGTATACATGTAAACTGTCTCTAAAATATTTTCTTGAGGTGCAGAGTAGTTTGGGGGATTATTAAAAAGGACCCACAAAGAACTGTTGTAGAGAAAGCCTCCATAAAAATAAGGGGAACACTGCAAAAGTAGGGAAGAAAATACTCTTCTCACAAAGAATAGGAAAGAAAATTCACCCCTCCATTTTCTAACAGTAGATTTGCTGCAAATTCATAAGACATAGGATCAGAGCCATCTGGAGCATGCACATCTGCATTGCAGCTTACATCTTTCCAAATCACTAAAATACAATAGCTCCAGAGATTTCAATACAAACACCAAAAAGAAGTAGCTTCCATAAAAATAAAAGAAAAAGACTCTTCTGTAAATTCATTGTAAGCATTTAAGTTTTAAGAAAGAAATTCTTTAATTCAAGTATTCTTGGGAATATTGAGTATGGAAAAACAGAAGAAGAGTAACGAAATAGATTTAGGGGATAGGAGTAAGCAGTACAAGAACTAAGTAAAACTTGCGACATCTATGCTATTACACGTGAAGACAGCTAAACTGTATTGTGAATGAAATATGCTGCAACCAAAATAGCTTTAGAATAGAAAAGAAAGTCTTCATCTGGGAGAACTTTGCTGGATAATCTGCTGATTCCCTGACAATTCTAGTTGGAACACTTCATATTAAAGGTAACTCATAAGAAGTATGATGAAATAATTTTAAATAGGGAGCATTTTGAACTTCAAACTTTTGTTTTTAAAACAAGATGTGATGTTTAGATATGTTGAGTGTTATGCTTGTCCAACTAAAGCTTAACTAGGGTATAAATGCCAGTTGCTAAGATAAACCTAGTGCCCATTAGTCAACTAATTAAGCATTACATACAATTAAACAAGCATCTAAACTGAATGGCAAAATTAGGAAAGCTTTTTTAAAAAAAAAAGATTGTAGAACAAACAAATTGTGACACCATCAAGAAAAATGCTGGACTTGATCATGTTTCTGGTTTTGTTGGTATTCTACTTTAACTGAAGCAACTTTCTCACTTTCTTTCACTTGCTCATTGGATTCTATATGGTTAAACAAGATTGGGAAAAGGCTGTTATTTGTATAAGTATTATAAACACTCAGTTGATAGAATTATTTTAGAACCAAAAAATTCCCTTTCCCACAGTTGAAAAATTGAGAGCTAAAAATTTCAGATACTTTGATGTTGTGTAAATATTGAAACTAGAGGCCTGAGGATTTACAGAAGAAAATTCCATTAAAACAACTGAAAATAAATGCTGGAAAGGTAGTGGAGAAAGAAAACCCCTCATTCACTTTTGGTGGAAATTCAGCCACTCTGAAAATTAGTATAGTGAATCCTCAAGCCACTAAAGTTAAATCTACCATGTGGCCCAGATAGATATATCACTCTTTGGCATATGCCCAAAGCCTCAACATCCTAGATTAGGGATTTTGGTTAAGCAGAATTTAACTTGTCAAAGAATAAGTATGTGTGTGAGATGACAGATATGTTAATCTGCTTCAGTACAGTATCAATTTTATTATCCGTGAGGGTCTCATAATGTCATGTTATAAATCTCAAATAGATACAATAAATTTTATTTCACAACATAAAGAAAACCATATGAAAACTCCATGAAATGATTCATGCTATATACTAAACATATTTCCTCAAATAGTTTCCATTAAAAGAAAAGAAAAGCTGAGGCGGAACATTCTTATGAAAAAAAAACAAAAACAATATCCAACATAATCATGTACTGTGTGGCCCATAAAATATAATTTGAGAATAATTTAAAATTTTTCACCTTTCCTTAATATTAACTTATGTTAGACAGTTCTGGTAGGTATGGTAATAATTTTGAAGTGGTATAGAAAATATTTATTGTTAGATATCTGTGGGGTGAAATGTTACATGTCAACTTGCTTTGAAATTATTCAGTAAAAGTGAATTGATGATTTAAAACAAATGTCACTGTTCGTTTTGGTATGCTCTAGTTCTTTTTTAATTTGAAATTGTCCATAATTCTCTACTTTGGAGCATGTTGCACAGCTTCCCAGACCCTAAACACAGATGCACTTGAATTTGCGAACCAACTTTACTATGCCATAGTTGCTTGACCCACAATATAGTTCTTAAAACCTTCAACATTAAGCTTTCTTATAACATAAAATGAGAAAAATAGTATCTACATCAGCATCATTGTGTGATTAAATATTGATGTTTAAAACTCTTAGCCTATAAGCTTATGTTCAAACATCCACACTGTTTTATAATAGCTACACTTCCCTTTTCTTCTTCTGTAATAGTTTGGGGTTCTACATGTATACAATTATACCTTTTTGTGTGTGTTTAAATACATCATCCACAATGCTATTATATTATTTATAAGCATTAGATTATTATATTTTATATATCATTTGCTTAATTTGTTTTATAAGTAACATCCCTTATTTTTTACCTTAAACTTTTTGTTTTGAGTTTTCTTTAGCTATCTTTTAACTCTTAATGTAAAGTTACTGAGAAAGAAATGCAAAGAATGCAAGAAATAATGAGAGATGAATAAGTTCTCAACACTGAAAACCTCCAAAGCCATAAATGGCAGACACACTCACACCTAGATGTGCCCTCATATTATTTTAGAAATGAGGATAAAGATAAAAAAATCCCCAAAACCACTACAAAGAAATAAAATCTCATTGTAATATACTATATCCCCTCTGTGAATTGGATCTTGAAAAGCAATGGAAGAAATATCTTTCAAGTTTCTAAGAGAAATGAAATCAGGCCTCCGTGGCAAGTATATCATGGCAAGTATATCATGAAATGAAGACAAATAAAAACATTTCAAGTAAGGAAGAACTCAGAATTCTTACCTTTCCTATTCAGGGTGAGTCAGAATAGAGCAGAGTTGGGATTCATTAAAATAGATTTTTTTATTTTAGAAATAATCTTATTTTACATATCAATGCTTCCATTCCCTCGAACTCCCATGTCACCCACCGACCTCCCAAACCCACCCTTACCCATTTCCCAAGGATAGTGAAGCCTTCCATGGGGAATCATCAAAGTCCATCACATCTTTTGGGGGAGGGTCTAGGCTCTCTTTCGTGTATCTGGGCTGCCATAGGGAATGGGCTCCCAACGTCCAATTGTGCTCTAGGGATAAACATTGGCTCTACTGTTAGAAGTCCCATAGACTGCCGAGGCCTCCTAGCTAGCACCCAAACAAGGAGGACCCCAAGAGAAAAATACATGGTCTCCCGAAAAAGGGGAAAGGGAAAAGAACCCCTGAGCAAAATGGGAGCACGAGGGGGATGAGGGAGGGAGAAAAAAGAGAAGGGGAGAAGAGGACAGGGAAGGAGAACAAGAGGGATCAGGAAGACTGAGACAGGGGAGGAATAGAGGAGAGCAAGAAAGGAGATACTTGATAGAGGGAGCCAGTATAGGTTTAGAGAGAGGTCTGGCATTAGGGAAATGTTTAGGGATCCACAGGGATGACCCCAACTAAGAATCTAGGCAGTACTGGAGAGTTGCCTTTGATCCCATTCCCCTATAGTGAGATTAATTATTAATTAATTATTAATTAGTGCCATCCTAGAGCCTTCATCCAGTAGCTGATCAAAGCAGAAGCAGGCACCCACAGCTAAACACTGAGCCATACTCCTAGAATCCAGTTGTAGAGAGGGAGGAGGGATGAGCAAAGGAGCCAAGACCATGCTGGAGAAACTGCAGAAACAGTTGACCTGACCTAGTGAGAACACAGAGACCCTGGGGAACCAGCATTGGACAGAATAAAATGGATATTTTTTAACCTTAGATTTAACAGGTGCTCAGGGAGAGAATAAGACTTTAGCATGGGATTCTCAAAGGAGAGTCATACCTAATTGTCCTTACATGGCTCTGGTTCCATGGGTAAAGGTGCCTGATGCCAAGTCTTGAGTTCAATTCCTGGAACTCCATGAATCCAATTCACAATAGTTGTCCTCTGACCTCTGCAGGTGCTCCATTGGATAAGTGTGTAACACAAAAAATGAAAGACCCAGAGACTGATAGTGGGGTTCAAGTGGTCAATGTTAGTCTCAACCATCAATAACCCATTAGTCTTAGTTCCCACTTCCCCTGAAAGTTGGAATTACAAGTTGTAAGAAAAGGCCAGAAGAAGGCATTGAATCCCCTGGAATAGAAATTCCAGGTCACTGTGAACCTCCATGTGGGTGCTGGGAATCTAACCTGGGCCTCTGCAAGAGCAGTCAGTGCTATTACCTGCTGAGCCATACTTCCAGCTCCTATCTGAATTTAAAAATAAAAGTGAAAAATTGAAAACTTTGCTTCATGTAATTATAAGGATTATGACCAACAGTTATGCTGCTTGCCAGCTGAGTGAGGGTTAGTCCCAGATTATATAGGTCAGTAGTGTACTTTTACTTGTGGATCCTTCTAATTTCAAAGCCAAACCTAAGAAGTCGAACCCCTGTCATGCTTGGAAATCTTTGTTCTGGCTTCTCTCTTTGAACCATCAAAATATACTTTGATGCACTGGTCTGATTAGACTGAACATACGGAACATGTACAGGATAAGCTCCTCATCTCCAATTCCATCCCCTTAGTAATTTCTGCAAATTCCCTTTTATAACAGTCACAAATTCCAGGAAGTGGAGTTCAGACATCTTGGGGGAATTATGGATATTGTCTGCCAAGCACATAAATTAAACCATATTTGTAAACTAGCCATGCTATAGAACTAACCCAACTAGTACTTCACAAAAGGCCTTACACATTGCAAGCAAAATATAGTCTTATTGCACTGTCCTGCGCGATAGTCTTGCCGGCAAGAACCACACAGGACATTCGGATCCTTCTGCAGTAAAGCTTTAATGCGTCTTGAGAGGAGAGCATAAGCTTACCAGAGCGGAGACCCCGAGCCAAGAATCCCGTCCCCTAATAAAGGCTGGCAACCGCCGCTTCGGACGTGTTACCCCATGATTGGCTGTAGCTCATCGGACCATATGACGCCATGGAAGAGGCAGAGACCAAGGAATGGAAAATTACCCAGCGCCTGCGCAATAACTTGTTTACATTCGGTGCCTGCCAGATGCAGGCGCCATCTTGTAATGGAGAATGCAGGGACGGCTCCCTACATTGCACACTTCATATTGTATTGACTACATTGTTTTATACCGTATGTCCTTTGAGATACATCCAACCCAGCCAGGCAGTGGTGGCGCACACCTTTAATCCCAGCACTCAGAAGGCAGTGAGTTTGAGACCAGCCTGATTTACAAGAACTAGTTCCAGGACAGCCTCCAAAGCCACAGAGAAACCCTGTCTCGAAACTGCCCCCCCCCAAAAGAGAGATACATCCAATCCTAAACACTGAGTTATATACATTATAATATCCAGTGAAAAATTGCAGATTGTTTTAAATTTTATCCTGAGAAGAATCCATCACTCTTCTTATTTCAGATATTGTTTCTGTTTTTCCCTTCATTCCATCCAGTAAAAAGACTATAGGACAAGCATCACTAAAAATCCAATATTCAAAATGTTCACAGATATGAACATTTTTGAGCACTACAAGATACCACAAAAGTCCACATCAGGCCTTATATGACAGATCAAAATCAACATTAATTGAACTGAAAATACTGCATAAAATTACCTTCAGGTTATCTATGAGGTGTTTATAAAACACCACAAGTTTCATATTAGATGTGGGTCACATCATAACATATCTCAACATTCCATGCAGATATCCCAACATTTGAAATGTGAAATGCTCTGAGTCAAGCATTTGGAGAAGGGATTCTCAACCTGAATCCCACTTCCAAGAAACTTAGTCATAATTTTTAGGGCACCTGATGTGTCAAACACCCTCCTACACCTCTGTAGGTTATCCAAAATCACATCTCATTTTCCATGACTTTCCATGTTTACCTCCTTTGAGTGATATTTTTAAATCTCTACTTTCTTTGCCCAATAAAAGGATTTCCTTTCTATCCATTCCTCTGTGTTATCCTTTAGAATGAAATCTTTATATAATAATTACCAGTTCCTTGTAGTAAACAGAAATGGATACCAAAGAGTTAAAACTGTAGCATCATTGCTACACCAATTAGATCTGAAACACAAAGATAATGTTCCCAGCTGTAGCATCTGGCTCCTTGGCAATTTCATCAGGCAGTGCCAGCCGTTATCGTAGAATGTGGGGCTTGTCACAGGGATTAAGCTGTTGTGCAGCTGTTTCTGCCACCCCAGTTTAGTAGAGTATAAGTTGGTTTTCAGTTGTTTTCCTCTGAACAATTCCTGCTTTTCTCATACTTTTTAAATGCACACAGGAGATTTGGTTGAAAAGAGAGTCTGCATTCTAACACATCTTTAAAGAGATGGACACATGCAACGTACTCATTTTCAGGTTCAGTATGATCATAATCTTGGTATAATTTCTTTTCAAATGTAGGTAAAACAATGGGATTTAAGTGCATTTGCACAAGATATTTTTGTTCATGCAAAAGCAGAGCTTTATAAAAGTAGGTAAGCAAAATCTCAAATGAGTATATTCCCCTGTTAAAGAACTTATAAAAATACACTACTTGTCCAAGAGACTTTTCTGATCTGTTTTAACTGCCAGCATATTTTTTAAAATCATGTTTTTGAGAGAAGGGGGAGTCTCACTGTGTATCCAGGCTGATTTGGAAATTATTATGTAGATAAGGTTGGCCTTGGGCTCACAGAGTTCCACCTGCCTCTGCCTCCCAAGTACTGGGATGGTGTGCACCACTACCCTGGCAAAAAAATAATCAACTATAATAGAATGCATTTTCATCTTTCTCCTTGGGAGTTTCAGATGCTAAGTTACTAATTAGCCATCAGTGTTATTTTCAACTTAAGACTACTATTCTCTAAGCAGCTTTGTTCTTTCAACAGTACGGCAACTTTGGATAAAAATCAGATTTTAAGATCACAGAATCAGATTTAAAACAGTGGTAGAACTTAGAGGAAAAACTTTCTTTTGCATTTCCACTTATTTCACAGAAAATGAAACTCAAAGCTAATGAAGTGTAACTAATATGCTGTTTGAAGTAGCTCAGATTGTTAGGCAAACCCAGCTCAGAAGTCAAGCAGTTTAAACCCAGACAAGTGCACTGCATCCTATACTCCTCCACCCTAGTTTAAGCCCACAATTTTGGATGCTTAGTTCAACTTTTTCTGTTGGAAGCCAAGCTTACATCAGACCCCACCCTCCTACCTATCTATTACTTTGTCAAGTTGTCAGGCTTGGAGCCAGGTAACTGTCCACTGAACCATCTAGACTAAGCTCTTTATTTCTTTTATTAGCTTACAAAGTGGTGGGCTTCCTAAAGCTTTCTTCATACATACCTAGCTTTAGTTAACCCATTGCCCCTCCTCCACTTTTGACTATGATTTCTAAAAAAAAAAAAAGTGGCTAGTGCTAGTAATTTCTGTAATTTCTCATGCTATTTTGCACCCTACTCTAGAAATTATATATTATCATATATTATAACATATTGTAATATATATATATATATATATATATATATATATATATATATATAAAACTACCATGTTTTCCTTTTCCCATTATAGGAAAGAAAGCTGTGTATGAAGAATTTCTCAACATATACTCCATTCTAAGCTAATGATTCTCATCTAGTCTTTAATATGGATGCCAATTCAATTGTCTTGAAACAGATAATTATCACTATGATTATCCAGTACCTATTCACTGGGCTTGACTGGTTCTGTATCTCACGAATTTTCACACTCAAGATGTAGTACCTATAGTTTCCATTTCTTCAGTCTTATTAATTGAAATTTTGGTTTGATTTGGAAGGTGATTAATTGTTTCATTAGGTAGCTGTTCTCAGGGAATGAGACAAAAATATTTCTCTGTAGGTTAGGTGTCACTAAAGAAATGAGGTCAGAATCCATCAAGCTGTGGTACAACCACACAAGCAAGAGTTATAACACTAATATATGTATTATGTCAGGAGACTAAAGAGCAATGACAGCCTCACTGTTAGTTCCCTTAGGCATTTGGTTGTCAAGTATGGACTCTCCACTCTGCACAAGAGAAGAATAATAGTGTTTGAGATGCTTGGAAATAGCAGCTAGAAACTAAAACCATCTTGAAGGAAGATCACAGTGAAAATAGCTAATGAAGAAAGGGTTTATCTGACTGAGGGAAAGGGGCCATGAGTAGATAATAAAGATGGCAGACTTCCAAGATGACATCTTCCTTACTTTCCTGACTTGAGACAAAGGCCTGACGGCTTAATATAAAGGACAAGTGAGCCCCCTTCTGGTAGACTGGCTCAAAAGTTCAAGGTTGGATTGGGTCACATTTACACAACAGTCATGGGCCAATAAGCAATCCTGTCTTCTTTAAAACTGACCAAACTAAATTAGGGATGGAAGACCCTTCAAAGACTTAAAATATAAAAACCTGGATCTCAGTAAGATGGCAGGCTTGGACTTCCCAATACTACCCTTTGCTTTGCGTAGGCTCTGTCTCTCTGTGTGATTGTTATATGTTTAACCACAAGGCATTTGTATAAAAGTTAATCAGAGCTTCCATTATCCTTGCTTCCTAGGAGTTTATATTCTAAAACAATATTGTTGAATGTGAAAGGCATCAACCTGATTTATGCATGTGGGGATTTTATATTAGTGTGTTTTGGGGTTTTTTTTTGTTTTTTGTTTTGTTTTGTTTTGTTGTCTTTTTCTATTTGAGAGTATTTTCAACTCATAATGTTGGGGGCTGGTAATGTAGTTCAGATGGTAGAGTATTTGCTTAGCATCCAGGAAACCATGAGTTCGATCCCTGAGCACAGCATATACAGGGTGTGTAGCAGTGCATACTTGTCATCCCTGCACTTGGGAGGTGGAGACAGGTAATCAGAAGGTCAATGCCATCCTCATCAACAAAGTAAATTTGACTCTATCCTTGGATATGTGAGATTGAGATCCTATCTCAAGCAAACAAAACAGAATAAAAACCAAGGTGTAATGCTGTTCATTGAACTATCTCATGGGGAAAAGAGAATGTGATGAAATACTAGAGCAATTTTGAAGAGTATGTGAAAAGGAGGAAAGAAAAGAAAGACAGTACAGGGTGTAGGACATAAGAATCCAGACCCAACAAAATAAACCAGATACATCCTACGATGGAGGCCTCAGGGCCAGTTCAAACCTCTATTCAGCCCCAATCTGAATGATTGCTTAGAATCAGGATTAATCCGAGGCCAGTACAGAAGGCAGCCATGAATCCTTCCAGGAGAAGGCTTACATTCCAAGCTAGCTCAAAGAGCACTTCAGACTCCTTTGAGCCACTTCTGATTCTTGTAATTTAATCTAGAATCAGTCAAAGAAAGAAGGGACCTTACTTCACAGCAGGATACTCCTACATAGAGTAGTTTGCAAAGGGACTTACTACATCTACTTATTAACATCACCAAACACTACATGGCACTGAAACTCTGTAGCCTGAACATAAATCTATATATATGAATAGATAAACTGTTTTCTATTAAGTAAAACCTTTTGTAGGGAATTAAAATTTTCAAGTGAACAATTCAGTCTAATCAAGACTTTCCAATGCACCGGCAATACTGAGAGGCCTGTCCTTAGCTGTCGGTACGCAGGTCATTTCATAAAATTCTCTAATTTACATGAAAACAATTAGAAGATAGGAAAGATTGATCTGCAAATTATAAACTACAAGTAAAAAAACATCTGAAAATAAAGTGGAAAGAAAAAGCAAAGCCTTTTACCAAAGGAAAGACAAGATAAATCATCATTATGCATGCCTCCTATTAAAATAAAGACTAAATAAAATAGCAGTTTTACATCTATGCTTATTGCTGAAGATTAAGTATTACTACAGTGAACTTAAAAAAAATGTACAATCACCTTTAAAAGTGTGTTTGTTTCCCTTTCTATTACATGCAATTCTCTTTATATCCAGTGGGTTGTATTTTCTCTGTAAGACTTATTCCCTCATAGGAAACACTCTCCAAATATAAACCACACATGAGATCTAGGTAATGGAGAATCTAAACAATAACTAATAACATATCCTCTGAGTAATAAAAATGCCTATTAGACCAAAAAGAAATTCACTGGAAGCCCCGGCGCATCTTCCCCAGTCCTTGTTACTGTTTTCACTTAGTATGGGGTAATGAACACACTGTGCTGAAATACGTAGTGTATAACATGAATTGTTTTAGATTGAGAGTCAAAGCCCTGTTGTTCAAGTTGAATGAAACCATTTCATGCAACAAGGCTACAGTTTGTCCAGCCATTTTCAGAATACATTTGAATGTTCTAATGTCCCTATGGATTTTTTTCTCCTTCAGTGAATTAGATCCAAGTTAATGGGACCCATTAAATCTACTTTAGTTGAGTCTCTTAACTGGGTTTCTCTGAGTTGTTTTTTTCTCAAATGCCTTTTGAGATATTTTATTTGTTCCATCACAGTCACTTTGAATTAAACTGCCTGTTCCTCTATGAAATGCACACATGACAAAACCAAAATACCTGACAATATTTAGAGGTTAAGTGGATATGATCTGCTGCTGGCCATGTACAGCACTGGATGAAAATGCTGTCTGATGTGGTATCTAATCTTCTGTGACATTCAAGTTTTTAAGTGATGCTCAAGGAGACGGAAGGCTTAACTCCACACGTATCCCAGTGTGTACTGGTCGTCTGTCTGTTAACTTGCTAATGAACCATGATTGAGTAAAGTAATGAAGAGTTTACAGAGAGCCCCAGGAAACCAATTTCCAATTTTGCAACCAGCAGGCTTTAACTTCACTGCAGCCCTTGCTAATTTTGTCTGAGAGCAGACTTGGATACTAAATGCCATCCATGCTTTGTGCTCAGACAGACTTTTCTAATCCTCATAACTTGTCTATTTATGAATGTCTCTTTGTCAGATCCATTCTACTTCTCCTAGTTATTATAAATAGACAGAGTGGGCAAAAATTGTTAAAAGAAAATGTAACCATTTTGAAGATCAGAAATATTGCAAAGGATGATTGCATGCCTGACCTATTTAAAAAAAAAAACAAGAAAATCAATGCAAGAAAATGATTTATGATCAACTTTAGCAAAATTGCATAAAACAGTTACACAAATATGTGTTTTATACACACATATGTATATATAGCCACGCATATGCATATAGTCACATATATATGCACATACATATATACATGTACATGTACACATACATGCTTGCCTGGTTAAAAGATGATGTTTTAACATTAACAAGAGATCAGAAATTCATTCATTATAATTTTTACATAATAAACCATAATTTAATATTTTAAAATATACTGTACATTTTTAACATAACATCTAAATATCACCACAGAACGTGTGCAAAGTAGAGTTAGTTACGATCAAAAATCTGTAACTAATGATGACACCACACATCTGCTCCATGCCGTAAGTGCAGACACACTAGTGCATTCCTTTGTCACCTACTAGTTAATTCACTTGATAAAGCTTTGGTTTCTTCTACATTTTCATTGATGTGGCATTTCTCTCTCTAGCTGCAGTCATTCCGTCCCTTCTGGTTATTTAAAAAAAGACAAAAGTATAATTTATTTGTGCATAGACTCTTTAAAATTGACTGTGCTCTCCCTTAAAGAAGGGTGGGGCTATCCCCTTTAGTTCTGTCTATAATGACTCAAGAAGGTTGTGTTCATGAAAATTCAAAGCAGGGTAGTTTAATGCCAATGTGGTGACTATAGTTATAACCACTAAATACGCGAACAAGCCAGATTTCTTCCAGGCAAGGCTGAAATCTTGTAACTGAAAGTCATAGCAAAGAATGAGAACACCCTCTCTTCTTACTCTTTAACTTTTACCTTTGAAAGTGTATGGAAATGACCTCTCCTTGTCAAAAGACCCTACTGGTTAAACAAATCAAAGAAATGGGAAGCTGTCCATAGCTTTCTAAGATGGGGGAGTTATGCCATTCATCGGGTGAAAGGCTGAGGGAGGAGCTCTCTCCTCTTTCTGTTTTAAAGGTGATAAAAGTAAAACATACCATGCAGTCAAGACTGGCTCTAGCATTCCGAATATAGCATTGTTATCTCCAAAATCCCTTCCCACTCGTTCCAGCTCAGTGAAGACTGCAGATCTCATGGGGATAAAAATCTAAATGCTTCCGTGGCACTGAAAGACCCACATGTCCATCAGCATTAGCAAGGCTGGACGTTTCTCTTCTTTGGGAAAGATGCCTATTTTACATTATATTCCATGCGAGGGAGAAATATGCAAACCTCCAAGCCTATGTGTTTTAAATCACCTTTCACAAATTTTAAATCCTTTTTAGATTTCACAGTTCCAGGTTTGTCCAGGCTCCAGCCTAATAAATGCTGACACTCCACTCGGTTTAATTAACAATGAGCAGGCGGTGTGAAAACACAGTGGGAGCACTGAAGCGGGTCTGTGTAGTGCTCCAAGCATGCTACTGTCAATCATGGGTCAGAGTCCAGCTGGAATTCAGTTTTCAAAGGAGTCCTGGGTAAGATATTCTGGCAAGGTCTCTGCTGGCATGACATTTTCATCGCATGTGCTTTCATTCACTCCATCACAATAACGGCCTGAACATTTTATACTAATTCTAGTACCTTAAATCTGGGAGCCTCCCTAGCATTTATAAATGCTTTTCATACATTATCACACACAAACACAAGCAAATATATTTGAATTCTTTGATATGTCAAAAAGAACACTGAGGCTCAGAAAGGAAAGTGATTTAACTGAAACTATTATACCATGAGTAGTCAGAGCCTAGATTTCAGACCAAGCTCACCATTCTTTGTCTTTTATGCATAAACCACATCCTGGTTGATGCACCTTGGTTAGCAAGAACAGTTAGCCAGAAGTGAAACTACAGAAGCCAAAAAAGCAAGGGTAGTGCATTCAGGAACTTTCCTAGGTCTTGGAACTATGGACTAAGTCTTTGATAGATTAGCTTTTTGTTGCCATTTTGTCAAATGTTGGGGGCTATGTATTTGATTCTAAGGTCATAATTGTGCCTCTAACATCCATCAGGTGTGCTAAGCTCTCAGGGCCAGTTACATTCCCTACTGGTCTAAGAGCATGAGTCAAATTGTGGACTCATCTTGGGGTGGGGTGCTATATCATCCCACCAGCACTAACAATTTAATAGAATTTACTCTCTGTTTTATACAGTTAAGCAGGCAGTTGAGCAAGCAGAGTCCTATTGTAAAGACTAGGAGCAAAAGGATTAATGGTCCAATCATGGCCATAAGTAAAGTAATTACGTATCCCTAGTCCCTTTGGACTAGGAAAAAAAAGATTGGTCCTAGTTGTTAGATTCTTGAAGTCTCCTTTCTCTCTCCAGAAGGTTATTTCTGACCATTTCTGACCAATTATTTCTCTAATTTTTCCTGACTGGTTGGCATAGAAGCAACAAGTTTCTCCCAGTGCCATATAACATCTCCTTGTTTCAGAAAGAGTGGGCCCAATCCTCTTCATTTCTGAAGAACAGCCTTAGCTAAGGAGTCTAACTGGGCTTTCAGACAGGAAACACAGTTTTGCAGACAGGAAACACAATTTTCCAGATGGTTCAGGTCTATGTCTATTTGAGCACTGAGTTCCTTAATGTTTTTATCAAACATAGCAAGGGTCAGGGTTCTAACTGACCCGACAATACCTGTCCCCCTCATTCTCTGGGAATGAGAATGGGGATAGTTCATATGAACAGAGAAGCCCAGAATCTAGATTTAGGTGGCCCCTGCCCTGTTTTCCATTATAGATGAATACCGTACATGAAGTGTGCAAAGGTCTCCTCTAGTGTAAACAATTTAGAAGACACACACTTGGTTAAGCTGTTAGTGCAAGCAAGCCAGGTAGCCTCTGTGGCCTGGAAATACATTCAATTACCATTCCTGGAGTTAACCTGTTATATATGGGTACAGGAATCTGCATAGCGTGAATTATAGGACATTAAACAGGTACCTTTAGAGATTACCCCAGGGTGAGTTTAGGTTGGTCCATATATAATTGTCAGGATTGGAGGTGCATTTTGCTGTTTGATTAGTTCCAATCCCAACATTATATAGGGATTTGGGGTCCAGATATAGCCAGAAGTTTTTAGCTTATTGAGATATGTGTGATTAAGAACAATTAAGGAACTGATACACTCCTTCTAGCTTCCCAAACACTGAGGGGCTGGCTTCTGCTGTCTCCTTGACTTTTATGCTTAAGGATACTGAGTGAGTTCCTAGGAATTGGAGGCTTAAGGCTTATGCTTACCATCTTAAAGGGTTTATATCTTG
This sequence comes from Cricetulus griseus, assembly GCF_003668045.3. NCBI lineage: Eukaryota > Metazoa > Chordata > Mammalia > Rodentia > Cricetidae > Cricetulus > Cricetulus griseus. The sequence goes on along the minus strand of NW_023276807.1, from coordinate 14,850,463 downwards.
GAGGTGTCAAGTTGGGGTGGTTAATGCCTATGGGCAACACTACCCTACACACACAGGTTGTTTCACTTTGTTTGTTTTGTTTGGATAGTAAATTTCCTGCCTGTATCTGGACCATTTAAGTATAACCTGACTCCTCAGGTTCTACCAGTTTCCCAATAATGATCTTTGGCTTCCTGCCAGGCCCCAACCTTTATGGATTGCATTGTCCACTACCACAGGTAGGTAATGATAGTTTCCATCCTAGGACTATGAAGGGATCAGTATCCACCCAGGACTCAGTTTTACCACCTCACTGAGTACAACAGTATTCATGTGGCTTCTGGTAGTTCCAAGAGAGGGGTGGAGTCTATCAGCCAGGCAAGTATAGTCCTAGATAGATTGGAATCCCTCCTCTCACCTGTGGCCCCACAGCACCAGCTGTTTGATCCTCCCTCCCCAGGAGAAAGGGAACTATCTCCCAGTAACCTCTGGAAGGTGGGTTGGGTCTTAATGGATAGATTGGCTAGGAGCTCCCAAGAGTGGGAATGTAGCTATTCTCTCTCCTTGTCTCTATACCCCTGCTTGGGGTACTTAGTACATTCGTGGAAGCAGGAAGAGGCCTAGCCTCTCAACCGGGACCTCTAGAACTTTATAGTCCCACACCTCTTTGCATCCACAGGGACCCTTTTGATGCCTATCTTCTTGCCATCTATGATACAAAAGCTGTTCAGGAAATGGTCAAAGCTGTTGAGTTGAATTGTAACACTCCTTCACACAGCATGGGAAAAAATGTGCCTGGGGGAGCTACTTACTTCCACTTGTAATAACTGAGGCCCACAAAATACAAGTGTTTGTAAGTTACATGGTGATTCAGTCATGGAAATCAAATAAAATTAATACTCTTCCTTAGTTTGAATAAATGTTTTCTCCTGAAAAAGAGT